>NC_133974.1:3953458-4273004 GCF_047716275.1 Strix uralensis | reverse complement strand
CAGAAAGGTGTCAAAGGACAAGTCCCAGCAGCATTTTGGTGAGGTGTGGAGGAGACACCAGACCTCGCTGCCACCTCCAGATCAACAGGCCCTTTTGCAGAGGTGCCGCTGGGCATCAGGTGTCCGGGCAGCACATCTTTCAAGCATTTTTAGGGATGCAAGAACCTCACTCGAGCAGCTTTCAGGAAAGGGAATGCTGAGCACACTCTCAGGACTGAATTTAATCTGGATTGATTTGCAGACTGATAGGTGCACAGCGCTGGGAAAACATCACCCTGGTGGGGACCTCACCCAGCAAACAGCAACTCCCATCCTTGCTCAGCGCATTTTGCAAATAAAGGTGCTGATGGGTTGTTTGCAAGCATCGTACAACCTCTCCCCTTCTTCAACCCAGTTGTGCATTAAAGCTGTAGGGAATTTGCCCTGGTTTGGGATTGTTCAGCCTGGAGAAGAGAAGGCTCCGGGCCTCATAGCAGCCTTCCAGTACTTAAAGGGGGCCTACAGAAAGCCAGAGAGGGACTTTGTACAAGGGATGTAATGACAGGACAAGGGGTAATGGCCTTAAACTGACAGAGGGTAGATTTAGATGAGATCTAAGGAAGAAATTCTTCCCTGTGAGGGGGGTGAGGCCCTGGCACAGGTTGCCCAGGGAAGCTGTGGCTGCCCCCTCCCTGGAAGGGTTCAAGGCCAGGTTGGATGGGGCTTTGGGCAACCTGGTCCAGTGGAAGGTGTCCCTGCCCATGGCAGGGGGGTAGAACTAGACAATCTTTGAGGTCCCTTCCAACCCAAATCATTCTGTGATTCTACGACTGAATTAAATGCTCCAAGATCACAGAAAACACACGTGTGCTTCAAAATTGTATATACTGTATTTGGCAGAGGTACCTGAGCCATTTGGTGACATCTTGGTCATTTCTGCAAGCCTCCCTCTTCAGGGATGGGCTTTTAAGAAATGATGAAGAAATGAAACTCAGGGTGGATTTACATATTATCAAATACATTCAGATGCTTAAGCTGGAAGAAATAAAGCAAACAGTCTGATGCAACTAAAATAACTGATGATGCTCATTTACTCTCAAAACATGCAATCTGGGCTCTAAAAACCAGCAGGTCTTACCTATTACAGACCCTGACATGATGGCCCCGGTCATGCACAGGCTGTTCCTCAGCTCTGCCTGCAGGAACCGGGTGGCCAGCAGCAGCAGGAGGGTGTTTTCCATCAGCATTATCTGCAGAGCAGAGGGAAGAGAGTTGTCACTTCTATCCTTCTGATGGCTTTAGACATGCTTCTGATGACAGAAAACACCCAGTTCCTAGATTTTGCTGATTTATTTTGCACCTAACTTATCACTTAAAACATAAACGTTGCTGAACTGAACTTTCTGCAAGGTCTTGACCTTTTTTTATCATGAAAAATAACTCTGGCAGAGCAGCACAGCCACTCTGCTGTTGTTCAGACATTGTATGGCTGCTGCTAAGAAAACAAAGCCAGTGCAGAAGGTGCATCCACCTTGGTGACCACGTGGCTTTGTCAGGACATGGGGAATGCTGGATTTTTTTCAAGTGGTGATGTGAGAGATGAGAAAGGAGAGTCTGAAGCTATTGCTTCTCCCCCAGCAGCTGCATCCATGTGGAATATCGAACACCCTGGGTACTTACTGCATAAAACACGGCCACTCTGTGCCTGGAGGGACCGGGCCGGACGTTAACGTAGCAGAAGATGTACACGGCTCCCACCAGGCAATTGAACAGCCTCCAGCGGCAGGGCTGGGCCACAATGTCGGTCTGCTGGGCCACCAGCCAGAAGGACATGAGCAGCCAGTGGACACCTGCAAGGGGAAGGGACCGAAAGGGCAAAGCTGTGCCAGGGGGAGGCTGCACAGCGCTCCAGTACCAGGAGCATCTCTGGGGCTGACAGCAGGATGGGACACGGGGGAGAGGATCTCACAGGTCTTACCTGCCACAGCAAAAACCCAGAAGGAATACAGCCTGGCGAAGAGCACCAGGGCCAGGACCCTGGTCCCCAGCATCCCCATCCTCCAGAGCAGTAGGCAGAGGATGGCTGTGGCTGGCAGGCAGAGGTGTCCGGGTTTCAGCAGGCAGGTGAAGCGGCTGTAGGAGACCAAAGCCCAGGCGAGGGAGAGCAGGGACAGCCCCGCACTGACACCTGCACAGAAACAGGGATAGTCGGGTGCTCTGAAGGACACCTGACTGTGTTGAGAGGACCTCAATATCACCTCAATATGAGAGAGATCTTGAGGGGCTGGAGCGAGTGCAGAGGAGGGCAGTGAGGCTGGTGAAGGGCCTGGAGAACAAATCCTGTGAGGAGCGATTGAAGGAGCTGGGACTGTTCAGTGTGAGGAGGAGAAGACTGAGGGGAGACCTCATCACTCTCTACAGCTCCCTGAAAGGACATTGTAGAGAGGTTGGTGCTGGTCTCTTCTCCCAGGGAATTAGTGACAGAACAAGAGGGAACGGCTTTAAACTCCAACAGGGGAGGTTCAGACTGGACATGAGGAACAAATTTTTCAGAGAAAGAGTGGTCAGAGAGTGGAATAGGCTGCCCAGGGAGGGGGTGGAGTCCCCATCCCTGGATGTGTTTAAGGGTCATTTGGATGAGCTGTCGGGGGATGTGGTGTAGGGGAGAACTTTCTAGAGTCGGGCTGAGGGTTGGACTCGATGATCCCAGGGGTCTTTTCCAACCTGAATGATTCTGTGATTCTGTGACCATATCTCAGTGCTAAGGAGCACAGCATCCCGATACAAGCCAGACACCGTGCTGCCCTGCCAACTGGAGTATTTCAACCAACTCCTGCTGAATCTGGTCTCCTTTGCACGCTCAGCACATCCCTGCTTAAACTCTCTGACACAGGCAGAGCTTTGCAGCGACAGGGCAGGTCCATCTCTGGTCGTTGTGATCGGGCCAGAGACTGACACCGACTGGACCTTGCGCACGCCGTGACTCCACACCCCAACTTCTTCCTTTGCATACCCGACAGTCCACCTTTTCTGCAAAGCATCCCCAAACCCCTAAATGCTCCGTATTGCCTGTGATTAGGGCTGGACCATCAATAGGAACATGTGTTGGGTTCAAACCCAGCCAAGGCACTGTCGTGCCATGGAGGTCGCCATGGGGGGACTGACTGTACCGGCCAGGAGCAGCCATGGTTTCACTCAGACTCCTCCGGGTTCAGCCACAGATCTTAAAGCCACATTTGTCCCTGCTGCTTTGCACTGGGGCTTTCCAGCCCCTTTGCAGCGTGCTCCTCCCTCCAGAGCCTGCCCTGCTCCCCCCTGCCAGGTGGGCACATGCATTCCGCACCCAAAACACCATCACCCCTCTGCAACTCGCAGCATCCTCCTGGGAACTCCCCGCTCACCGGGGACAAAACCAGCTGGCTCGACTGCCACAACGACGTAGGCCTGCAGCAGGAGGTGAGGCAGGGTCTGCAGCAGGGCTTCCAGGAGCCGCAGCACACACACGTCCCCGTGCTGCGTCAGCACCTCACCGGCACAGGCACCGCCGCCCGTCTTTGCCGCCATCCGCAAGACATCCCAGTACCTGCAAGAATCACCATGACGGTGATGTCCACCCTGGTTTTGGGACTGAACCTGGGTTGGAGGGGGCTGGATGGACCATCTCACCGCTTCCAGAGGCCCAGCTGCAGGAGGTGGAGGCCCAGGAGCCAGCAGCTGGGTGGGCGACCATCCGCCCTGAACCAGAGGATGCTGAGGAGCTGAGCTGCGTAGCCGGGCACTGCGCAGGCGATGGTCAGCCCCAACCAGCCCAGCTGCCCGTGGACAAGGTAGTGGACGATGGTGCAGAGCCCTGGAGAATGGAAAGAGGAACCGCTGAGGGATGCTGCAGCCACGCACACCCCACAACTGAAAGGTGCTACCCACAACACGCCCCAAATTCATCTCCCGGTCGCCGGGGGGGTGTGCAGCCCTTGTCTCGGTCTTATCTCCAGCTGCCGGCTCCCGGTGGCTTGTCAGCGGTGGCACAGCCATCGCCACCGAGGGGCCCGGCCCAAGGAAGGGCTCTGATAAAAAGCGCTCGGACTGGGGCTCATGCTCCAAATAAATAATAAATATAAAATAATTTAAAAAATCAAATTTTAATATTAAAAAAAGAAAATGGCTGGGGTCTGCGCGGATGGAGAAATCTCGCTCCCGGGGTGCTGCCATTCGTGAACCCTGCGGGCACAACCGCGCACCCCCCCCTCCCTCCGCGTGTGCGCAGCCCCGCACAGCCCCACTCCCGCATCCCCCCCAGCGCATCCTGCGCGCTCACTCACGCGCTCCGCGCTCCGCCGCCAGCAGCGCCAAGCAGAGCCCCGGGAAGGCCCCGCGCATCCTGCGCGCCCCTTCCGCGGCGGCTGCACAGCGCCGCAGGAGGAGGAGGAGGAGGAGGAGGAAGGAGTTTGGGGGGGGGTGGGGAGGGAGGAGGAGGAGGAAGGAGCCTCCGGGGCCGGTCCCGCCCCGCCCCGGCCCCACCGGGCACCTCCCCAAGTGCCTCCCACGCCGCGCTCCGTTCCCGCCGCAGTGTGGCGTCGGGGGGACCGGCGGTGGTTGCACCAGCCCGAGACCCCTGGGGGTATTGTGCACTTTTACAAGCCCCCCCCGATGTCCCCCAGATTCTTGTGCACTTGCACACCCCCTCCCCCCCGATTCCCCCCAGGTTCTTGTGCACTTGCACAACCCTCCCCCGATGTCCCCCAGGTTGCTGTGCGCTTGCACAAGCACCTCCCCGATTCCACCCAGATTCTTGTGCACTTGCACAACCCCCCCCGATGTCCCCCAGGTTCTTGTGCACTTACAGAACCCCCCCAATGTCCCTTTGTGCCACCCCCCAGTGCTGTGCTTCTGCCGCAGGGGTGAGCACTAGGTGGCAGCCGGGACATGATGTGCACAGAGCCATAAATCCATAAATTAATTCAGTTGTTTCCCCCCACACCCAAGAGATGAAACCTTTGTGAAATGTGATCCCAACCGTTGGTGGTTGCAGGTGCCCTTCTGCATGCAAAGACATGCCCTATCTACTTTTCCCCCCCCCCCCAATCTCCAGCCCTGCAGACTCCAGCCCCTGAGAAGCACATGTTTTTCAGAAAATAAATCCTCAGCAAGTCGCTACAGGAAAGGCCATGAAGGGGTTTTTAATAAGGTCCAAATATCATCTATGGTTTTGTCTTTGCTTTTGCGGAATCACTCAGGAAGCTCCCAAAGCTTTGTCCGTCAGCTGGCTCTTGGGATGTATGTGTGTTTGGGGGTTTTCAGGCATTTAATGTTGCTTTTTGAAATTTTAGAGCAACCCTGGGTTTCTTTGCAACCCTGGGAACAAAGCCTGGACTCTGCTGATTTATAGGAGCAATATTTCTCACCCATTCAGCTGAGCCCCAGAGCGGGACTTTTTGAAATACATGGGACATGGGGGGGCTTGTGCAAGTGCAGGCTCCAGGGCTCTCTATAGGTCCCCAGTACATTACGCCTATAACACCCCTCTTCAATATTTGCATGTGAGCGATGAACTAAATATCCTGTGTGTGCTGAGGGCCGTGGATGTGCTGCTGGCCTCGAAGCCAAACTGCCCAGAAATGCTGCTGCCCGGCTGACCCTCCTCAAGGGAGCATCACCAAGGTCTCTGCTCAGTCTCCAGCGCTGGTTTTTACCAAGAATGTAAGAAATTTGCATCTCTGCAGCCTCAAATCCAGTGTTTTAATTTGGTGGCCAATGGGTTAAAAGCGTCACGGGTGGAAGGGATAGCCTACTTTTCCTCTTGTCCCGCTGTACTCAGCAAAGTGTCTCATTAACTAACAATGTTGAGCTGTTGGGCCCAGCTCCAGCGAAGCATTTTAATAAAGTTAGGGATGTAAATAGGGCTGTGGAGTCAAATGAAGCTCATTCTTGGTTGTTTCTGAGCCATGTCCTCCGCAGTTTATAGTATAACAAATACCACGGCTGCCAAATGTCCCATTCCTAGAAAACACGACTTTTTGCATGCAGAGCACAACTAAGCCTCTAACAGGCGCCAAATCCTCTTCCAAAGCTGAGGGTGGGCTGTTGAAGAACCGTCTTCGCTTGCAAAGCCAGCAGTGAGGAAGTTGCAAGGGTTTGTGCAGGTGCAGTGTGCTGTGACCCTTCTTGTGACCCACAGAAGACGTGTGAACCTTGTCATCTCATCCCCCGACCCTCCATTGTCACCATTCCTGGGAAGGAGCCCCTCCGAGGCGCTTCAGCTGTCTTTTCTCAGCCTCAAAATGACTGATGACAAAATCGGTCCCTCCTCCTGCCCAAAGGCTTTGTTCCAAGCGAGGAATAAATTCCCATGCCACACAAGATGTGCCATTACCACCCCAAAACAATGCCAAGCAGAGAAGGAGAAAGCCAGGAAGCCTTCCAGAAGATATTCCCAGAGCTAGCCACCCTCCCCAGTTTCATCGACAACTCCCAGTTGCTCTGGCTGCCATCCAGCCACTGGTTTGGCTGCACTTTTCTCTGCTGGATTTCAGCACCCAGGAGCTTTTCTTGCTAAAAAAACCCCCTCAGGTCTTCAATGAAGCTACATCCAGAGGATGGTGAAGTCACCTCTCTATATTTTATTCAGCGAGTTTAGCAAATGAACGTCCTCCAGCTCCTCCATGCAAAGCTGTTACTCCAACCCTCAAGTGATTTTTTGGGACTCTCTGCTGTACCTTCTCATAGTTAAACACCCACTTGAAGTGGGAGCACAAGTCGTTGCAGAGACCTGTTGGCTGTGCTGCCGGAGCTGCACACACAGAGGTATAACATCTTGGTGGGGCTGATTCCAGATTCAGCCTCTCTGTGGCTTTGGGCAATCTTTGTTTGGGTCTAAAATGGGAAAAAATATTCCCTTCTGTGCCAAACCTGAATTTCTGGAGACAAAGATGCATCTTGTTGAGATTTGAGTGTGCAAATACCTTGAAGTGAACTGGGCCTTGTGCACATGGTCATTGCTCTGGCTAAATAGTTGCTGAAATATCTGACTATCAGTGCTGTTGGTGGAGGACATGGTGCTTTGGATCGGGACATGGGAGCCAGTAGGTGTTGGTGTTAAGAGGATAATTCCTTTTCGGGGTGGGGACATGTTGTGGCATCTATCCACACAAGAGTTTGTAAATAGAGACTACAATGTGCAGCCTGTAAACATATTATTTGGATTCCAAATACGACTGCTAAATTCCTGCAGATCGCATTCATCAAAGCCTTATAAATACAGGTTAATTCCTTCCTCTTGAAGTGTCTCTTGGCCTCAGCAGCTCTGTGGTGGAGCTCCACAATGTCAGCCAAAGCCATGAAGGTACTCTTACTGCTGCTGCTTCTTCTCCCTGCGGTGTCCCAGGCTGCTGCAGGTAAGTGTAAATACAGAAACGAGCATTTTTGTGTTTGGGAAGCAGGGAGTGATTCTGAAAATGAGAAATGAACTTGTGATACGTGCACAGCTGGTGTGATACTTGGTGTTGAACCTGCCTGCCTGACACAGAGTAGTCAAATTCCAGCTAGTCACTTCTGTGCTAAGGGGAGAGAGCATCACAGTTTGCAGAACTCGTGAATGCTTTCAGACATCGCAGCAAAACTCAAGGGCAGGTTGATGATCTCCCTGAGATGCCACTTGTGCTATCTGCAGATCAAGCTACTGTGAACATGGGGACAGGCTTTCTTCATGCCTGCAAATCCAAAGAAAGATGCTTACCAGCTCTTTTTCTCAATTACAGTGGCAGACACCGTGACTTGTCGGAAGACCAAGGGCAAGTGTTCGTTCCTGCTGTGTCCCTTGTTTATGAGAGCCACCGGTACCTGCTACAACAGACTCGCAAAGTGCTGCAGGCCCTTATGGTGACCCTCCGCAGTCCATGAGGGGCTGGCAGCATTGGTAGCATCAGCAGCAGTGGCAGCAGTAGAGTAGTTCTGTCCTTCTTTACATGGGTATGTGTTGGTTTTGGTGCTGTCTTTCCTCAGAGCTGATGGAAGTTCCTTTTCCATGGGGCCATATGTCTGCTCTTCACCTGTGCATCCACACCTGGGAAACCACTGTGTGGCAGCTCCTCATCCACGGGACCCTGTCCCTCCGCTGTCACCAAGGCAGGGTTGAACTGGTAGCCTGAAACTGGGCAGCTCCTCTCCTCTCCCTGCCGAGGGTAGTTTGTGGTGGGGATCAGGCAGGTTTCCTCCTCGTGTTGGGGGACAGTGTGATGTGTCCCATGTGATGCTGAGATACCACAGCAGACCTCACCCATCCCATATGCTCTCCTGTGGTGGCCACCCATGGAGCACTAATGGCCTCAGATGCCACCCTGGTGTCCCAAGGGAAGAGCACAAGGCTGATTTCCAATCACAGAAGAAGTTTAGTTGGGAAGGGGCTCCCTATTACGGCCCAGCTGCTTCACCTTGGTCGAGCCCATGGAGGGGTGAGGTGTGGAGGGCTGGTACTAGGCAAGGCTCAGATCTGACAGTGCAGCCCCCTGGGACCCTCCTCCAGCTCTTGGACTTCTACATTGCCCTTTCTACCCACCATATGCCAAAGGGGTGTGGGGCAGGGACACCACTGTTTTCTCTCCCCATGTCTCTCTCACCTTGTCCCTGCCTGTGATTTGTCTCTCTGTCTTCATCCTCATCAGCCAGGTCCTGCATGGTGAGGTCCCAGCTCCCCGGGCCAGACCTTCTCTCTCCCCTGGGGCACCAAGTTGCTCCTGCCAATGCAATATTTAGAAATATCTTGGTTAATGTCTGTTAACTCACCCACCTTCTCCATGCAGCATAGCTGTCTTTCCCAAACAGATGGCTAAATGTGAAATATAATCCTCATTTTCCCATCTTCCCTATAGGACCCTTTTTCTCTTCCATAAGACTATTTATTTCCCATATCCACTTATAGTCATCTTAAGAGAAGGTCTTTCATCTTCCCCTTTTCCCATCCTGTATCCTCAGAAGATGCTGTCCTGGCTTGGTCATCTGCCCAGCTCCCCAGAGGACATCTGGCTGATTCAGACCCTGTTCTGGAGGGGAGGTCTGGTCAACTCTCATTTGACCTCTCTCACGATAGAGCAAGGGCTGGAAACTGAAGTCTTCAGGGATGTTCTGCTGCTCTCTTGCAGGCTCTGCAAAATATCTCAGCCTTCCAGTATTGAAGCGATCTGTGCTCTTTTTCTCTCCTCTAACACATATTCCCTGTGTCCAAAGAGACCGGTTTGCAAACTATTTGAGTTGTGTAAATATCTAATAAAGCATGAGTAATACCACAACGCACTTTAAACAGTTCATTGGTGAGGAGTGTTTCGATCCCTCCAGTTTACGAGGTGTAGGGCCTAGGTCCTGTGGATCTTATATGCAGCCACATCTCATCGGCAGGCATCTCCAAAACCTGGGAAGGGTTTTCTAGGTCATCTCCTACCCAAGCCTAAGTCAAGAGGAGGTTTGATTAACTCTGCAGACAGGGAGCTCAGATTTGTTCAGCCCGGGAAGATGGCTTAAAAAAATCTGTAGTGTAGTTGGGATCTGTCAGTGCTAGGTTAACGGTTGGACTAGATGATCTTCAAGGTCCCTTCCAACCTAGATGATTCTGTGAATCTCATCAGGTATCTGTGCTGCTTTTGGTGTAGCAGCTTCTCCAGGCACAGCTGGTCCTGCAAGTGCATTGCGGCTGACATTATTTTATAGCACACTGTCACCACCAAAGAAAAAAAAACACTTAGTATTACTCAAGCTCTCCAAGCCCAAAGGTGCTATTCAAACCTTAATCACTCTTTCCATCTAGTGATTTGAAAGTGCTTTGTAGTGGTGAACTGAGGCTTGCACCACCCTTAGGAGGTAGCAAAGCAAACAGAAGGTACCTGCTGTTGTAATTAAGCCAGCTCTTCCACCTGGGATTAATTGTAACCCTTTTAGTTCAGGAAAAAGAAATAATAATAGCAAAAAGCAGATATTTGGTGGCGTGCCAAAAAGTTGCAGTAACTCTGTCACTGGGCTGGCTTTCAGGAATAGTAAGTGAGACTCCTCAGTGGTTGTGTAATCACTGCAATTAGGAAATCAAGTGCTTTACAGAGTATGCAAGAATTGCTACTCACATTGCACTGATGAAGAATCTGGGGCACAGAATGAGGAAGTGTCAGCAAGATCCCTGCCTCCTGGTCACCCACAGCCAGAAGAGGAGAAAAATCTTGGGAGTTGTGCTCTGACATCCTAAATTGTTGATCCTCTTTGAAAATAAATGCAGGCATCGTTAACAAAATAGCATGCACAAACATTCTTACTTGTGACCAAAAACTGGGGACAATTGATCCTTTGATGTAGAGCACGATTGCTGGCCACCACATCCCAGAAATCGGAATAGCCATGTCATGGCTGTTGTGGGGCAGGCATGGAAAAATCTCTTTTTCACAGAACTCAGGAAGATTCACTGCGTGGGAAAGATGGATAATGTAAGAGTCACAGCTGTACTGAGCTGGAAATGCTTTCATCGTTTGAAGGGGATTCAGAACCTGAGGCTCAGTGGAGCCCAACAGGACTGGGGAGCTGGACGGCCCATGCTTTATTCATCCAGAGGACAGGAACAATGAGAAGCATCCAAACCCCCTGCACAACTACATGCCGTGATTAGCACTGCCGCTGTGGGTAGGAGAGGAGGTAGTGAAGGCAAAGGCAGGCTTGGTTTGCCTACAGATGATATCACATGGACCCAACTGGCCTTCACGTGTTGAGCCACCTGTGAGCACTTGTTTCAACCCGTGTTTTGCTACACACCCTAGCTGCAAATACTTTGCAACACCTTAGAGAAGGGTTTCAGCAATAGTCTCTCTCTGGTGGACCCAGGTAGCCTGTCACATCTTTTGCACATCATTCCGCTGCTCCAGGTGATGCAGCAGAGCAGTTGTGAGAGGTGATTGTGGATGATGTTAGAAGGTGCAGAGATCAAATTTTTGTTGCAGGAAAAGGGTGATTCTTAGAACAACTAGTCCTGGCACCCACAAGAAGAGATGCCTTCCTGGATTTGGTGGTGAGTAGTGCAAGGGACCTAATTCAAAAGTTGTTTGTGAGAACTGCTCTGTAAAAGTGACCACAGTACAATCGGACTTAACCGTGTTGTTGGACCAAATACATTCAAGGTGAATATTTAATCTCCAAAAAGCAAAAATGAGGAAAGAAAAACACTGAAAGGAGCAGTCCAGAGGAGCAAGAAGCCTGCAGGCAGCCTGAAAGCTGTTAAAAAGGCTGTGCTAGAAACCTCAGTAAAATATTTGCTTTGACTGGGAAAGAAAACAAAGAGGTCTAAGAAAAATCCCTTCAGGGCATGAAGGGCAACTCAGGGAGGCTCTCACGGGGAAGAGCTCAGTGGTGAACAAGCAGCTGACAGAGGAGAATGGCAACTCCCATAAAACGTGACAGGTCAGATTCAAGTAAGAAAGAAGGCTAAAAAAGAAAGTGAAGATCCCTTTGCAGTAAACACCTGAACTGACAGTAGAAATGTCCATAAATGCTTGGAAAGCAGGAAGACATTGGGGGAGTCCTTGATGAGAAAGGAGTAGGAGGACATTTAGGGGTGTTACGCTGTAGTTCAGCACACTCTTCTGTCCATGGCAAGATAGTAAAGGCTATAATAAAAATAAAATTGCTGAGCATGGGCTGTGAATTTCTGGATGTTGCTGGCACAGGAGGCTGTGGAGGTAGGCAACACCAGCAGGCCCAAAAAGGGTTAGACAAATTCAGGGACAGCAGGTCCTTAAATGGGTATTGAAAGGATGGGCAAGGATGTCCTCTGCAACATCCCTAATTTTGCAATTATGGATGCTGGATCAAAATGGGAGGGCTGGTTCACATTGTGGATGATGTTAGAAGATGCAGAGATCAAAGTTTTGTTGCAGGAAAAGGGTGATTCTTAGAACAACTAGTCCTGGCACCCGCAAGAAGAGATGCCTTCCTGGATTTGGTGGTGAGTAGTGCAAAGGACCTAATTCAAAAGTTGTTTGTGAGAACTGCTCTGTAAAAGTGACCACAGTACAATCGGACTTAACCAGGGAAGGCATGGAAGGAGAAGGCAAAGAGAAGGCATGAAAAGGGGTGGCATAGAAGAAGGAAAAACATCATCCAGAGACAGGCAAGGGAGGACACTCAGTGTCTGGAGCAAGGCCCGTGGTGATATGCTGCTGGCTGTGGTCTTAAATCGCAAGCAGTGAATCTGTAAACTTTTCTGTTCATTTGTGAGCTGTGAACAAAAATGTGCAGCCCTTGAAAGAGCCTGTGGTCTGGCCTGCGTGGTGGCAGTGCCCATGCAAAGGTGACAGCAGGGACTTCAGCTGCTGAGAGATTTCTCATGGAGAAACCTCTGGAAAACACCCTGCTCACCCATCTCTCAGCTTTTATGAGTTGGCTGCCCATTGATGCAAGCCTTCATGGACTTTGGCTTTTGTTGGGAGACTGAAATCTATTCCACCCTCAATTCATTAACTATTTAATTCAGTTGCTCTCTGGAGCATCTCTTATTAGATGGCTTTGCTTTGCAGAGTTTTTAACCCAGTAAGTTCCTGTTTTGCCAACTGTGACACCTGAGTGTTGACAGACTCATCACTCACAAGACCTAAGATACTGCTTCATGCTCTTGGAGGTGCAGAAACTGCAGTGAGCCCAGGGCATGCAATGAAGAAAAGTCTGACCACAACTAGGTTAGCCTCAAGGTCTATAAGAACCTCTGCATTTGGAGGGAAATCGGGAGCAAATATATTCAAGCTAAAATGGCAAATATAACCAGAGCAACATCTTCTGAAGTTTAAGACCATATTCTGCTCATCACCATGCTGAGAGCTTTAAATCAGAAGAAACTCTGCTGAAATCATTGCACCAACTTCTGGCATCGTGACAATCAGAATCCATCCATGGCTGAACAAAATGTGCTGGTGCTGATCTTGTGGCCTTCCTCTTCTTGACAGCCCATTGCCAAAAGTTCCCAGGGCCTAATCCTGCTGGGCACCAGAAACTTCAGGCAGAAGGAGGCTTTCCCCTCTTTTCTACCTGAGAGTCCCACTGGAAAATCAGCCACAGATTTGTTGAGGCAGAGATTGTTTTCTCCTCGACTCTGGCAATATCGCAGAGGTCCAGGAGGCTGTGCTGTAAGACAGCAAGGATGGACTTATCATCTCCTCTAACGAGGGACTGTGCAACCTTTATATCTGCCTCTGAACTGGTGGCCAAGCTCTGCCTACGGGTGTTGCAGAACATAGAAGGTGCATTTGCACCACTGTGTCAGACACACACTTTGGGGTCCCATGAGACACCTAAAAACTGCCTTTTCTATCTTTTGTCCCTCTGTGCTTCATCTGTGCAGATGATAACCAGCGTTGTCTGACCCCTCAAATTAAATGAGGAAAGCTGGCATAGCCTTGCAGGTCCTTTCCAGGCATCCAAGCACACGACAGTCTTTATGCCTAGTCCTTGAAATATGGAAGATAGCAACTCTTTCTCCAGTATCTCCTTGAGAAGGTAGACCAACAGCAGCAGAAACTACAGAACAATAAATGCAAACTCCTGCCCATGTCTGACAACTTCACCCAGCATCAGTTTCTTGTTCAAGCTGACCAAGGCTCGTACTGAAGAAGAAGGTCCCTGGAAAAGCAGCATGAGGGAAAATGAAAAAGGAGATTTAAAACATCATGTCACTGGGGGGGTTCGAGTAATAATTTCCATAAATAGATGTGGTTAAAATGTCTTACATATGGTGCAGGTAATGAGTACTGAAAATGTTTTGGTGCAAAAGTTAAAAAAACCCAAACCATCTTTTTTCCTTTTATTTTTCATAACAGTTAGATTTCTGTTTTACTTCCTCCTACCATAGGTTTTTTCCTACCATTCCCTACTGCAGATCTTTTCCATGTTCTTAATCAAAATAGAGACAACTATCCAAATTTTCCCTTCCAACAGCAGAAATTATGTAATATCAATGACAGCTCATTAATCCGCTTTCTGAATTTCCAAAGAAGTACTAACTTCCAATTCAATGCAGTCCTTTTTAACCTAATTCCAGCTGATGATTATTTTTCATTTTATGGTGAGATATTTTTCACATTTGTAAGGAAATGGTATGAAACCTCTGCAAATAGACGGAGACAGTGCTCCTCCACTAGAGCGTTGTGGGCATTTAAGGAGAAATTCCTGCTGGGATTTATTTGGTAAATGAAATAACTGGCTAGTTTATTAATAACACTCAGGCACACATGACTATCCTCATCAAAACCTGAGGCTCATTGCTGCAGAATGCCAATACCTAGAGCTAGAAATCATTGTGTATTGCTGAAATGACTGTTTGATATTATATGAAAACCTACTTTTTTTTTCTCTTTTCTTTTCAAGTTACACAACCAAAGGGAAGCTTAAGCCCACACCTTTCCATAATTTAGCCATAGGCCCTAAAATAACCCCTGTACATCTGTGCCAGTGAATCAGACAGGGCAGGATCTGGGCACTGGAGCACAAACCTTTCTACTGTGCAATTCTCAGAGCTGTCCCTGGCACAATCTTGGCTCTTGTGCTCTCCCTGTAATTTCCAGATGCAGTCCAAAAACTGGCAGGGACCAGGGACCGTGCCCAGCAGGCAATTTAGGTGGAGCCAATACATGCTAGAGGCTGAGTTTAATAGTATGGATGCAGTCAGACTCTGCTTTTTGGCCTGGAGATAAATCTGGTTCAGGTTAGCTCCCTAGCAGAGATACGACCATGAAGTAACAACTACGTCTGTGCTCAAAGAGCAGTTAAGTTGAATAACAACTGGTGCTGCTCATGCTAACCATGAAGCCTACCTGAACTGTGCAGTGTCAGGTTTATGATTTTCTTCCATGACACAGGGACCAGAAGTTGTGAATGAGGGGCATACCTTCAAAAAATACCTGCTTTGTGGACATCTGAGAAGACATCTGCTTGGTAAATCCCACCAGTATTATCAGTAAGTTCACAGATGACACCAAGTTAAGAGGGAATGTCGATCTGCGTGAAGATAGGGAGGCACTACAGAGAGACTTGGATAGGTTGGATTGGTGGTCAACGTTAACGGGATGAGCTTCAACAAGGCCAAGTGCCAGGTCCTGCACTTGGGCCACAACAACTCCCTGCATGGCTACAGGCTTGGGGAGGTGTGGCTGGAGAGCTCTGTGGAAGGATCTGGGGGTTCTCATTGACAAGCAGCTGAACAGGAGCCGGCAGTGTGCCCAGGTGGCCAAGAAAGCCAACGGCATCCTGGCTTGTGTTAGAAATAGTGTGACCAGCAGAAGTAGGGAGGTGATAGTCCCCCTGTGCTCTGCACTGGTGAGGCCACACCTGGAGTGTTGTGTCCAGTTTTGGGCACCTCAATCCGAGAGAGATCTCGAGGGGCTGGAGTGAGTGCAGAGGAGGGCAACGAAGCTGGGGAAGGGCCTGGAGAATAAATCCTGTGAGGAGCGATGGAAGGAGCTGGGACTGTTCAGTGTGAGGAGGAGAAGGCTGAGGGGAGACCTCATCACTCTCTACAGCTCCCTGAAAGGACATTGTAGAGAGGTTGGTGCTGGTCTCTTCTCCCAGGGAATTAGTGACAGAACAAGAGGGAACGGCTTTAAACTCCAACAGGGGAGGTTCAGACTGGACATGAGGAGAAAATGTTTCCCAGAAAGAGTGGTCAGAGAGTGGAATAGGCTGCCCAGGGAGGGGGTGGAGTCCCCATCCCTGGGTGTGTTTAAGGGTCGTTTGGATGAGCTGTTGGGGGATGTGGTGTAGGGGAGAACTTTGTAGAGTCGGGCTGATGGTTGGACTCGATGATCCCAGGGGTCTTTTCCAACCTGAATGATTCTGTGATTCTGTGATTCTGTGATGTGCCTGAGGGATCCCATCACACAGCATCAGCTTCCAAGCGGGCTGTACAGAATGAGCAGCCAGGAGCATGGCAGCCTGTATAGATGTTTTTATCATACCGGATAGTAACTGCCACCAGGCCTCAGCTGGCAAGCAGATGATATATGGCACAGAAACCTTGAGTGAGCTGCTGTCACCAAGCATGTTGCACAAACGGAGGTAGCCCAAGGCGGTTTACATGCAGCTCAGCACATTTCCCGAGGTGATGCTGCAATATTTGAAAGTGATACCTCAGTTCCTCATAGGAGGATTCATTGGACATCTCCGATGCTCCGCAAAGCTGTGAGGATTGTCTGATTGGCCACCAGAAAACTGTGAAGATCAAGCAACCTTCATCACCCTCCAGAAACAGCATAAAGCCAAGCTCTGCTCCTTCATCTTAATGCATCTGGGTGGCTGACACTGATCCAAGGACTGTTCCAACCTAGAGCCTCTTACCTGGTAACAACCAAAATCTTCTAACTATTCAGCCTTTCTTAAAAAGTTCTGTCCTTCTTAAATGGGCTGGAGACTTTATATCTTTCATGTATCGCTGCATTTCACTGTTATAACCTTAACTGTGCAGTGACTCCAGTCTATCAAGAGTCTGTTCTAGAGATTTCAATTATTGATAAGGGAGAAGAGGGTTTTTTTTGGCTGTGGGAAGAGGGCTGAGAGGAAATGCAAACAATCAGAAATTTAACCTGGAAATCATGTAATTCTTGAGGTGAACAAAAAGCAACACCCTCTGAGCAAGAATAGGGAGAAGCTGGATTTTAACTTAACTGTGAAGGACCTTTTTCTGCTTTTTTTTTTTTTTTTTAAATTAGAAAAGCTTCAGAACAGACATCAGATTGTTTTGTATAAATATAGCAAAATTGTCTTAATTTTCTTTCTGAATTAACAGCTTTAACTTTCATAAGGCAAATCAAATTTATTGCAATGTATTGCAAAATATCAAACAATCTAGGATAAATACCTGGTTAATTAATACATTAATTAAAAGGAGATTTAAAATTGTATTTTTCTGCAGGGAAGTTTCTTCCTGTACCACAATCCTATGTATGCTCCAGGGAACCCTTAGGACAATAGATACTATTATAGAGAAAATGTGTAATACCTCTTCTAGATAACTCTCGGTCTTGAAGAGCATTTCTGTATGTCACTTCTCAGCCCTTTATAATTGTGGATGGACAACCGTCTTACTAACGCCTTGCTCTCCTTTCTCTGTAGTGACAGGAGTTCCCAGTCCACCCTCTGCCATGAAAATCCTTTCCTTTCTCTTTGCCCTTCTCTTGGTGGTATTTCACGGAGCTGCAGGTAAGATGTAAATGAAGATGAGGATCTATATAGAAGGAGAAACTAGAAGGAGATACAGAAGGTCTTATAAAGGTCTTTTGTCCCCTTCAGGAAGTGGCCAAGATGCCTCCTGCAAAGAATCTTCACACATATCATCAAAACCTGTTGGCAGATTACAGATGATACGTGAAATTAGTAGGCAAACACTCCAACCATCAGTTCAGTGCCTTTGCTACTCCTCTGAAAATCCAGTCTGAGTTGAAAGCACTAGGGGCAACCCCAAAATTACCATTCAGTGACAGCATTTTCCCTGTTAAATCTTGCAGGCTCTTATACTTAAATCACTTTGTCTCTGGGTCACCCCACAACAAACCACTCATTATCAAATATTCTTAAGCCACACAGGAAAAAAAGGGATCTAGTCCCATGCTTTCCAAATATCGTTTGCCTCAGGACCTTGTACTTGGGGTGGGGAGGTAAAAACAGTGTGAGTTAAGGTTGAGATGCTACTGGTAGCTTCTGCTCAGTGGAGAAACCTGTGCAACCATAAGTGATGGTGTCAGGCTGTGCCTGTTGGGGGAATGTGAAGGAATCTGGAAACCAAAACCCACCTTATTGTCCAGAAATAGAGACTGTGTTTAAATACCATCTCAGAAAATGGCACAATTAACAGTGCAGGGCACTGTGTGCACAAACATGTGCCAGGGGAGGTTTGGGGTTGATCTCTGTGGGAACAGGATGGAAAGTGCCCTCTGGGTGAGTAAGGATGGGAAAAGACTGTGATGAATTGCAGAAGACCAGGAATGTGGGAGAAGTATCATATATGCTTGTCTGATCTTATTCTTATCTGGGTCTCTGCTTATGGCAGGACACCGGGCAGAGTGTTCCTTTGGTCTGTTTTACGTCTTTATTTAACATACAGATACACACAGTGGACATTTAGGCTGTTTTCAGTAGGACCTATTTTCTGGGTATAATAAAGCAAGAAATCTGTCTGGAAGAAAGTGTTTCTGAGAGCTGAGACTGCTCACAATCATCTCTGCAATGTCCCACAGACAGATAGTTTGGGATTTTGTTTGGGATTAGTGTTTTATTCAGCCTTCCCAGCTCTTCTGTATTTCTGTCTGGGATTTTCTGGCTGCTGTGTGTGCATGCACCCCACCACTCACGTGCTGTGAATCTAACACACCAGGGATGCGCTGGATCTCCTGTACATGTGTAATATTCATGGTCTGTTTGCTGGAACAAGCTCTCCACTTTCTGAATATGCCAGACTTAGTGTGGTTGCATGGATGAGCTGTGAAACTGGAATTGGTTGGTACATGAGCAGTCAATCAGGTGCATCCAGAACACATCAGCCTGCCAGGCTACATCTCTATTAATCAACCAAAGAGGGCCAGGCAACACACTGCCTAACTGATAGTCTGCTCCCTAGAGTAATTTTGACCCCTGACAACTAACACTCATGGTTAAAATCTGTTCTGGTAACAGCACAGGCTGGTGGCCATTCCCAAAAGACAGGTTGAACATGGATATCCCATTTTAATGAGGAGGAAAGTTTAACCACGTAGATAAGAGCAATGCCACGCTGCTCCGCCTCGGACCCAGAAGGCAAGCCTGGCATGCTGTGTTTACTAGCATGGAAGTGGTGGTTCAGCATGCATTGTCGAGTTTATCCATGTATGGGGGCCATCTATATGAACTGCTAGACACCAGGACCTGCTTTAAGACATGGGTGAAATTTATAGGGTGGGAAATAGGCCAAATCTATGGAGATCCAGATGCCCTAGAAGTGGCAGCCTCCCAGCTGAGGTGGTGCATCTCTCCTTAATTGTGACCTACAAGATTTTAAGAGCTGGTAAGTGTCCACTTACTGTTTTCTGTCAGATGTCTGGTGTCTGTCCCTGAAATCTGAGTTCCTAAGGGAGTCCTAGGCCTGGAGACACAGTTCTTACATTTGAAGAAGGAATTACAGCATTTCATGATTGTTCTGCCCATAAACCTCCTCCCCAGAGGGTTGCATTAGGGCTGTCATGACTTTGGGCACTGGTGTGGCATGGTGTCAGCTCATAGGAATTTAGCAAAATGCAAAACCCTGCCAGAAACAATCATCTCCTGCTTTTTTTTTTATTATTATTATTTTTTTATTTTATGGTACAGGCTTTACAAAATCTCCAAGACCTTTTATGCAATGTGGATATCGTGGGACTTTCTGCTTCCCTGGGACATGCCCTCATGGCAACACTTATCTGGGGTTATGTCGTTCGGGATATTCTTGCTGTAAATGGTAAGTTTAGGATTAACTGAGTCAGAGATGACTTTCCAAATTTTCAGTTAAGTCCTGTGTAGCAGGATTTTCCCCATCAATGTAAGCCTGAAAACCCTGAAATATTCTTTCCTTTGTATAGGCTGTAGTGTGACTAATTGCAGAGGATCTCCAGGGATCTGGGGATGATTACTTTTTACATCATTGGATTCAGGGAACAATTGTACCAGTCATCGAGGATTTGACATTCTTCTTTCAATAAAAGCAAGATCTGGGGAGGTTGTATGGCTTCTGTGTGTGGTGTTGTCATTAATTTCTCTAGAAGTGGTATTTCCCGTTAGAAATTTGAACAAGAGTTCTGAAATCAGGTTAAACCTACCAGGAATGCTTACTGAAATATTTTTCCCCTCCTGGGTTGCTGATCAAATAAGTGCTGGCATGTTCTCCATCCATGCTTGCTAGGTACCCTCTGCCATGACAAAAGCTGGGGTCAGTCACCATTTCTGTAGGGAGCACAAAAGTATTCTCCAGTCTGATGCTTCATAGCACCTCTGCTCTGAAAACTTGGGGCTCCTACCTCCTAGTCCAGAGCTTTCAGACCTGGGAACAGGATCCTGTTTCATTATAGGAACTAAGAAGGACACACACTGAGCAGAACAAAAGGATGCAGGTGACCCCATTTTAAAATTTGAAGCCTGTTTTTACCTTTAGTTATTTTGTCTGATATAAATTTTGAGTAAATCTGCAAAATTCATATCAGCTGCAGTAGGAGATCACAGTTAGACCTATGACATTGCTTGAGACATTTAGACAGCATGTACAAAAGGCCAGTACCCCTGCTACTTCAATCACTCCTCTTGCAAGAGGTTTCTCCTGTCCTGCCTGAACCCTAATAGAAAACTCAGAAGGTGCAGGTGAGCTCCTGTCTCTCCAGCTGCTCTTGCATGGTCAGGAGCATCCTTGTGCAGAAAAATCTCTCTTTGGACTAGCACTCAGTGCTTGCAGCCAGTAAATAGTTTTCTGCCCTGAGACTAGCTGGTAAGGCAGAGCTCACGCATGTACAGCCAAACTCAGTCTCCAAAGCAGGGCAACCTCAGCCTGTTCCCAAATGACCTGTGCTCATCTGTCTCCTGAGTCATAGAATCACAGAATCACAGAATGGTTTGGAAGGGACCTGAAAGATCATCCAGTTCCACCGCCCTGCCACAGGCAGGGGCACTTTCCACTAGCCCAGGTTGCCCAAAGCCCCGTCCAACCTGGCCTTGAACCCTTCCAGGGAGGGGGCAGCCACAGCTTCTCTGGGCAACCTGTGCCAGGGCCTCACCACTCTCACAGGGAAGAATTTCTTCCTTACATCTAATCTAAATCTACCCTCTTTCAGTTTAAAACCGTTCCCCCTCATCCTATCCCTACACCCCCTGATCAAGAGTCCCTCCCAGCTTTCCTGTAGCCCCTTTAAGTCCTGGGAGGCCGCTCTAAGGTCTCCTTAGAGCCTTCTCTTCTCCAGCTGAACACCCCCAACTCTCTCAGCCTGTCCTCACAGGGGAGCTGCTCCAGCCCCCCGAGCATCCTCGTGGCCTCCTCTGGACCTGCTTGAGCAGGTCCATGTCCTTCTGATGTTGGTGCCCCCAGAGCTGGACACAGCACTGCAGGGGGGTCTCATGAGAGCAAAGCAGAGGGGGAGAATCCCCTCCCTCTACCTGCTGGCCACACCTCTTGATGCAGCCCAGGACACTCTGGATTTCTGGTCTGTGAGTGCACATTGCTGGCTCAGTCAGTTTTCCATCCACTAAAACCCCCAATTCCTTCTCCTCAGGGCTGCTCTCCATCCACTCATCCCCCAGCCTGTATTTGTGCTTGGGATTGCCCCAACCCATGTGCAGGACCTTGCACTTGACCTTATTGAACTCATGAGGTTCACATGGTCCCACCTCTTCAGCCTGTCCAGGTCCCTCTGGATGGCAAATCCCTTCCCTCCAGCGTGTCGTTGCACCACACAGCTTGGTGTAGTCAGCAAACTTGCTGAGGGTGCCTCGATCCCACTGTCCATGTCACCAACAAAGATGTTAAACATCGCCGGTCCCAACACCCATTCCTGAGTCCTGCCCAGCTATTGCCAGGGACTGAGCCCAGGCCAGTGAGCACTGTACCAGAATAACCCTGGGGTTTAGCACAGGCCAAGGACCTTTCTGAAACATCAGTCTGGATGTAGCCACTCTTTCCCACAGGCAGAAGGAATTTAATAGCAAACATGGCCAGGCTGAGCTAGCTGCTCTTAGGACATGTCTTTGGGGGTAAGGGAAATACATGTATCTCTGATACATGTGGGAACTGACCTCAGCTCTCCCATGGCCTGTGTGAAAGGCAGCACTCACGGATGCTCAGCAAAGGTAAAAACAGTAATGGTTGGCTTTTTAAGGGAAAAAAACCAACCCGAGTGCCTGCATACAAAGGACTGACTCGAAACCCTGAGCTTGCCATTTGTTGCGGAGCATCTGGCCTCCTTTCAAAGCAGCTGTTTCTGCAAATGACTCTGCCACCATTGAAACCACAGCCTTGTGAAGGGCAGGAAACTGGGCCAACGGCCACCTTGCAGGGATTCCCCTGGATGGAGACCTGAGGAAGTTGCCAAGTGGAACCAAACCAGCAATTTACAGTTTATGTCTTAAGAGGTTTTGCACAATACAGGGTAGGTGAGTGTTTCTTTCACAAACTGGAATGGCACAAGATATTTTGCTCAAGGGCTGAGGACTTTCAGAGAGACTTCAGCCCTTGTAATTTTAGATTCAGCTCTGGAGATGATTCAGTGTCTGTAGCCAGCATCACGCAGAATACTGTATCATCATGCTTTTAGCTCACCGCCACAAATAGCTGTCCTTGCATTTATTGCTGGGGAATGGCTTCAAGAATCAGCTGAGAGTGAAACACAGGCTGAAACCTCACCCCCCTAGGATCCCTGCTGCATGTCTCCTCTCTGCTTCTTACCCCAATTCCATCTCCCCAGCACTCTGTGCATGTTTGAATTCATCTCACAGCTCTTCCCAGGAGGTAGAGATGCTGCCAAGGACGGAATAGAAAATACAAGACAGATATAGCACCAGAACTGGTGGAGTGGGACTGTCCAGGCCATAGCCAGGTGCAAGGGTGTGCAAGCAGCTAAAGCTCGTTTCAGATACACATCAAGCCCTCAGTGGAATAGAGGTGATCATCATAGAGATGATGCATGTGGATCAGGATGTGGAGTTGTGAGCTCGACTTCAGGGTGAGCACACACAGGCATTCAGGGAGGGCTTGGGTGTGTATGGGGCAGGACCAGTCCCCATGAACAGCTTGGATGCAACTACCCGGGGATAAGACTGAGATGGCTGGACTCAGGAACGAGCTGGTTTAGTGCTGATTTTCATGAGTCCAAAATATCATGGGAGGTGACCAACGTTCAGTATCCTTCCTGTACATAGAACTAACATTTCCTTAGAATTGGGCTGGGGAATTAACAGTTTTCTTGTTCCAAGAGGGACTGACTAATAGATGGAAAGTCTGTATAGAGAAGTCGCTGTCATCTGGGGTGGGTTAATTTGCAATCAACATTAGATGACAATGTTCCCTTTATAGACCATGGCACAGAAATAGGAGTTTTTTAAGTGGGATTTGCCAGGTATGTTTTGGACATCACCATGTGGATGATGTGATTTGTGCTCTGTCTGCTGTGGAAAGAGCAGGAGGTGAAGAGCTCAACCCAACTTCTTCATCACTGCAAAAATCTGCATGTGGCCACTTGAGTCCTTTCCCTGTCAGGCGCTCTTGCTTCAGCTGTGTCATCTCAGTCCCCTTACACACAGTAGCAGGTATTGGCTTTGCTAAGCAGGATGGTATCTTGGAAGAGCAACAGCCAGTAGCCTTCTCCTGGACCCTCCACAGCTTCCAACCTGTGTCACAGGTGAGTCCCTGCAAGAGAACATCTGTCTCCCAGCAAAGTCCTGGACCAACCTGCTGGGTCCATGGCTCCTCTGCTTCTTCCAACATGCAGCGGCTATCTTCCACCCTTTCTGCAGTCGTTGGCTCACACAGGCACTTGGCATCTTGACAAGGAGGAAGAAAGAAAGGGCCAGCTGCCAACCCCCACTGCCGAAATCCCCAGCCACTGGTAGCTGGGAGGATCATGAGTACTCTTCCAAACATTGGAAGAGGCAACCCAAAACTCAGGTGTGCAGTACAGTCCCCTCTGTACTGTCACTTGTCCTGGTGGCATGCTGATCTACAGCCAGAAAAAGAGAAAAGGCCTTGGCCCAGTTTTTTTTATGTCTGCTGAGCTGTCATGGCATCAGAGCTGCAGGAGGCGAGGCACTGGGAGCAGCTGCATCTGGTGGTCAGGCTTCGTTAAGGTGGCATTTAACTCATCTCTGTGCTGCTGCTCTTCAACACGTGCACTACCTCGGTTTTGGAGTGGTGGAGGAAATAAGAAGCTGTCCTGAGTGCCTGCGCTTGACCACCATGGCAGAGTAGCGTTGGCTGCCAAAGGATCCCCCCAGAGACAGACCTGCAAATACTTTGTACAATTTCCCTCACAGGGGAGAGAAATTGAGGCAGGAAAGAGCAATGAAATATGATGAGGCATTGGTATAAAATGTATGTTCATGTAACCACTCAGCAAATATACATTGTGCATGTGTTTTTAATATATATACACAGACATATGCTTGATGAATCTGCAACAAGGCTGAAAAAGTATATGAAGATGGCACCATCAATATATTGAGAAGCAATAAAGGGTTACATACAGCAAACTCTTAACACAACAAAGTCACAACTAAAGCTTGTCATTCATGGGATTGCCAGCTGGACGAAGATGTCATCCCATGTGGCGTCTTCCCAGTTATTTTCAAGTGAAGCATAGAGAGCACTCTTCACTTGGGGGGGAGGAATACAGAGCTCTTTTGTGTTGCGAAAGCGGATTGCTTGCCAAGGTCTAACGAACAGGGATGCAGTGTGTCCCAAGACGTGTCCAGCAAACCACGGCGCCGAACGGCCCTTACGCAAAGCGAGATGACACAAGACCCTGGGCTGGAGGCCTGGGAATCCTTCTCAGAGGTGCCAGGAGAGGAAAGCGATACCTTCTTTTCTCTGGTGGGGGGAGAAACAGGAAAAAGAGCTTTTGGGCTGGACATTCTGAGGTGTCAGCCATCCCAAGGGACACTTTGCCACGTGGAGAGACCATCTGGCTGGGACAAAACTGCTGGTGCTGCCTCTGGGAGCCAAGAGGCTGAGGGAAGCTCCTACCCTCGGGTTGTCGAGCACATCCTCCTACCAGTGACTGGTCACATCCCCTGGACGGGCTGTCCCCTCTCCTCAGCTCCGTCCCTGTGCAGGTGCTACACGGTGGGCAGGCAGGGACCCTCCTGTTCATCTCTACCTGCTTTCTCTTCTCCCTAGAGCTGTGACCCTGCCGGGGACTCCCAGCCATGCGGATCCTGCCTCTCGTCTGTGCTCTCCTCCTCCTGCTGATCCAGGGAGCAGCAGGTAAGAAATGCTGGGGGGAATGTGGGGGATTTGTGCTTTGTCAATATTCTGTAGGGAGGATTTGCCAGGTGAGATGATGAGTCATATGTGACTTCTGTTTGCTGTGGCATCCCCCCCTGGGGTCCCTCACAGCCCATATCTTTAGCAAAAGTCTTCTACTGCAGGTTCTGCAGCTGGGACAAGAGCTGGGACCTTGTAACAAAGCTCTTGTGCTCCAGGGATGAGGATCTGCTACCTTCTCAATAACTCCTGGCCCATGACTTTCTGTGTCAGCAGCGCTGGGCACAGCAGCCCTGCCGGAGAGGAGAAGGAGGGAGGAAAGCAGATCCTGCTTCCACCCTCGGAGTTCTCCCTTGTGCCAGGAGGGAGCCAGCAGACCTGTTGGAGAGCCTCTCCTAGAGACCACTGAGGGATGGTAGTGAACATCCCATCCAAGTGCCATAAATATCACCTTGATTTCTGCTGCAGACACATGCCTGGGCATTCGTGGCATGGGACAGGCAGGGATGGGCTAACTCTGGCCACACAGGGACCAGGGGCTGTGCTCAGCAGGGCCATGCCAAAGGTCACCTCTTTCTGTGCTCTCCAGGGCTGTCCCTTGCTCGAGGATCACCCCAGGACTGTGAGCGCCGTGGGGGCTTCTGCTCTCACCGGTCGTGCCCTCCAGGAATTGGCCGTGTTGGCATTTGCTCTGAGCAAGACTTCTGCTGTCGGAGGTAGGTTCAGGGCTGCCTGAAGGGCTGAGGTTGCTGCTTGTTGGGGTTAGAGGTGAGGCTGTTGGAGAAAGAGGGGAGATATGCAGCCCAAGGGCATGGGGACACCCCAAACCCTCAGTGCTGCCCTGGTTGGGACAGGCACTGCCAGATCTTTCCTCCCGCAGTCGCTGGTATCCCTGATGGGCTCCTGAGTCCCTGGCGCCAATCTCCAAGCAGCCCTCTGAGACCAGCCCATGCCCTCACAGTGTGGTCAGGGCGATGCTGCGCGGAGGCACCAAGCACTGCTGGGAGCAGCAGCAACCCGGACAACCGGACCTCAGTCCCATGGGAATCCCTTACACCAGTGTCCCCAATACAAGGTGGTGGTTTGCATTCCTACTGCCAAGCGGTGTGTGTGTGTGTGTCCTCAGGGAGCGATGTGCAGGGGTGCGTCTCTTTTCTCTGCGTGCAGGGAAGGGCAGAGAAGAAGGGGGGAATTCCCGATAGGCATGGACCCACACACATCCCCTCCATCTTCATCTACCCTCTCTCCAAGTTGGCTCCAAGTCACAGCAGCATCCCCCCCAGTGTGGGGGGGACCCACAGGACCCCAAGACCAGACTTCTCTGTCAACAAGGGCATTCCTGCACCTCACATCCAGGGTCAGGGATGGGGGGGTGCTATGAACCCCCTAACTTCCATGGGTGCCTGCTGGTTGGCCACTGGGTCCCAGGCTGGGTCAGGAGTCTCCATGGGGCTGTTTCACTGGACATGCTGCTCTGGTGGCCTTGGGTTCATCCCCAGGTGTGGGGCCTGGGTGCGTGACACCAGGGGGGTGTTTTGGCATCCAGGGGTAGCTGGCGGGGAGTGGGGAAAGTCATTCTGCCCCTGAAGAAATAGGGATTGATGGCTGTGCCAGGGGGCCACTCAGGAACTTCAGATTGAGTTGAGGGTTAGTGCTGGGGGAGGGGGTAGGGTTCAAGACATGGGGCTGGGATGGGGAGGTCAGTTAGGAGCCCAGGGCCAGGCTGTGGGTCAGCATCATGGGTAAGCCTTGGGACAGATTGACGATGCTCAGCTCAAGGAGGGTCATGGAGGTGGTCCCTGCACTGCCGTGGGGCAGTCACCATGGTGGCTGGTAGGGCAGGGGTCATCCCACTGCCCCCAGCCAGGGACCAGGGCAGGCCAGGGGGGCTGGGAACAGTCTCAACCGGGGGCATTGAGCACCTCCATGGAGATGGGCCAAGGCCAGGCCAGGATGTCAGCTGTGGGCCAAAGTCGAGGTCTGGATCAGCAGGGCCAAGCTGCAGCTCTGCTGGGGTTCAGCACAAGATCCCCAGCTCAAAGCAGCTCCCCTGAGCAGGGGTTGGCCCCAGCAATGGCCTCCCTGCAGTGTGGGCTGGAAGCCCTCTCCAAACCATATTCAGCAGCCCTTGGCTGTGCTGGTCCTAGACTGGTCCTGAGCCTGGTACCAAACCTCCAGGAATGAGGATGCTCCTGGGACGCTTACACCTACAAAGACACCACCATGGACACCCAATCCTACTTCTGTGGATTGCTGCTGGGGGAAAATCCCCATTATATGTGTAGAAAAGGTAACCTTATGCCTGTCTCTGACAGATGGCACCAGACCCTTTGTCTCTGATATATCCAACCTCAAGACCATTCGTTCTCTCCAGGATCCAACTCCCAGAGCGTTGGTCTCTCTGGGCAATGGACCAGCACTCTTGGTACTCTCTCCCATACCCAGTACTCTGACTTGAAGTTTGCTAGAGGACTGCACAACCATGCAGGCACACCATAGACAGATTGTTCATACAAAAAGTAGTTAGAAATAAAGTTTACTAGGAATATAGGACAGATCATGGTGATCAGATGTAGGGTATGGCCAGAGAAGCATATGAACCAGCAGCCTGCTTACATGAGTTTAGGCCCTTTCATGTCTTGCTTATCTCTGTTTCTACTGAACCACATTTGTGGTTTTGTAACAGGACTGACAGTTTTAGGAGCAGTGAATTCAGACAGAATTAGGTGAGCTGTGGCTCCACCTGATCACTTTTCCTCTGTTCACTGTCTGTTTATCTGAGTAGCCATCAGAAAGGTAGCTTGTCAATTCCTGGCATATCAAATGCAAATCACCTTGGCAAGCATGAAGCTGTTCTCATAACGTCAAAAGGAGACAAAATTAAAATATTTTGCATGATACTGCATGTCACACACTACCCGCTTACTAAATAAATTAAAAGGAAAGGAAGAGACAAATATCCTTTTATGACACTGGTTGCTACTGGTGTCTACACCAACCAGTCTGCTTTGTCCATCCCAGGCAGTTCATGCCAAGCCACCACAGCCCAGCTGCCCGCTGTGACGCAGGGTGTCACAAGATGTATTGCATGAGGATAACGGTGAAGACTGCAAAAACCCCCAAGAGGTATCTCAGCCTCTCCCATTGCTGCGGGGAGGGGTAAGGTGCAACCGCATCATCTCCACACAGCTGGGTTTTGTGATTAGCCAGGGGGAGCTCTGCAGCAGGAATAAGCGCATGCCCCACCCACCAGCAATGGTATAAAACCAAGGTATTTTGGCCAAAACAGTAGTCCCTGGACCCAAGGGCAACTGGACACAAGTGATTCCTGGCTCGTTTGTTACTGCCTGAACACCAAGACCTCCATCAGGTAGGTAATTTCCATGTCTCATTCTGGAAAAACTGCGCATTCATCTTCTCTGTTCGAGTAGCATTACCCTAGACCCAACTAAATGACAAACTGCTGGATATAAATAGGCTGCCAGAGATGCCTAGGAAAGAGAATAAAAACCTTCCTATGAGTCTAAGAACCCAGAACACATGGAAGATGGCACTAAGATTTCCTGACTACAAGAGGGACTGGAAAGGTGCCTTGAGGCTGGAGGAGGGACGCGAGATCTTCTGTTCTGGAGGGAATGGGGACTTTCCTCAGCAAAGTGAGGAGATACTTTTCCCACAGCAGTATGGAGATTTCCCATCCTTTCAGGCTTTCAGTTAACTCCAAAGGTTGATTTGTGTTTCTGGCTGCCAAGACACTTCCCTGCCCTCTTGCTCCTCCCTGGGTCGGTGCTGCACAGGGCAGGGGCAGTAAGTCTGGGGCTGGGGAGTGTCTTTGCTGGGAAGCCCTGGAATGTTCTTGAGTTGAGGATGGGCACTCCCAAGCTGAGCTGGGAGGACTTTCCTGAGCTCAGGGAAGCAGAGGTGATTGGGCAGAGTGTTTTGGGCAGCCAGCATTGGAGTGTCTGAGGTGATGGAGAGCACTGGCTAACCTTTCATATAGCGTGGCATCTCCAGGCACATGCATTTCCCTAAATTGCAGCACCTGGATCATTTCTTTCTTGTAGTCTGACTATTGGCATGGCACTGAGTGTTGGCACAAGCCTTTCCTGATGTGCAGGCCTCCTCTGCTCTGGCCCTTGGTTAAGGAGAGGCAGAAACGAGAGAGAAGAGTCAGAAGCGCTAATTCTGATTTGCTTGAAATCCAATCATGTTTCATTCCTTGATTGGGAACAACCCTGGAGACAGACCATTTCAGGTGGTAGGAATTTAGCACTTTCAGAGAACCCTGGAGATTTGGGTCATTCCAGCAATCAGGGAATATATATGAGTTTTGTTAATGAGAAAAGCGTTTGTTACATGAAAAATGAGGGAGTAAAAATTCATTAGTTCCATAAGATCCAATGTCAATTTTATGTTTGTGTATTCCAGATTTCACTGGCCGATTTTTTGACTGAATTGGCAACAGTTGGCCCCAAGGTCTGCAGCCTGTGCTTTGGGGAAGGTCTGTGGAAGAGCTTTGAGAAAGTTAATGGAAAAACATCAGGGGAGGCAATCAGTTTCCAAGAGATCGAGACATCATGAAATGCTTCCAAGATATGCAGGGTGGTACAGAGCTACCAACTGTTCTTAAGAGAAAGGTAGAGGCAACATCACTGGCTTTAGTTGCAGGTAGACACTCTGCAGTTTGGTGTGCCACAGTGCCCAGGCTTCTGCACCGCCTGGGGTTCTCATGTCCTCATTGCCTTGATGTCCCTCTCTGCAGCCCCGTGAAGACCCGGGACAGACATCAGCCATGAAGATCCTGTACCTGCTCTTCCCCTTCTTCCTCCTGTTGGTCCAGGATGTTGCAGGTGAGAGGGAAAGAGGGGAAAGAGGTGAGGCCCCATCAGGTGTGCTTTCCATGTCCCCCAAAGTGACCACGTTGGTTGGAGTGATGTAAAGGTTAGGGGCGATTGAGGAAAAGGCATTTTTTGAGTGTCCTTCCAAGAGGACATGGACTGGGGGTGGAAGGAGTCCCTGAAAATAGAAGCCTTTCTTCTTCTGTGTGTCAGGAAGGTGTTTGGTTTCGGGCTCCAACCCTGAACCATGCTGTTCCTCTGGGGGTGTCTCTGAATGACCTTTTGCCCTGTGCAGTGATGGGAGAGAGCCCCAGGGGTTTGTTGGCTCAGTGGGTTGCCTGGGGCATAAAACTTTCTATTCTGGTCTAGGTGCTTCTGTTGAGTGTCCCAAAACCTCATTACCCCAAGTCATGATCCCTTCCAGGGCTGGGCAAGGGTTTTCCATCAGAGGAAGGGCAAGGGGTGGAGCCAGGAGAGGGACTGGGATACGAGGAGTGCCCCGCTTGCCAGCTCTGCTGGTCCAGGCAGCGGTGGACACACAGCTGGGGAGACAACATGGCTCTTCCTTGACCTCACGCTGGTCCTTCCCACTGTCTGCTATTTGTGAGCACTCACTTTAGAGTGAAAGAGTCCTTCTAGGTGAGAAACATTGTTACTGATAATGTGGCTATGGTGAGGATGAATCTGAGCCCCATATATTGGTGTGAAATGCATGAGGATTGTCAGCCTTTCTGCAACCACACACTGCTTGCCCAGATTATCACTGTCATTGTTCTGTGTGTATCATTCCCCACAAAAACAGGAGGTGTGATTGGATGCAGACTAAGACGGAGATTCTGTGCTCCTGGGAGGTGCCCCCTCAATTCAAGACCTATTGGAAGATGTTCATCATTTCAGGCATGCTGCAAAAGGTAAGGCCTAGATTTCTGGCTGAGGAAAGAGGTTCCTCCTTTGTCTACAGAAATATCTGTTAAAAATTTCTTTCTAGCAAATGCCTGGTAAATACTCTCCTGCATTTATGCTTTGTGGGAGAGGCCCAAGAAGGAAGGGAAAATCCCTTGTGGGTTTGGACCTGCCCTGAGTGGGGCTGAAGGAGCCTGAGGTCAGCCAGCACCTCCCCACTCTCCTTCAGCCCCATGAGACTCATTCAGGCTTTGCCGAGGGCTCTCCCAAGCTGGCAAAGAGTGAAGCGTTCCCTGTCCTTGGACAGCATCGAGGACACGATCCTGGGTTTGCTGCACCTTCATCGACTTGGAGCCAGGGCAGCCAGCACTAAGATAACATGGGTCCAAACTGTCAGCAATAAGGACTGAACCTCACCTCCGCTGAGCCTGATTCTTTTGCAGCATAGGGATTGTCATCACAAGGGAGAGAGGAGAGAGTGGGAGGAAGGGAAATGTAAGTTACAACAGGTGACGCGGTTGTCTGGTTTCTTCATACAGTACGTGGGGTTAAGACCCTCATCTCTGCAAGCAGGACGTCCCCCTCACTTCTGGCTCCTGGAACCATCTCCTGATGTCCTCTCCCCTCTCTGCCTCTGCCGTTCCCAGCTGGTGTGACAGCAGGAGTAGAAGCGCTGCTCCTGCTGGGTGCTTGTGTGCTGGAGACATCTCATCACAGATTCAGTGTCGTTGGGACAGAGGCTGCTTTTCCCGGCTTGAATAAAGCTGAGCAGTTTGGCATTGCAGCGTGTGGGACGTGTGGCTGTTTCCTCGATCTGGAGGGTGCGCCATGCATGCTGGCTCTGGGGATGGGGGTGGGTTGGTGTCAGGAGAAACGCCTGGGGCTGCTGGGGGTCATTACTGTGTCTATCTCCAGGGAAGCTTTTACCTGGCAGCTGTGTGGGGACACGGAGCCTGGCAGTCTCCACTGGGCCAGGGTGTTTGCTGTGGGGGCGATGGAGCTGCTCTGCTCCCTCCTGGGGAGTGGGAGCCCTGTCCTGGTTTTCATAGGCCCAGACTTCTTTCTTTTTCCAGGACCCTGTTCCCATGTCAATCTCTTTTTGTGGTGGGTAGCAGTCCTTTCTCGTGATGAGCGCTCAGCCCAAGTGGTGATGAGATCAAGGGTTGCATGGTCCTGCTGCTGGGTGGGAAAGGTGTCTCCTTGGATACTATGCAGGAGATATCTGTGCCCAAAGGGACCGGGACATTGCTCTAACTGGAAGGGTCAAACTGCACATTTGTGTTTGTCTGTTTATCCATGCACAAACTGGAAATTCTCTCTCCATCTCATTATGGGCTGGGCAAGGACAGGACCAGCCGGAGCCCAGGAGGGGCCCCTGCCCTCTCTTCAGATGGTGGCTGGGCTGCCAGCAGTGTTGGGGGAGGTGCTGTAGGGTGCTGGGTGGCTGCGGCCCCAGCAGCATCTCCCAGCCTGGACTGTGCAGTAATGTCAAGCCAGGGGTGTCCCCATGTCCCTGGACTGCATATTCTCCCCTTTCTCCAACAGCAAAGGAAATATTCCTGTGGAAAGCAGGGTGATGTTTATGGCACTTGGATGGGATGCTCACTACCGTTGCACAGGAGTCTCTGGGAGCACAAATCTGGGAGCTCTTTGTGCATGAGGCACAAAGCTGTCCCTTCTAGGCTACTGATGTCTCAGCTGAGTTTCCCAAAACCTCATTACCCCACGACATGACCCCTGCCAGGGCTGGGCAAGGGTTTTCAATCAGAGGTTACAACACAAAGGTGGGGCACTACCAGGACAGGGACGTGGGATGTGAGGAGTGCCCTGCTTGACAGCTATGCTGGTCCAGGCAGTGGTGGACGCACGGCTGGGGAACCAACATGGCTCTTCCTTGACCTCATGCTGGTCCTTCCCACTGTCTGCTCTTGTGAGCATCCACTTCAGAGTGAAAGAGTCCTTCTAGGCGAGACATGTTGTTATTGATGATGTGGCTATAGTGAGGATTAATCTGAGCCCATATACGGGCCTGAAATGCATGAGGACTGTCATTCTTTCTGCAACCATATACACTGCTCAAACAAATTATCACTCTCTTGCTTTGTGTGTATCATTCCTCACGGAAACAGAAAGTGTCCCCACGGAGCTGCCAGGTAAAAGCATCCCTGGGGACGGACACAGTGATGACCCCCAGCATCCCCAGGTTCTTCTCCTGATACCAATCCACTGCCACCCCGAGAGCCAGCAGGCGCGGCACACCCTCCAGAACAAGGAAACGGCCACACGTCCCACACGCTGCAATGCCAAACTACTCGTCTTTATTCAAGCTGAAAAAAGCAGCCTCTGCCCCAGTGACACCGGATCTGTGATGAGATGTCTCCAGCCCATAAGCACCCGGCACACAGCAACAGCAGCACTTCCACTCCTGCTGTCACACCAGATGGGGATGGCAGAGGCAGGGAGGGGAGAGGACATAAGGACATGGTTCCAGGAGCCAGAAGTGATGGGGACATCCTGCTTGCAGAGTTCAGGGTCTCAACCCCACAAACTGTATGAAGAAAACAAACGAGCACGTCACCTGTTGTAACTTACATTTCCCTTCCTCCCACTCTCTCCTCTCTACCCTGTGATGACAAGCAAGTGTATGCTGCAAGAGAATCAGGCTCAGCGGAGGTGAGGTTCAGTCCTTATTGCTGACAGTTTGGACCCATGTTATCTTAGTGCTGGCTGACCTGGCTCCAAGTCTATGCAGGTGCAGTAAACCCAGGATCATGTCCTCGATGCTGTCCAAGGACAGGGAACGCTTCACTCTTTGCCAGCTTGGGAGAGCCCTCGGCAAAGCCTGAATGAGTCTCATGGGGCTGAAGGAGAGTGGGGAGGTGCTGGCTGACCTCGGGCTCCTTCAGCCCCACCCAGGGCAGGTCCAAGCACCTTTCCTGTCCTTCCCTGGCCTCTGCCTTGGAGCACATATAGCACTGAGCCATTAGCAATCATGGATGCTTAAACACAATGGCAACTCTTTCTGCAATAACAGTAGCATTTCTAATTACAAAACTCACTTTTTGCAGCAAAAGAAAAACCTTGAACATTTTCCACTGACGATAAAGGGGAAGGAACACTTTAGAAATCCACAGAAGCCTTTTTCTCGTTCACATTGTTTCTTATTTCCTGGAGCAAGGAAGGATCCTGCACAGTGAAAGAGGTCACAGAAGGTAAGTATGGGATAAGTGCCAAAAATGTGAGTGGTTCCAGAGAGGCTGACGCTGCCCCTGGATCTTAGTCTCACACGTGCACCCAGCACCAAATTTAACATCTTCACCTCTCCAGTTGGAGGTCCTCTTTTCTGCAGCAGCATGTGTGCACGTGGCAAAGTCATAGGGAAAGAGCAGTGTGAGGCCCAGGAGGTGCTGTGTTGGCTCCTCAGCTGCCCCCTCCATTCATGAGAGCCATTCCCTCCCAAATGTTCTATCTGACAAATCTGGTCACTTCCCAGGACATGGAAGCCCCCACTGATGGGGCCTCACACCTCACACTATCTTCCCTCTTCCCCTCTCACCTGCAGCACCCTGGACCAGCAGGAGGAAGAAGGGGAAGAGCAGGTACAGGATCCGCATGGCTGACGCCTGTCCCAGGTCTTCACTGGGCTGCAAAGAGGACACATCAAGACAACAAAGGAAGAACATGGACATGGCTGGGCACACATGATGACCAACAAGCAGAAGATCAATCTCCAACAAAAAGAGATAAGAACGATTCTTAGCACTGCAACTTCACAGGTATCCTGGGAGCATTTTGGGAAGCACCAGCCTATTGCACAATCTGAAGTTTACTTCACTGTCAACTTCACAGGACTTCCTGATGTTTTGCTCAAAACACAGACTGGAGGATTCACGCTACTTGTTGGCATTTGACTCAAAATAGCATCCACTGGAATTCAGATTATAAGGAAAGAAAAATTACTTTTACATATCATAGCCCCTCAGAACTTTTGCAGGTCATGTGTTTGTCCCTGAGCAGATTTTTCTGTGAGACAGGATCAAGGGGTGACACAAGATACACTTCCCAGCACAGTCAGTAGACCAGGATTACCACTGGGGCATTTGCTCTCTCCCTTCTGCCTCTTCTTAATCAAATGCCAGAGCAGAGAAGGTTTCCACATGAGGAGAGGCTTGTGCCAACACTCAGTGCCATGCCCATAGGTAAACCAGGGTCAAGAAATTAGGGAAATGCATGTGCCTGGAGATGCCACGCTATATGATGGGTCAGCCAGCGCCCTCCATCACCTCAGACACTCCAAAGCTGGCTGCCCAAAACACCCTGCCCAATCACCTCTGCTTACCTGGGCTCAGGAAAGTCCTCCCAGCTCGGCTTGGGAGTGCCCATCCTCAACTCAAGAACATTCCAGGGCTTCCCAGCAAAGACACTCCCCAGCCCCACACTTACTGCCCCGGCTCCATGCAGCACCGACCCAGGGAGGAGCAAGAGGGCAGAGAACTGTCTTGGTGGCCAGAAACACAAACACAATCAACCTCTGGAGTTAACTGAAAGCCTGAAAGGATGGGAAATCTCCATACTGCTGTGGGAAAAGTATCTCCTCACTTTGCTGAGGAAAGTCCCCATTCCCCCAGAACAGAAGATCTCCTGTCCCTCCTCCAGCCTCAAGGCACCTTTCCAGTCCCTCTTGTAGCCAAGAATTCTTAGTGCCATCTTCCATGTGTTCTGGGCTCTTAGACTCATAGGAAGGTTTTTATTCTCTTTCTTACGCATCTCTGACAGCCTAATTATAAGCATGGATACGTCCAGCAGTTTGTCATTTAGACTAGTGTTTCTCAACCTGTGGTCCACGGACCCCTGGGTGGCCATGATGTCATCACAGGGGATCCACAAAGGCTTAAAGCAGGGGTGGGGAACATCCATCCCAGAAACGTTGGTCTGGCCCGCGGCAAGCACTGAGCCTCCTTTTCCCACAGTCTCCTTCCCTCAGTGCTCCTCCCATACTCAAACCCGCGCCCCCCCCCCACGGCTGCCCTATTATATTCAGTGCTAGTATGGCTGGTGGGACCCACTTTAGCTAGGCGGTTTTTCTCTTAAAGAAATTTTCTTTACTCAAGGGCCCTCTTTAAGGCCAAAACAGGGCTGGAGTCTGCTCCTCCAAGTGGCAGCCCTGGACCCATATATGGACAAAAAAATATGGTGACTGAACACAGACAAACAAGGGAGGAGGTGGGAAGAACTGTAAAAACTTTTCATTAAAATTTAATGTAAAAATTAAGTTCAGAGTTAGCATGTTAAAATACTAAAAATGGGCCATTTGAGCAAGAAGACTATTGATGCTATTATTTTAAATTCATATAGCATCGTTGAAATAAACATATTATGATAAGAGTGTGTGAATTAATAGATTAACCTATTTCCCTTCTCTCCAAATTTGAAGACCCTTTATGAGAAAATTGAACGAAATATTTAATATAGACTAGTGCTTGAAATCTTGAATTAAGTCTTGGTAGTCGACGGCCACAAAAGGTATTTAAAGGGGGTCCATGTTGAAGGAAAGGTTGAGAACCCCTGATTTAGACAGTTGCAGGAAGAAGGATTTGCACAGAGGCTGAATGGGTGGGCAGCCCAGAAGGGACTCGGCAGTCACCTACCTGATGAAGGTGTGGCTTCAGAGTGCACCAAGGCAGCAACAGGCTGTAACAATCCAACCCCTCAGGAATCAATTGCAGCCACAAGTGTTAGGATCAGGGAGTGACACCTTGCCCAAAACACCCTGGTTTTATGCCACTGCCTGTGGGTGGGACATGCTCATTCCCATGGCCACAGCTCCAATGAGAAAGTGACCCGTCTGCATGGGGGTGGTGGGGTTGCACCTCACCCCTCCCTGCCGCAGTGGGAGAGGCTGAGGTGCCTCCTGGGGGCTGTTGCAATCTTCACCGTTATCCTCATGCAACACGTGTTGTGACACCCCCCTGCAGAGCGGGCACCCAGGTCATGGTGTCTTGCTGAAAAATCTTTGGGATGGACAAAGTTGGTGCAGACACCAGCACCAGCACCAACCCAGTCCCAGAATAAGGGAGTCCTTCTTCATCTCTTCTCATCTGATTGAACAATCAGTTATCGTGTGATGTGCCAGAACACGCAGAAGACTGAAAACCCTCCCACCTCTAGACACTGCAAGAACATCTTCTTTTGGGCCAAGAGGGCTGTGCACCGGACATGTCCAAGGTGATAAGCATGACATGCTCTCTAGTGACTATTCAGATCATATGAGAGTCACACCAGGATGCACGTTAAGGTCTGTAAACCAGGTGATCCAAGGAATCTGCATCTCCTCCTAAAGTCACCCAAGGTGAAGAAAGAGAAGATCGATGTAGCCACTGCTTGCGAAGACAATGCATTTGAATCCATGCACGAAATTGGGAGAAGTGACAGTCCTTGCTGGGCAGGAGTTGTGCCACATGCCTGACTTGGCAACTGCCTCTCAAGGGGTTTGGGAGAGGAATCTGATCCCCCCAAGTCCGAGGCGTTACCTGCTGGGGACTGTGGGAGTGGAGCCTGGACTCTCGGCCTTCTCTCCTTACACGCCATTGAGATGTCAAGTCACCGTGGCGAGATAACAATCACAGAAAAGGTCTAAGTCAGCTTCTGCATGCTTAGCAGAAGCAGAGAGCCCAGCTGCCCTGAAGACTGATCTTGGGGTTTACTGGGAGAGCTTCTTGAAGAGAAACCATAAAAGTTCCATGTTGTGGTACAGCAGCAGTTTGGTGCTGGTTTCTGATGAGCAGGGATGAAGCACGTGTGTGTGTGTGCATGTATGTGTGTGTCCCAAGAGGTGCCCAGCAAACCCCAGCACCAAACGGCCCTTACGCAAGGCAAGATGACACAAGACTCCGGGCTGGAGGCCTGGGGATCCTTCTCAGAGGTGTCAGAAGAGGAAAACGATGCCTGCTTTCCTCTGGTGGTGGGAGAAACAGGAAAAGGAACTTTTTGACGGAACATTGTAAGGTACCAGCAACTCCAGCCTGTGCTCTGTGCTCTCCTCCTCCTGATTCTCTAGGGAGCAGCAAGTAAGATAGGAATGAATGAAGTGTATGGAAAGATGGAGGATTTATTTGATACTACAGTGAAGCTGCCCAGTAGAAGATGAGATTTCCTATAGACAAAATAAAAGAAGACAGAAGCCAAACGGTTTGGTACAGATATATTTTTTCCTCCACTGAGATCATAAGGCACATGTGATTTTTCCTGGTTACTGTGGCATCGTCCCTAAGGTCCCTCACAGCCCATGTTTTTAAGGAGAAGCTCCTGCTGCAGGGCAGGTTCTGCAGCTGCAACAGGAGTTGGGACCTTGTAAGGGTCCATGATGGGATACCTCCAGCCCACGAGCACCCGGCACCCAGCAGGAGCAGCCCTTCCACTCCTGCTGTCACACCAGCTGGGGATGGTAGAGGCAGGGAGGGGAGAGGACATCAGGAGATGGTTCCAGGAGGCAGAAGCGAGGGGGACGTCCTGCTTACAGAGTTCAGGGTCTCAATGTCAGACAGTGTACGAAGAAATCAGAAAAGCACCTCACCTGTTGCAACATACTTTTCCCTTCGTCCCACTCTCTCCCTCTTCTTCTTCTATTGTCAAGCATGTGCAGGGAGAGGAGACTCAACCTTGCAGAGGTAAATTTCCGTCCTTTCAGTTGTCTTGGACCTGCGCTCTCCTTAGTGGTGGCAGCCTTGGCTCCAAGGGTCCTTAGAGACTTCAGGAGGAGGATCCTGTGCCTCACACTCCCCAAGGGACAGCCTTCTCATTCGGACAACACAGCTGAGCTTTGTGTATTGACAGTGGGCAAGCCTTGTGCGGCTGAAGGAGAGTGGGGCACTGGCTGACCTTGGGCTCCTTCAGATCCACTGCAGGCAGGTCCAAACCCACAAGGTCTTTTCCTTTCTTTCCCTGGCTTTTGCTTCTGAGCATAAATGCACAAAACTGTGAGCCAGGAGCTGGCTTGAAAGACAGTAGTAACTTTATCAACAGGAGCAAAGAGTTTCCAGGACTTACTTTCTGCAGCAGTGCCTGAATGTAGAAAAAAGTCCCACAATTTTTAATGGGAAACAGAACCCCCCCAGAAATGAAGAATCCCCCCTTGTTGTCTGCATGCGTTTCCTGCCTCCATGGAAGATCATGCACAGAGAAACACTCAAAATGATAATCTGGGAGAGCAGTGTGTCATTTCAGAGAGGACCACGCGTCCCTTGCATTTCAGGCCAGTATATGGGCTCAGCTTCATCCTCACCATAGTCACTTAGCAAAGTGTGTCACCTAGAAGGACTCTTTCACTATAAAGTAGGTGCACAATGGGAGTAGAGAATGGGAAGGACCAGCATGAGGTCAAGGAAGAGCCATGTTGCCTCCCCAGCTGCATGTCCACCACTGCCTGGACCAGCAGAGCCAACAAGCGGGGCACTCCTCGCATCCCAGATCCCCGTCCTGGCTGCACCTTGCCTTTGTGTGGCCTCTGATGGAAAACCCTTGCCCAGCCCTGGCAGGGTCATGCCTTGGGGTAATGAGGTTTTGGGACACTCAGCTGAGACATCAGTAGTTGAGAAGGGACAGGTTTGTGCCTCACACACAAAGAGCTCCCAGATTTTTGCTCCCAGAGACTGTGGAAATATCAGCCCAGGGGTGTCCCCATGTCCCTGTGCTGTATATTCTCCCCTTTCTCCAACAGCAAAGGGAAATTTTCCAGAGGAAAGCAGGGTGGTGTTTATGGCACTTGGATGGGATGCTCACTACCGTCCCTCAGCAGTCCCTGGGAGCATGGGTTTTCAGCTCCCAGGTTTTTCCAAGATCCTGTTGATAGCGAAGGGAAAAGTATGTTGCTGGGTGCCGGGTGCTTGTGGGCTGGAGATACCCCATCATGGACCCTTACAAGGTCCCAACTCTTGTCACAGCTGCAGAACCTGCCCTGCAGCAGGAGCTTCTCCGTAAAAACATGGGCTGTGAGGGACCCTAGGGACGATGCCACAGTAACCAGGAAAAATCACATGTGCCTTATGATCTCAGTGGAGGAAAAAATATATCTGTACCAAACCGTTTGGCTTCTGTCTTCTTTTATTTTGTCTATAGGAAATCTCATCTTCTACTGGGCAGCTTCACTGTAGTATCAAATAAATCCTCCATCTTTCCATACACTTCATTCATTCCTATCTTACTTGCTGCTCCCTAGAGAATCAGGAGGAAGAGAGCACAGAGCACAGGCTGGAGTTGCTGGTACCTTACAATGTTCCGTCAAAAAGTTCCTTTTCCTGTTTCTCCCACCACCAGAGGAAAGCAGGCATCGTTTTCCTCTTCTGACACCTCTGAGAAGGATCCCCAGGCCTCCAGCCCGGAGTCTTGTGTCATCTTGCCTTGCGTAAGGGCCGTTTGGTGCTGGGGTTTGCTGGGCACCTCTTGGGACACACACACACAAGCACACACACACACACGTGCTTCATCCCTGCTCATCAGAAACCAGCACCAAACTGCTGCTGTACCACAACATGGAACTTTTATGGTTTCTCTTCAAGAAGCTCTCCCAGTAAACCCCAAGATCAGTCTTCAGGGCAGCTGGGCTCTCTGCTTCTGCTAAGCATGCAGAAGCTGACTTAGACCTTTTCTGTGATTGTTATCTCGCCACGGTGACTTGACATCTCAATGGCGTGTAAGGAGAGAAGGCCGAGAGTCCAGGCTCCACTCCCACAGTCCCCAGCAGGTAACGCCTCAGACTTGGGGGGATCAGATTCCTCTCCCAAACCCCTTGAGAGGCAGTTGCCAAGTCAGGCATGTGGCACAACTCCTGCCCAGCAAGGACTGTCACTTCTCCCAATTTCGTGCATGGATTCAAATGCATTGTCTTCGCAAGCAGTGGCTACATCGATCTTCTCTTTCTTCACCTTGGGTGACTTTAGGAGGAGATGCAGATTCCTTGGATCACCTGGTTTACAGACCTTAACGTGCATCCTGGTGTGACTCTCATATGATCTGAATAGTCACTAGAGAGCATGTCATGCTTATCACCTTGGACATGTCCGGTGCACAGCCCTCTTGGCCCAAAAGAAGATGTTCTTGCAGTGTCTAGAGGTGGGAGGGTTTTCAGTCTTCTGCGTGTTCTGGCACATCACACGATAACTGATTGTTCAATCAGATGAGAAGAGATGAAGAAGGACTCCCTTATTCTGGGACTGGGTTGGTGCTGGTGCTGGTGTCTGCACCAACTTTGTCCATCCCAAAGATTTTTCAGCAAGACACCATGACCTGGGTGCCCGCTCTGCAGGGGGGTGTCACAACACGTGTTGCATGAGGATAACGGTGAAGATTGCAACAGCCCCCAGGAGGCACCTCAGCCTCTCCCACTGCGGCAGGGAGGGGTGAGGTGCAACCCCACCACCCCCATGCAGACGGGTCACTTTCTCATTGGAGCTGTGGCCATGGGAATGAGCATGTCCCACCCACAGGCAGTGGCATAAAACCAGGGTGTTTTGGGCAAGGTGTCACTCCCTGATCCTAACACTTGTGGCTGCAATTGATTCCTGAGGGGTTGGATTGTTACAGCCTGTTGCTGCCTTGGTGCACTCTGAAGCCACACCTTCATCAGGTAGGTGACTGCCGAGTCCCTTCTGGGCTGCCCACCCATTCAGCCTCTGTGCAAATCCTTCTTCCTGCAACTGTCTAAATCAGGGGTTCTCAACCTTTCCTTCAACATGGACCCCCTTTAAATACCTTTTGTGGCCGTCGACTACCAAGACTTAATTCAAGATTTCAAGCACTAGACTATATCAAATATTCAATTTTTAATTTTCTCATAAAGGGTCTTCACAGTGGGAGAGAAGGGGAAATAGTTAGCCTGTTAATTCACACACTCTTATTATATTTATTGCAATGATTCCATATGAATTTAAAATAACAGCATCAACACTCTTCTTGCTCAAATGGCCCATTTTTAGTATTTTAACATGCTAATTCTGAACTTAATTTTTACATTAAATTTTAATGAAAAGTTTTTACAGTTCTTCCCACCTCCTCCCTTGTTTGTCTGTGTTCAGTCACCATATTTTTTTGTCCATATATGGGTCCAGGGCTGCCACTTGGAGGAGCTGACTCCAGCCCGGTTTTGGCCTTAAAGAGGGCCCTTGAGTAAAGAAAATTTCTTTAAGAGAAAAACCGCCTAGCTAAAGTGGGTCCCACCAGCCATACTAGCACTGAATATAATAGGGCAGCCGTGGGGGGGGGGGGCGCGGGTTTGAGTATGGGAGGAGCACTGAGGGAAGGAGACTGTGGGAAAAGGAGGCTCAGTGCTTGCCGCGGGCCAGACCAACGTTTCTGGGATGGATGTTCCCCACCCCTGCTTTAAGCCTTTGTGGATCCCCTGTGATGACATCATGGCCACCCAGGGGTCCGTGGACCACAGGTTGAGAAACACTAGTCTAAATGACAAACTGCTGGACGTATCCATGCTTATAATTAGGCTGTCAGAGATGCGTAAGAAAGAGAATAAAAACCTTCCTATGAGTCTAAGAGCCCAGAACACATGGAAGATGGCACTAAGAATTCTTGGCTACAAGAGGGACTGGAAAGGTGCCTTGAGGCTGGAGGAGGGACAGGAGATCTTCTGTTCTGGGGGAATGGGGACTTTCCTCAGCAAAGTGAGGAGATACTTTTCCCACAGCAGTATGGAGATTTCCCATCCTTTCAGGCTTTCAGTTAACTCCAGAGGTTGATTGTGTTTGTGTTTCTGGCCACCAAGACAGTTCTCTGCCCTCTTGCTCCTCCCTGGGTCGGTGCTGCATGGAGCCGGGGCAGTAAGTGTGGGGCTGGGGAGTGTCTTTGCTGGGAAGCCCTGGAATGTTCTTGAGTTGAGGATGGGCACTCCCAAGCCGAGCTGGGAGGACTTTCCTGAGCCCAGGTAAGCAGAGGTGATTGGGCAGGGTGTTTTGGGCAGCCAGCTTTGGAGTGTCTGAGGTGATGGAGGGCGCTGGCTGACCCATCATATAGCGTGGCATCTCCAGGCACATGCATTTCCCTAATTTCTTGACCCTGGTTTACCTATGGGCATGGCACTGAGTGTTGGCACAAGCCTCTCCTCATGTGGAAACCTTCTCTGCTCTGGCATTTGATTAAGAAGAGGCAGAAGGGAGAGAGCAAATGCCCCAGTGGTAATCCTGGTCTACTGACTGTGCTGGGAAGTGTATCTTGTGTCACCCCTTGATCCTGTCTCAGAAAAATCTGCTCAGGGGCAAACACATGACCTGCAAAAGTTCTGAGGGGCTATGATATGTAAAAGTAATTTTTCTTTCCTTAGAATCTGAATTTCAGTGGGTGTTATTTTGAGTAAAACACCAACAAGTAGCGTGAATCCTCCAGTCTGTGTTTTGAGCAAAACATCAGGAAGTCCTGTGAAGTTGACAGTGAAGTAAACTTCAGATTGTGCAACAGGCTGGTGCTTCCCAAAATGCTCCCAGGATACCTGTGAAGTTGCAGTGCTAAGAATCGTTCTTATCTCTTTTTGTTGGAGATTGATCTTCTGCTTGTTGGTCATCATGTGTGCCCAGCCATGTCCATGTTCTTCCTTTGTTGTCTTGATGTGTCCTCTTTGCAGCCCAGTGAAGACCTGGGACAGGCGTCAGCCATGCGGATCCTGTACCTGCTCTTCCCCTTCTTCCTCCTGCTGGTCCAGGGTGCTGCAGGTGAGAGGGGAAGAGGGAAGATAGTGTGAGGTGTGAGGCCCCATCAGCGGGGTCTTCCATGTCCTGGGAAGTGACCAGATTTGTCAGATAGAACATTTGGGAGGGAATGGCTCTCATGAATGGAGGGGGAAGCTGAGGAGCCAACACAGCACCTCCTGGGCCTCACACTGCTCTTTCCCTATGACTTTGCCACGTGCACACATGCTGCTGCAGAAAAGAGGACCTCCTACTGGAGAGGTGAAGATGTTAAATTTGGTGCTGTGTGCACGTGTGAGACTAAGATCCAAGGGCAGCGTCAGCCTCTCTGGAACCACTCATATTTTTGGTAGTTATCCCATACTTACCTTGTGTGACCTCTTTCACTGTGCAGGATCCTTCCTTGCTCCAGGAAATAAGAAACAATGTGAACGAGAAAAAGGCTTCTGTGGATTTCTGAAGTGTTCTTTCCCCTTTGTCATCAGTGGAAAGTGTTCAAGGTTTTTCTTTTGCTGCAAAAAGTGAGTTTTGTAATTAGAAATGCTACTGTTATTGCAGAAAGAGTTGCCATTGTGTTTAAGCATCCATGATTGCTAATGGCTCAGTGCTATAGATGCTCCAAGGCAGAGGCCAGGGAAGGACAGGAAAGGTGCTTGGACCTGCCCTGGGTGGGGCTGAAGGAGCCCGAGGTCAGCCAGCACCTCCCCACTCTCCTTCAGCCCCATGAGACTCATTCAGGCTTTGCCGAGGGCTCTCCCAAGCTGGCAAAGAGTGAAGCGTTCCCTGTCCTTGGACAGCATCGAGGACATGATCCTGGGTTTGCTGCACCTGCATAGACTTGGAGCCAGGTCAGCCAGCACTAAGATAACATGGGTCCAAACTGTCAGCAATAAGGACTGAACCTCACCTCCGCTGAGCCTGATTCTCTTGCAGCATACACTTGCTTGTCATCGCAGGGTAGAGAGGAGAGAGTGGGAGGAAGGGAAATGTAAGTTACAACAGGTGATGTACTTGTCTGGTTTCTTCATACAGGATCTGGGGTTGAGACCCTGAACTCTGCAAGCAGGATATCCCTCTGTCTTCTGGCTCCTGGAACCATGTCCTGATGTCCTCTCCCCTCCCTGCCTCTGCCATCCCCATCTGGTGTGACAGCAGGAGTGGATGTGCTGCTCCTGCTGGGTGCCGGGTGCTCGTGGGCTGGAGACATCCCATGATGGACCCGGTGTTGTTGGGGCAGAGGCTGCTTTTCCCGGCTTGAATAAAGCTGAGCAGTTTGGCATTGCAGCATGTGGGACGTGTAGCTCTTTCCTTGTGCTAGAGGGTGGGACGTGCTTGCTGGCTCTGGGGGTGGCAGTGGCTTGGTATCATGAGAAGTGCCTGGGGATGCTGGGGATCATCACTGTGTCTGTCCTCGGGGATGCTCTTACCTGGCAGCTGTGTGGTGACATGGATCCTGGCAGTCCCCAGTGGGCCCGGGTGTTTGCTGTGGGGGTGATGGAGCTGCTCTGCTCCCTCCTGGGAAGCAGGAGCCCTGTCCTGGTCCTGTTGGTCATGAGTGTCCTTTGTCCCTGGTATCTGCGGTTCCATGGGCAAGGCTGTGCTGGGTGGTTTGTCCCTTTGGTGGGCATGGACACGGCTGCCCACCTAACAGATCCCAGAGTCCCTAGAGGTCCCACCACACAGTGAGATGGGACCTCCATCTCCCTCATCTGCAGTAGGGCTGAGCTCAGCTCCCTCCCTGCTGCCAGACCCTCAGCATCCACCCCTCTACCTGTCCCACACTCTTCCTCCCTGCCACATGTCTCCTGTAGGGTCTTGATCCTATAGAAATCTCCCAAGAAGACCTTTACAGACCTTGGAGAAAAGTAGGTCTCCCAGGCTGGATGTCCAGGTCCTCCCCAAGGTCACTCCTCCAATGGGCCCCATGGACCACAACCTGGAAATGCCCAGAAATGTTGCCCAGCAGCGAGAAAGGGCAGAAAGCAGGGTGTCTTCTCTCTGCCTGCCTCACACAAACTGGGATTGCAACACTGTTCTCCATCAACAGCCAGTGATCTCAACCTTTCTGGAAGCACAGACCTCTGCCCTGTATAGTTAAATACACATGTCCATGTACACGTGACTATGTCAGTAGGTAGTCACCCTCGTTGTTTTATTGAATCCTTTCCATTCCAAAGGGGGAGATCACCCTCAGCAGTCCATCCCTGACTTTCCCACCTTCTGCTTTCCTGCTGGGTGTGCAGTTCTTCCCAGAGCCACAGGGCTGACACCTGCATTTTCTCACAGGGCATCTCTGCCCTGGTCCTGAAGCTGAAGGTCCCTGCTGTATTCAGAGTATCCCAGTCTCCTGTGACACAAATTCCTGTGGAAGGGTTGTAGGAGTGAGCGGGGATCTGTACAACCCCAAGCTAGGGGTCTGCATCAACTAGGGTCTTTTCTCACATCCACCAGCAGCTCCCACCCTGCTGTCCAGGTCTTGCACCCAGAACAGCAGGTTCTCAGTGACTTTGCAGGATTGTTTCCTTCATGTTCACTCATGTATCATTTAAGTGAACATTTAGCAGTCATCATGAACACCCTTTATCTCAGCAGCACAAAGCTGTTCCACTGTCCCATGGGCCCTTTGCCCAGAACATCTTGAATAAGACCGATGGTGCTTGTTATGGAAAGTCATCCCATGAGTTTAATATGGTAAAGCTAGAGCAGGAACAGCAAGAGAAGGAGAAAAAACAGTGGATAAATTATATTTTCTGTTACCCATGATATGACATGACTTCCATGGAAGCAGAGAACTGGAGATGTTGATATACGCGTGCATTTGAACATCAGCTCATAAATGCATGCAGGAATCAATATGTTATTTCCAAAACATAGAATCCTAGAATCACAGAATGGTTTGGGTTGGAAGGGACCTGAAAGATCCTCTAGTTCCAACCCCCCTGCCACAGGCAGGGACACCTTCCACTAGCCCAGGTCCAACCTGGCCTTGAACCCTTCCAGGGAGGGGGCAGCCACAGCTTCTCTGGGTAACCTGTGCCAGTGTCTCACCACCCTCGCAGTGAATAATTTCTTCCTTATGTGATGAAACTTCAAATAAAATCAGACTTTCTTATAATTTTGAAAGGTAAGAAGGTTTATAATACTCCTCATGTTCTTGCACAACCCACGCTAGCTGATTATTTTGTCAGACTGGAGGAGACAAGGAGGGAAACACATCAGGACAGCAGCTCACACATCATCCATCAAGTTCCTGGAATGTGTAGAGGACTGCTTCACGATACAAATGTTAGATGTGCCAACCAGGAATGAGGCATTGCTGGACTTGCTATTCACAAACCAAGAAAAGCTGATTTGTAATATCTTGGTTAGTGATAGCCTTGGTTGCTATCTCGGTTAGTGATCACAGTATTTTGGGGTTTGGGATCCTGCTGAGCACACTGAAGGTTAGTACTAAGACCAAGGTTTTATATTTTAGAAGAGCAAACTTGAGCTTGCTCAGAGCTCAGTTGGAAGGTATTCTGTGGGAAGCTTCCATGGAAGATAAAGGAGCTAATGAGTGCTGAGGATTCTTCAAGAATGCTCTCCTGGAAGGACAAAACCTGTTCATCCCCTTTAAAGGTAAGAGAAGTAAGTGGAACAAGGCACCCCCTTGGCTTAACTGTGAGCTTCTGAGTCTGCTCAAAACCAAAAGAGAAGTGTACCAGAAACAGAAAAGCAGATGATTACCTGTTCAGAACTACAAGGTCATTGCCAGGACATGCAGAGATGTAGCTAGAAAAACAAAAGCTCAGCTTGAATTGAAATTGGCCAGAGATGTCAAAAACTACGAGAAAGGGTTCTTCAGGTACGTAAACAGCATGCAGAAACAGAAGGAAAATATTGGTCCGCTGTTAAACAGGAGAGGTGAATGAGTCACCAACAACGCTGAAAAGGCAGAGGTTCTCAACACTTTTTTCACCTCTGTCTTTACCAGCACTGTTGGGCCCCAGGCCTTGGGAAAAAAATCCAGGTTGATGCAAACACAGACCCATCATCAGTGAAAGAAGAGTTGGTATGTGAACTATTACAGGATCTTGGCCCCTACGAATTGATGGGCCCTGATGTTATCCACCTGAGGGTGTTAAGAGAGCTGGATGATGTCATTGTGAGGCTGCTCACCATAATCTTTGAGAAGTTGTGGAGATTGAGGTATGTCCCAGAAGACTGGAAGAAGGCTAATGTCACCCCCATCTACAAGAAGGGCTTAAAGGAGGATCCAGCAAATTATAGGTCCATCAGTCTTACTTCAGTCCCTGGGAAAGTTATGGAATGAATCCTCCTGGGGGCTATCACAAGACAAATGAAGCACGTGATTGGGAAAAGCCAGCACGGATTCACCAAGGGCAAATTGTGCTGACAAACCCGATCGCCTTCTACGACGAAGTAACGTGCTCGATTAATGTGGGGCGAGTGGTAAACATTGTCTACCTGGATTTCTCCAAGGCTTTTGATACAATTCCCCAGAGCGTCCTCCTTGACAAACTGATGTGTTACGGTCTAGACAAGGGATCTGTGCGGTGGGTGGGGAATGGGCTGACAGGCTGCACCCAGAGGGTGGTGGTAAATAGCTGCTTTTCAAACTGGCAACCTGTCACAAGTGGGGCTCCCCAGGGATTGACACTGGGCCCAACACTGTTTAATATCTTCATAAGTGATCTGGATGATGGGATCAAGTGCACCCTGATGAGGTTTGCTGATGATACCAAACTGGGTGGGGAGGTGGACACTCTGGAAGGGAGAGCCACCCTGCAGGAAGAGCTGGATAGGCTGGAAGAGTGGGCTAACAAGGACCTTATGAAGTTCAACAAGGACAAGTGTCAGGTCTTGCACCTGGGAAAATGTAATCCAGGAGTGCAGCACAGGCTGGGATCTACCCAGTTGGGGAGCAGCTCTGTGGAAAGGGACCTGGGGATCCTGGTGGACAAGCAGCTCAGTATGAGTGAACAGTGTGCTGCTGCAACAAAGAAAGACAACAGGGTGCTTGGTTACATCAACAAAGGCATCACCAGCAGAGATAAAGAAGTCATTATCCCACTCTACTCAGTGCTTGTCAAGCCACACCTTGGAATAGTTTGTTCAGTTTTGGTCCCCACTATACAAAAAAGATGTGGACAGTCTGGAAAGGGGCCAGAGAAGGGCCACAAAGATGATCAAAGAACTGGGAAGCCTGCCCTATGAGGAAAAGCTGAGAGAATTGGGTTTGTTCAGCCTTGAGAAGAGAAGGCTTAGGGGAGATCTTATCACTGTGTTCCAGTATTTAAAGGGTGACTACAAAGCAGATGGAGACTCCCATTCTACAAGGAGTCACATGGAGAAGACAAGGGGTAACAGGTACAAGTTATTCCTGGGGATATTCTGATTGGACACAAGAAGAAAATTTTTCACAGTAAGAACAATCTGCCACTGGAATAATCTCCCCAGGGAAATGGTGGATTCCCCACTATTGGACACTTTTAAGATTCAGCCAGACAGGGTGCTGGGCTGTCTTGTCTAGACCGTGCTTTTGCCAGGAAAGGTTGGACCAGATGATCCTTGAGGTCCTTTCCAACCTGGTATTCTATGATTCTATGAAACCTTATTTGCTTTTTTGAGACTAGATGCTGCTGTCTGTACCAGACAAAGTCCAGGAAGTTCCTGCCAAGCCACTGCAGCCCGGGTGGGTGCCCATTGTGCAGCGGGGTGTCACAACACGTGTTGCATGAGGATAACGGTGAAGATTGCAACACCCCCCAGGAGGCACCTCAGCCTCTCCCACTGCGGCAGGGAGGGATGAGGTGCAACCCCACCACCCCATGCAGATGGGTCACTTTCTGATTGGCCAAAAGGGGAGATGTGGCCATGGGAATAAGCATGTCTCATGCACCAGTATAAAACCAGGGTGTTTTGGGCAAAGTGGTATTCCCTGACCCCAAGGGCATCTGGATGCAAGTGATTCCTGGCACGTTTGTTGCCCCCTGAAGACCAAGACCCTCCATAGTCAGGCAAGTACCTATGGGGTCTCTTTCAGGGTGGCCACCCAGTCAGTCTCTCTGTTGAAGTCCCATCACAGTGAAACTGTCTAAATAACAAACTGTTGGATATATCTGTTCCTGTAATGACATCATCTGAGCTTTCTAGGGAAAAAAGTAAATTGAAACTATGAATTCCTTCCCATTAGAGCCTGGAATCTGCTGAAGCTGGATCCAGGGTCTCCCCAGTGCTGGAGAGATTGGAAAGTTTCTGTGTCATTTGAAGAGAGACACCATGATCTTGTATTCTGGGGAAATGGGAACTCTATAACTTAAAGAGAAGCCACTTTACATGCAGCAGTACAGAGAATTTCCATTATTTCAGCCTTCAGTTAACTTGACAAGTTGTGTCTTTCTGATATCTTTGGCCACTGAGACACTTCTCCCCACTATCTCCTAACTGGGGAGCTGCTGCACAGAATCATTTCCTGACTGTAGCTTTACTATTGTTTTTGCATTCAGCATTGGCACAAGCTTCTCCAAAGTGTGCAAACATTCTCTGCTTTGGCCTTTGGTAAGGAGATGCAGAAGCAAGAGAGCACGGGCACTAGGCATAACCCTTATCTGATGAGCATACTTGAAAGCATACCTAGTCTATCGCTGTGATTCTGTCTCCCTAGAAACATATTTAGGTCTGTTTTAGAGACAAGTGTTCCATGTGTAAGGCCCAAGGTACTTCCAAAGTTAAGTTTTCTGACTGAATTCTGTAAATGGCATCAGCTGCTTTTTAACTTGAAACAGCACGAATCACCAGACATAAGATCTACAGTCTGTGCTTGGGAGAAAGCATAAGGAAGATGACTGAAAAATGTTCTTAAGTACTGCCTTGCCTGAAACTTCCTGAACTATTTGCAGGCTATTCATGAAGTTGCATAGGTAGCCCTTGTGAACAGGCTACAGACAGGATAACACATCTGCAATTCGGTATTTTGATTCTGTGATTCTGTATACCACTGTGCCCAGGTTTCTACACCGCCTGGAGTCCCCCATGTCCTTGTTGCCTTGGCATCTCCCCTCTGCCACCCCGTGAAGGCTTGGGCTGGGTGTCAGCCATGAAGATCCTGTACCTGCTCTTCCCCTTCTTCCTCCTGTTGGTCCAGGGCGCTGCAGGTGAGAGGGGAAGACGGGAGACAAATGAGGTATGAACCCCCATCAGTGGGGTCTTCCATGTCCCAGGAAGTGACTGTATTTGTTAGAGATGCTCAAAAGAGGGAACGGCTTTGTGGCTTTGCTCCAGCATGAAAAAACATGCGATGGGATATACCAAAGTATGCTCTCACAGTGCCCCTTCCCCTGAGAGTAGAGGGGCTGGTGTTGAGACACCCATCCAGGAATGAGGTCTTGGCTCCTTCCATGGGTTAGGGAGGGACTGAGCTCTGGTCTCCACCCTGGGCATTTAGCTGCTGCTCTGGGGGAGTGTCTCTGAATGAGTTCCCATTTCAATTGCTGAAGTTTCAGCCTATACAGCCTACCCTCCTCACCCAAAAAAATGGATGGGGAAGTCTGTTGTCTAATCACAGATACTTAGCATCTTTTGAGGACCCCTAGATGTGTGTGATACCGGGATGTTAAAGCACTCTACCCCAGGCTGGATAAGTTAGTCAAGGCTTTATGGAAGAGTTGCTCCTGCAGGGTCAGTGGGAGACAGAAAATATCCCTTTGTACCCACAAATGGCCAACGATACCTGTGCCTCGGGGCTTTAGCTGATAGTTCTTCTAGGTAGTAAATTTGCTATTGAAGGTGCAGTTACGGTTATTTTAATACTTGGTCCATGAAGGGGGTTGAAATCCTAGTGGAATATCATCTCTTACAGAATTACAGAATATTCTCCCAAATTATCTTTTCCTTACAGTTGTTTCTCTGTACAGATGCATCTCTGACTCCAGGAAATGAAGATCAGTGTAAGCAAGAAGGGGGATTCTGTAGTTTCTTGACATGCTATCACCCTCATCACATCTTTGGAAGGTGTTCAACATTTATGGTTTGCTGCAAAAGGTAAGATCTAAAGTCAAACAACCAGGAATTGGGCCTCTGCTTTCTTGGCTCAGATAGATCTGTTGTTTTCTTTACATCCACACTGCTGGATAACACCCTCCTGCATTTGTGTTCAGAGGCAGACACCAGGGAAGGAGGGTTAACGTCCCCTGGTAAAGCTGCTTGAACCTGCCCTGAGTGGGGCTGAAGAAGCCTGAATTCAGCCAGCACCTTCCCAGTTCCCCTCAGCCCCGTGAAACCAGACTGGGGGCTTTCATGAAGACTTTGCCATGCTGTTGGAAAGTAAAGTTTGATCTTTGTGTAGTGTGGGGCACAGGACCACCTCCTTGAGGTTTCTGAAGAGTGTTGGGTTCAAGGTTTCAACCACTAAGGAAAGCACAGGTCCAAGTCATTGCTAATGACTGGAGTTTATCTGAGGAGGGGTTGTCCAGTAATTCCCTACAGGACCTTCTAACAGAAGAAGTGACAGAGAGACTGGAGGAAGGCAAAGAAGGGACATAAGAAATAAATATCAGTGACCACATATTGTGCTTTATTTATGCAGGAAATGATGATGAATCCCTGGACTTTCTGAGCAGGATGTCTCCCTCGCTTCTGGCTCCTGGAACCAGTTCCTGATGTCCTCTTCCCTCCCTGCCTCTGCTGTCCCCAGGTGGTGGGACAGTGGGAGTGGAAGTGCTGCTCCTGCTGGGTGCTCATGGGCTGGAGAAATCCAATCACGGTCCTGGTGTCATTTGGGCAGAGAATGCTTTTCCTAGCTTCAATAAAGACATGTATTTTGACAGAATCACAGACTGGTTGAGTCTGGAAAGGACCTCTGAAGGACATTTGGTCCCACCTCCTTGCTCAAGCAGGGGCACCCAGAGCTGGTTGCTGACGACTGTGTCCACATCACTTTTAAATATCTCCAGGGATGGAGACTCCATAATTTCCCTGGGCAACCAGTGCAAGTGCTTGGTTGTCATCACTGTAAAAAAGTGTTTCCTGATGTTCAGAGGGACCCTCCTGTATTTCAGTGCGTGCCCATGGCCTCTGGTTCTGGCACTGGACACCACTGAAAAGAGCCTGGCTCTGTTCTCTTTGCACCCTCCCTTCAGGTTACACATTAATAAGATCCTTGCTGAGCCTCCTCTTCTCCAGGCTGAACAGTCCCTGCTCTCTCAGCCTTTCATCATAGGAGAGATGCTCCAGTCCCTTCATGATGTTTGGGGCCCTTTGTTGGACTCTTTCCAGTATGTCCACGTCTCTCTTGGACCGGGGAGCCCAGAATTTGACACAGTACTCCAGTTGTGGCCTCATGAGCACTGAGTAGAGGGGAAGGATCACCTCCCTCATCCTGCTGGCAATACTTGGTCTAGTACAGCCCAGGGCACCTTCAGGATAGCCACTTTTGCCTCAAGGGCCCATTGCTGGCTTACATTCAGCCTGGTGTCCACCAGGACCCCCCAGGTCCTCTCCTGCAAATCTGCTTTTCAGCTGGGTGACCCCCAGCATATATTGGTGTGTGAGGTTGTTTCTCCCCAGGTGCAGAACATTGCACTTCTCCATGTAGAACTTCACAAGGTTCTTATCAGCCTATTTTCCCAGGCTGTCAAGGTTGCTCTGGGTGGCAACACAACCCCTTGGTATATGAGCCACTTGTCCCAGTTTGGTCTCATCTGCAAGCTTGATGAAGGTAACCTATATCTTAAAGTTTCCCAATTTCCAGGGAAGAAACAGGATGCCTCCTACTCTTTTCCCATCTGGAGACCATACAGGACCAACCCTGCTGCTCTCTGTTATCAGGCACTAAGCTCAGCCCTTCTACAAGCCAACACACAAAGCTTTGTTGCAGCTGCAGGTGAACATGTCTGTGCGCAGGTCTGCATGTGACCAAAATACTTGTCAGGGAGCAGCAAGGCCAGGCTGTTCCACTAGACAAGTCTGGCTTCACAGCAGTGAGGCAGCTCCAGGTTTAAACCAGGAAGGCAGGTCAACAAGGTGGGCAGCCATGATCAAGGCCGGAAAATAGATCAAGCAAGGACCAGGGAAAACATATTGAGCTTAAAAGCAGCTCTCAAGTGATGTTTGGGAGAGTCCTGCTTATCACAGCTCTTTCTCATGCTGCACTGTTACTCTAGGCCATGTAGCAGCTCCATGTGAATCCTGGCCTTGAAAACAGGCAGCTAAACCTTTGAAAGGGGAGGGTTGAGTACAGGACATTCCCTATATGTCTCCTGAGAGATGACACCTGGACTCAGGGGTCCCACAGCTTGGGGATTTCCCTAGGAGGGACGTTCAGCTTTGTCAAGATAGGAAGTGTATCTCTGTGCTGTATTTCTTGATAATATATATGAGTCTGCTTTTTGAGTAAGGCAGAAAATAAGAACCTCTTCTGAGACTTCTGCTCCATAACTCCATCACTAGGTAGAGTTTTGCTGCCAAGCAATCTCCCTGAAGACTAAATTGCAAACACTTTTTTAATGTGGTGTGTTTTGGATAAATAAAGAGTCAGCATAAAGCCATCTTCATAACAAGTGAGAGCTGGAGGAAGTTACCCAGTGAAACACGATGGAAACAAATGCCAACACACAGAAGCCTAACATCACTGCCAAGTGCTGCATACTCAGCTGGAAAGTTGGCGATGTCTGAGGGTGGCCTCCTCAGAAAGAGATATCTTCACCAGAATAACCAGAGTCACTTCTTATGAAGAGACATGCGCATGTACACACACACATATTTACCCACAGGAGGATCACAATCATGGGGTGTTCTGTAGAAAGGATGAGGTCAGCCCACTGTCAGAGAGCAGCCAGTCTAGCTTCAGGTTGTCTCCAGATGGGTGGAGAGGAGAAGACACCCTGCTCACTCCCTGCAGCACTACCCATCAGATCCATGGAGTCCCTTCAAGATGCCACCTTGAGGGGGAGCTGGACAGCCACCCTGGGAGATCTACTTCCCTCTAAGGGATACAAAGGTCTCCATGGGAGTTGCCCACGGGATCAGTCCAAGTGCTGATGAGGTCAAGGGATGTTCCTCCCTGCTGCATGGTAGAATGGGGCATGGAGCAACACAGCTCCCAGCAGGGCCTCTAACAAGGAGGGCTACAGTGTGCTGGACCAAGATGAGGAGGAGCCTGGGGACCTCCAGGATGGCTAATGCCCACCTGTCCTGGTTTAACCAGGATAGGGTTAAGTTTCCCCAGCAGTGGGGGGGAGCTCTAGCCGGGTTATTCAGATACCATGCGGAAGTCACATCCTGGCAGGTCACATTTTTTCCTGGCGCGGAGCGCAGTGCACTCGTGGTTTTGTACATCGTGCTGCCCACTGCTGTATTTGGTAGCTATTTTGCTCTGTTAATTGCCATCACTATTACTGTTATTGTTATTGCTGTTGTTTGTTGTGTTGCTATTGCACTGTTGTATTAAACCTTTCCTTATTTCAGTCTTGGGGCTTTGTATTTCACTCCCTTTGTGGGGGAGGGGCAGCGGCTGCGTGGTCTCAGACCCCGGCAGGGGCTAAACCATCACACCACCCAAGGGACACACTGCCCAGCACAGACCTCCATAAGCATTTGCTGCTGCTGGAGACTGTGGCTGCAGGGACAAGGACCAGAACAGGAGTGACGTGGCCATTCATAGCAAGCAATACCCTATATACTGAGGTCAGAATTTTTGTCAACGTAAAGGTCAAGGCTTGAAAAACATCAACAAACAAATTTCAGCTTTTCAACTGTAGAGAAACCTCAAGAGTTGGTATCCAGCTACCCACTAACTCCTGCTGTGTTGAGGAATAACCATATTTCCTGTCCTTCACTTCCACAGTGTGTGCTTCATACCCAGACATAACTGGAAAAGGTTAATTGCCAAACGGTGCCACTTGAGAGAATATTAAACATCTGGACAAGTTAAAGCAGAACTTCAGGGGGTAAGAGAGGGGCAGAGACAAGAAGAAATATTTCAGTACCAAATATTATGTGACCTGTGAAGTACGTATGCCGTATCTTCCACAATATATACTGCATGCAACACATATGGGGGGATTCAGTTCCTCTGACTTAATTGACTGCAGATGCAGTGGTGACTAGATGCCCATCGCAGTCAATAAAGTCAGGAGAAACAACATACTGGTGAGGATGGCTTCAGGTGCTTAAACATTGGCAGTAGTGCCATTTCTAGTGTTGTGTGATATTCCGCCTGGTCTCCACATGCTGTTGTGGAAGAGCCAAGACCTCTTGCAAGTCTTGTCTATTACAGGATTGTAAAAATTAAAATCTGTAATTTTAAATGTCATAAATCAGATCTTCTAAGGACCTTCTCTGTATAGTTCATTAAGACCATTGACAATATTTAGTGTGGGAAATCCTACAAGGAACATCATAATGTATTTGGGCTAAAAGTGAATATAATACATTATCCTGCTTATCTGCTGGTTAAGGAATAGTCAACAACTGTGTTCTTTGTAAAGTAATTGCTTTGTACACTTGCATTTCTCAGCAAAACTTCTGTCATGATGACGCCTAAAAACACCCTGAGGTTTTCTAGGGATACATTTTCACTGCTTTGTCTCTGTTCTGGTGTCTTTTTTCCCCTCTTAACACAGAGTGCTGGACTTGCTTTCAACCATAAGGCTCCTATGCATTCTCTTTGCTTTTCTCTTAGCAGCGTCAGATAGAGAACAAGTCTATAGTCTACACCAAAGAGAAAAAAGAAAAAAAAAGAAAAAGAAAGATAAATAAACACTCAGAGGCATTTTTCTAAAATCTGTCGAATCAGTTTTGAACGGCTTTTTGAGGGTCAAAATAATCTAGCTGATGTAAATGCACTGAGAAGAGGCCTGAAGCGTGAGATTTTGCCTGAATGCATGGCCATGGTGCATGTTGGATGCCTCCTCTAGATACATTCCTTCTGAGGGACAACAGTACCTTCTCAGTCCCCTTTAATGTGTGAGCAAGCCCCGCCAACTGTCTCACTGCATTACAGTGCCAGATTGTCAGCTAGCACCAGGCAGAGTATCTACAACTTGTCCAGGTGTGCATTCCTCCAAGCACCCATTTTCCAAAGACTTTGAGTTAACTATCGCCATGACTTGAGTATACGAAATTGTGCCACAGAGGATTAGAAGTTCCATTGGACGTATGAAGATAAGTTTCTTCCCTGCTAAGAAGTGCAAAGAAATAGTCACAGAACATATAAACGCTGCAATTTTGGCAGGTAAATAAAAGCCCCTCCTGAACAACATTTCAGGAATGTGAAGAACTGAAGGGAGTGTGCCATATGGTGGAGGGAGGGGGAGAGGAACTAATGAAGAGAGACCAGTATAAGCTGTTCTTCATTTGTTATCATTTATGCATCCTCTCAGAGGGACAGGTGGGGAAAAAAAGCAAATCTTACATCCATTGCTGTGAGATTACAGGACAAACAACTTCTGGAGAGAAAAGAACTGACATAAATTGTTGCAGTATTTAAAAAAAAAAAAGAAAATAAGCCTACACCTTTCCCAGGATGCCCATGGGCATCATCTAGAAGGCAGAACATTGAGTCTCACATGCTGACATATTAATGGATGGTGGGTGTCTAGGGTTTTAGCTATTTCTATTTCTCTTTCACCAATAAAAAGTTTCTGCATAGCAAGATAAAAAAGATTTTGGCATCTGAACATGTTCCTGAAAAGGGAAGCTCCATTCTTCCAGCCAGCCCGTCTCTTGGTACTGGAGGGTAAGGTCTCCAGTCGATGTCTGTCTGGCCCTGGATAGCTGTATGTCTCAGAAAAGCTCAAATTAAGGAGCAGTTGGCACTGTAAATTGTTGCCCTCTAGAGAATGTGTGTGAAAACCCAGGTAGGATCTTCACCCTCAGCCCATGCAACAGATACCCATGCTTCAGTGATGTGAATGCTAAGCAACAGCAATTTATTCAAAAGGAGGGAAATCAATGCAGAATATGTTTAGATATACTTTACATCATAAAGCTTTTTGCATTAAAAATGAAAGGTGTGTGAGGCTTTGTAGCAGGATCCAGTGGTTTCAGCAGTAAGGGGGATTCAAAGCAAATTCCTAGGTTTAAGAAGAAATTTTCATCTCTCCTGAATGGACAATCCATGAAGATTTTATACATCCCATGGCCTGCACAAAGTAAAAAAAAAAAAAATATTCAGATTCTCTTTCTGTTTGTATTCCCTCCCTATTTACTCTCAGTCCATGCATATTTTCCTCCTGGGTATAAATACTTTCCAAAATACCTAATGTCATATGTAGTCATGCTGGGACAGCCCTGTGCACTCATACCTGTGAGTAAGAAGAGTGCTTTCTTATTGCTTCAGGAAAATCAGGGAATTAAATTGATATTCCTTGATATTAGGGTGAATGCATTCACTCCTGAGTGAAAAGAGAAGACTACCTTTCATATGATAATTTCTTTTTACAACACTGTTGCACTTTTTGCACACATTTGATGGCACTCAGAGATCTGTGTTCACCCTGCAGCGTAACTGAATTCCCCTCTGTTCCCCACACAGCACAGCAGCCCAGTTCTGCAAATACCAAACCCTGATATTTTGCTCTGGCACAGGAGCTGTAAAGGGGTCAGACAGAGCTGGGGCAGCACAAGGCTGACATCTCCAACTGTACTTTATCTTGCTGGGGCATATCATGGTGCACATCTCAGGAGAAAGAGCGCTGTAGAACTCAACCTACCTCAACACTTGACTGTTCTCATGGCATAATATAATTTTTTCCTTGTATCTGGTCGGAACATTCAATAGCACCTTGGGGTTAAGGACACAAGCAAAATAGATTTGTCTGCTCATACTACAGATAAGCCTTGGTGAGCATTAAACTCACGATTTGCAGCAGGAGCGGAACCCAAAGCAACTTCCAACTTTAACCAGATGGAAGGGACACCTTCCAAAGTGACAGGACCCTCCTCTACAGAACAACATGTCCCGCCGGGGTGAAGACAAACCTGCAACAATAACAAAAAATTTCCTTCCCTCTCATTCTACAGGGCAGGGCAACACAGGGTTTCCCATTCGTTGAGCTGCCTTCACCACCAACTTGCCATAAGGACTCTTGCCCAGATTTGGCCATGTTGAAAGGCCATGGAAGAGGTAAGATTACAAAGCAGGTCTACACCTTGCAGAGGTGGGATCCTTAGCTCACAGTGAATCTAAATGGATGGCCTTAAAGTCTAGGTGGAGAATGATACAGACCTCCTGACTCATTGTCCTTTACCTTATGGGAAAGGATCATGGGTCCAGAGGCTTAAATATCAGCTCCTACCCAAAAAGAGTTGGCCGGGCTTCATTTTCATCTGCATATGCACTGCTGAGTGTGCTGTTATCCAGAGATCATGGACTCCACAGGTGCCATCTCAGGTGTCTAACACCAGAATGTTAAGCACAATCTTATTAGGAAGATACCAGAAGTGTAAAATCACGTTTCTTCAGAAGTCATAATTTCTCCACCTTTGAAAGAGTTTTCACAGGGGAGCACAGGAACTGAGCTATTTGACTACCTCCTGCTCTGTTTCTAGCAATTTTAACCAGTAGTGGTTAAAATGTGCTGGGAAGTTTATTTCAGGTGCACAAAAATCCCCTTCTAGCATCTCTTTTCCATCTTACCTGGAGAAACCTGGAGTGCCAAGAAGAGGAGAGAAAAGAGCAGGTGAAGGATCTTCATGACTGTGGATTTGCTGTGTCACTGTAAGGAAGAGGACCAAGAAAGTTGTATGACAGGGAGTGCCTGGGACCTACAGTCTTCTGAACTGTATAAATACTGTGTTAATCAAAATGGCATTTATATTGACTTTTTCTTCAAACTTTCAAATGTAACCAGTAAGACCCATATGACATCATGACTGCTGTGTGAGCATTTCTAGGAAAAGTAAACATATATGGGGCAACATGCTTTCAGGATATGTGATCATGAAGTTATGTTAATAGCTTGAATGCTCAGGTTTCTTCCACATTTTGCAAATAGTCCTTAGCCAAAATGCAATCCTGACTTTATTTTTACTTAAATGTTTTATCAAACAAATAAACAATGCTAAACAAAATGAGGTGATTATACAGTCAAATTTATAAACTTTAGGAAAAAAAATTTCATTTTGCAGTGTTAAAATTTATCAAGAAATAGCAGCAAAAATCAGCTTGCGCAGAGTCTTCAGTCTCAGTCTACATGCAGCAATTCTGGAATAGAAACTTACAATCAAATCAATTCTCATTTGAGAAATTAAATTTGAAAAGCAAACATGTAATGCCGCAATTGAAAGAGTTAATACTTAAACTGATATTGTCAGAATAGGATAAGATAGCCTAGAAGGGGGCTTATTGATAAAGAACAGGTAGTTAATGTCATATATTGGCATTGGAGAATCTTCTGATCTGTCACAAATTATGTTCTTTTAAGCAAGTAAGGGAAATGATGTGCTGAAATGTCGGATTTCTGCAGATGGAATGGTAGAGAATGGCTCAAAACAGCTTTGAAATTAGTATTAGAAATTTACAGAAATTTCTATATATTTGAAAATACCAGAAGAAACAAGTAGGCAAAGTTAACAATTCCTAAAATGAAATAAAGTTCTTAACATAGAGACACAAATAAAAAATATATACTGGTTTCCATTGGAGATCACCAATTTCTCTGGACCACAGACCTCTCAGAAGTAACCTGACCCAGGCAGATTTTTTCCTAGGAGTTAGTAAGCAGAGTATTTTTATCAAAGTATTCTAGGTATTAGCACATATTTGAACTACTTATTCAACCTGTGAAATTTCTTGAAAAATTATTTTTAAAAATAACCTTTATTAGTAACCTACAAATTTAGGTTACTAATGCAGAAGATTTTTTTGTTGTTGTTGTTGGTTTTTTTTTTTTTGGTAGGAAAAGACAACAGCAAATATTAAAAGAAAGACTGAAAAGAACTGAGAAGTTACCAGGTATTAGGTGAGCCCAGAAGCCAAACAAGACCTGCTTTTGGTCCCTTCCCTCTGGAGGGTTTTAGCTGTGGGGCTGAGACCCTCATTTATAACGTGTTTCCCAAGGGGTGTGACAACTGCTTTCTCTTCTCAGCAGACACACATTGAGCCAATCAAAAAATTACCCTTTTTTTTTTGGTGAGTTCTAATCCAACCAGAATGGAGTTGCTTTTTATTTCCCAGTGAAAAAGCAGGGTTTCTCTCTGAACCTATTGAAGCTTTCTTCTGACAAATCCCAGGTTATTCATGCAATACCTGTTGTGACACTCCAGTTTGTGTAAGATACGTTAAGCCACCGTGGTATGTGTCAAACATCTTGGGACATGCATTGAACTGTTCCTGCTTAGGAGCAACATAATCCATTGCAATACAAAGCATCTGTGTGCCTCTCTGCACTCCCAGTTAGTTCATTTTCTGTCTATAAATAAGAATATAAGAACACAGAAGGGACATATGAAACTAAAACAAATATCCATTGGCTTAGTGGCCAGTGGTCACTACAGATGCCTAAGTAAAGAGCATAAAATATACAGAAATAGGGTGAGTGCATTGTGGTTATGTCTCTGTACACCCTTCCAGCTGATGGAAAACACATCAGTTTAGGGAAATCCAGTGCCAGAAGCTGTCTCTGAACCCTCAGTCTCAGAGCTCCAGACTGAGCATTTGTCCATGACTCCAGCTTCTACTTCTGGCCTCCGCAGGACCTTCAGTTGGTAATTCCACAAACATATTCTGCCTTAGGTGAGCATTCATTTTTTGCTTATCTGCTCTCAGTCTGGCAGCTGATCATCTGCTTTTTCTCTCATGGGGAGTAGCAAATATATATTGCATTTTCACCTCTCTACGTCAGTACTGATGCTGTGGTCTTACACTCTCCCTTGTTTGTCTATTTTCCCACAACGAAAAGAGGGTTTCTTGTCAACCACATCTGTCAGATAAGTCTTCAAATGGATCCAGCTACTTCAGTGGATCATTCCTGTTGTACATTTATCTTATTGTTTCAGTTCTATTACACCCTTTTGGGAATGGGCTGGCTAGAGTTGCATGCAATGTCCAAAATGCATCATATTTATTCTTTTGTTTTCAGCTCCTTTTTTCCCCTCAATTCCTAGCATTTGACTTGCCTTTCTGTCCACAGGTGAACATTAACATTTCTAAAGCAGTATCCACAGTGAAGTCTACAACGGCATTATTGCAGTTTTGAAGTGACATCCTGATTGTCCCCTGTGACTTCATGCTAGTTCAGGTTGAAGAGGACTTTTCATGTGTGCAGACTAGATTCCTTAGGAGGAAAGTGAACCAGATGCTTTGGTTTGAAGATACTCCAAAGGTACTCTGAAGGTACTCCAATGACTAGTAGGGCATGAATCAATGTGTGGACTACACCACCTCAAGGTCCTGTAGAGTGTACATAACGTTTCTACTTTTCTGGAAACCTGGAGAGTTTGGACTGGAGTATCAGCCATTTAAGGAGAAGCTGAAGGATCCATCTTTGTTCAGCTTGGAGAAAACATGGCTAAGGGTCATCTAATTGCTGTTCACAACTACCCAATGGTAGCAATAGTGAAGAAGGAGCCACACTCTTCTCAGAAGTGCACAGTGGAAGGATGAGAGGTAGCAGACTGTTTTGCTGATTAAGGATACCAATCCAGTGAGGATTTGGAGAGTCTTTCCTGGCAAGTGGGAAATCCTACGCGGTGCGTCCGCCCGTAGGTGAGGCATCCAAAGTCTCTGCAAGCGTGTCCAGCCTTATGTACCAAAAATCAGCAAGCCAGAGTAACTGGCACCTTTGTTTCGAGCAGAAAAATTCTGGTTTCATTCTCCTGTTGGATTCCACCCAAAGCCTGGCCAGGGCTCAGGGGGGGAACCAAGGGAATTTCCAACAAGGCTGAATACGTGGGTTCTCAGCCTTGAACAAGGCTAAACAAGGGAAGTTGGATACATTCTCTCAGCATTTCATCCTCACTACTGATTATATTCTGTCTAAGCTGAATGTTTCACTGGTGAGTTTACATATTTTGTTAATGATTACATGCTAAGTTAGCAGCTTCGTCTTGGGGCCTGTTGTTCAGGCTTCAGTATTTCAACGCTTTAGCACTTTTTACATCAGCATAGGTGGTTTGTTATAACTTAATACAATACCTACTAGCACAACGGTTATCAGTTATAAAATATATAGGATTCATCTATAGGTCAACTCTGGCTTGGGCCTGTTGTCCAAGCCTTAGCACTTCACAGACACAAATTACAATGAGAGAAATTCCAGATGGATATAAGGAAAAAACCCCTCTCACAATGAGGGTCTCCAAACACTGGAATGGGGGCCCAGAGAATTTATAAAATCTCTATCCCCATATAGATATTCAAATTCAACTGGAAAAAGCTCTAAGCAACCTGGTCTATCCTTGAAACTGTCTCTGTCTGGAGGGCTGAATGGACCAGATGGTCTCCAAACACCCATTCCAACTTACATTGTCTTATGATTTAGTCAATAGCAAAATCCAGGCCAAACTGAATTCATAAATCAATATAATGAAGATTTGAGGAGCCTCAGCACAATCTATAGGGTGATCCTTTCCTATCTACTGATCTTCCATTAGACCAACTCACTTGCTGACATACCCAATAACTATCCAAAGACACCAATACTAAATACTTTTTCAGATCATACTTTACTCTACTCCTCACTTCAGTCAAAAAAAATTGTTCATGCAATATTTTAATGACACCTGAAGTACATCATAATGGTTATATATATAATTATATATATATATTTTATATATATATAATAATTATGATACATTTGCTATTTTGGATGACTAGTGTTTCTAATTGACCAAGATCTCTGCAAATGACACCATGTCTTACAGATCATTTAGTATCAAAACTAAACTGAAATACTTTAATTGCTTATTGGTTCCTCAGTTTAGTTACTAATGATGTGATTTTTTCAATACTTTGATATAAATTTCTTAAGTATGCAGAAGTGTACACATGTGCATACACACACAGACACACCTAGATATATATGCATGTGAAAATTGTTTATCTTAAATGCATACACTGATAATTGAGATAGCTTTTTATTTTCTACATATTTTTATAAGTGAACTGTTTCTGCAGTAGGAAAAAATGATAATTGAATTTCTGCTGTTTCTATGAACTTCTGGCCATAAAGCAGAAAACGTAGGGAATAAAATTGCAAAAGTTGCAGTTGCTTCACAGCTTGCCAAGAGTCTGTGGTTAGCTTGCCTGCTAACCGTTACTGTTACTCAACCTGATTCCTCAAGGAAACAAAGATGCATCGTTAATTTTTACCATGTCTAAGGTCCTATGTGCAAGTAATGTCAACGACTTGGCTTTAGTGCTGAGCATCCTCAACGCTGTTAATTATAAATTCTACATGGTCACTCCCATCATTGCCATCAAAATACCTCTGCCTGGACATGGGGAAGGCAGAAGCAGAGGAGAGATGGAGCACCTTTGGTTGTCCAAAGCTCACAGTGGTGAGGCAGGCCTTATCAAGATTTTGGTTTGTGGCTCTCAGGGTGGATAACCTTTCCATCCCCACCTGCAGGTCCTGTTTTTATGAGCAGGAGACTGTCACCCAGTTTTGTACATCATGAAGGACATATCAGTGTTTTGCCCTTCACAATCTCAGTGTTTTTCTCCAATGCCTTTTGCTGGTAGACCTGACTTACACCAGGATCACAGTAGCACCAACATTATTTCACCCAGGCTATCTGGGCAGGAAAGTGCATGAAATGTGGCCCAGCTAAGTTGGGCAGCACCTCACAATCATTTGGGTCTTGACTTTAGGTAAGTAATCCTTTCTACCAAAACACCATCTACTTCCTCACTATTTCCAGTGCAGAAGGAAAGGGAGTCTTCATGGAGAGTTTCCTTCTGCTTAAATAACATGTTTCTTTTGTTTTCTTGTTTCAGCAAAGTTCAGAAGATGATCCAATTATGTTTCTCTCTATCTCCACGGCAAGTCTTCACTCCAACTTCTTCAAGTTGGAGTTCACCAACAATACCACACTCTCCCACCCATTTGAGGTCCAGATCACTCAGTCCTCTTTGAAGAAGAAGAAATATTATGATGGGGTCAGCATTTTATGTGATAATATAGTGCTTAGAGCCTTGGCACAAGAACCAATAGATGGAGCCTGAAGGGCTGCTCTGCCTGGTGCAGGTGGGATACACTACTAAGGGAAGTGTCTTCACTATGAAGCTGAAGAGTGTTGTGAGGAGAAATGTTTTTTACCCTTTCCAAATCAAGGTGTTTGGGTAATTGTGCCAAGATCACTTCCCAGAGAGGAAGAAGGGTCTTACCTCCATCTCAGGAGTGTGTATCTAACACAGATGAGGCAATTAGGAGTAAAAGGGAGAATCTCAAACTCTACTCCTGATAGTTTTCTAGTGGAAAAACAAAGCAGCAAATATTAGGGAGGTCTTTCAGTAGTGTCACCCCTATTTACAATGCTGCTACACAAAATACCTGTCTGCTGTTCCATCCCTTGTCTCTAGAGGAGGGTTTGTTTATGGCAATGAAGGCTCCAAGTATCTGGAAGTCATTGCATGCAGGCACAGCTAGAACATTGGGACCAACAAAAGGATAAGTTAGCAGTTTACCAAAGAGCAAAGGTTTAGCTCCAAAGATGAGCTAGGCTGAACAACAGTGATGGTTGGTGGCCTAGCTAACCACAGACTGCTCCTCAGTTGTACGGCAACATCATCCCTTAGCCTCCTTCATGTGCACTGAACCGAGTGACACCCATAAGGCATAACCAATGCACAGATCAAGGTATTTTGATGACACTGTGGAATGTATAGTATAGAAATTCAGACTCCTCTAGATTAGCTGCAAAAGCTGTTAGTAGCAGTTGCACTGCCAAAGTAGATCCACCAAAAGGAGGATAACCAGTATTTAAATGTTCTATAGTCATAAGTGAATTTGAAAGGTGTGTATTATAGTTAACAGATAAAGTTTTGACCCAAGTATAGATCATCTGAATCAATAACAAATGGATACACAGTCATAAACTTCAAACAGTACACAGAAAGTATTTAATCAAGCTCAAGACTTTAATGATTACATAGTTATCTTGAGTAACCAGGAGAATTGATGAGATTAACATCTGTGTGAATGGATCTGCCATCCGTCTTATCTTCAACCTGACAGCTAATTGAAGATATCATGATATCAGTGCAGAGTCCAACCTCTTGGTATACGGACTACACTGTGACTGGCAGGCATGCAGTGTGTGTTCAAATCTCCTTGGAACAGGCCATGTAGCCTAAAGTTTCTAAAACCCAATGAATCTCTGTAAGCTGATTCATATTTCCTAGAGGCAAAGGGCAGGAGTGACCTCACCAAACTTTAGATGTCCTAAAGGTAAAAATCAAAGTCCAAGCTATTTTCACTGCTCTTCCTTTATAGTTATTGGAGAGAAATTTTTCTAAATATTTTTAACTGAAGTACAAACATTTACAATAAGGCTGTTAGAATAAATGTAAAAGTAACAATAAGGATGCAAGAAACCCAGAAACATTGCATTAGGAGATGTTGTGCTACAGCATCTCCTGCAAGCTGGAGTCATAAGCATTAATTCTGCAGAACAGTATAAATGGGACCTGTGTCTCTAACAAAGCCACCATTACCCCTTCTGAGAGCTTTTTACATATGTGGGCACCTCTGCCCCACCCAGCAAGCCATTAGGAGTCAAAACCATCTCAGTTTGGTAATGTATTTGACTGGGCACTGTTCTGTGCACATTCAGCAACCGCTTCTGAGAAGATAATGGCCGAATCACTGTGTTGCACATCCATAATTTTGGGAAATGTGTTTGCTAGTCTCTTTCTCTTTCCTTCTTTGTACCTTTTTTCTGGTTTGTGTCACTTTCGAGGGTCTGATATTATCCAAAATATTTCTGGTTTTCCCTTGTGTGAGGTCCTCTCAGAAGTGAAATTTCTCTCGGACCCTCTGAAGGAAGGATCTGAAGATATCTTGACATTTGCTACACTGCTAGACCATGATGACAGGGAAAACGAGACAGAAAACACAGTTTCTGTCTCTGACATCTTAGTCAAAAATACCATAATACCATCAAAAAGCATCCTGGAAACTACTAGAATGTGTACCTGCTGGACAGAAGCACCCATGAAATAATCACAGAGAGAAGCTAGGGTTCATCCCTGGCAAGGATACCATGATCACTGCAGGAGTGTCCCAGGAATATGGCCATTGGGAAGTGAGGGATGAAATTACCTCCCTTTTCCCTGGGGGTGCAGTGGGATGCAAGTGGAGAAATATTTAGCTGTAAAGGCCACCAGCCCACCTGTGTGTTACTGCCCATAGCGTGAGCAGTCTTACGAAATATCCCCTCCTTCCTTACAAAAATACCCAAAGTTCAGCCATATGAATGCCATTGTAACTGATTTTATTAAAGCAGGGGAGAAAGAAATAATTTCCATGGTGTTGCCAGGTTCATATTTATCTTTTTGCAGACGCTGATGTTTGCTTCACTGCAAAGGAAGAGTTTGAGCGCTTTTTGTTCCAGCAAGAACCAGTACCGTCAGGAACAATGGTATCAGGGCGATTCAGAGGCCATTCGGTAGAAGCAAAAAGGATTTCCAAGGAGAATCCTGTGAGTCTTCAGTTACTCCACCCTCTGAAAGATGAAGAAGAGAGAGTTTCAGGTTATCCACCAGTAGGTTTTCTGCAGTGATTTCCTCTTTATTTCATGGCACTGGAGCAGAGGCTGCCATGGGATGTGAATGCCCCCCTGAGGACCCTCTATGCCAGCAGGTTTGGCATTGGAGAAGTGAGACAGGATGGTGTCAGGAGCTATGCCTCTAAGATGTTGCTCTGAAGAAAAGGTAAGGAAGATATCAGTCATTGCCACAGTGATCCCTGCACTTCTACATACCTTTTGCAGCAAGAATATCCATTACGACATGTTCCCACCCAGTAATATGGCCGACGACATATCCCTGGGAAGCAGCGTCCATTTTGGGCTATACAATGACCGAATGACCCAGGAACAAAGGGCTGACCTGCACAGTGGAAAGAGAATAGTCATTTACCATGAAGGTGAGCAAAAGGGGATGCAGCCTCTTTCTCTCCTCTAATTCCTCCCTCCACTCCCCTCACACATTACCTGTAGCCCCTTGGAGCATCATGAAGAGGACAACCAGGAGCTGGTAAAGGATCCTCATGGCCACGGCTGGGAGGTGAATTCCTTACCTGCAACGAGCAGAGATCACAAGACTGAATGACACTGAATAGAGGGTGCCCTCCTCACTGCGAGACAAAGAACTGCTTAAAACATGCCCTGAGCAAACAAAACCAAAGTCTTATAAAACACAGTGGACTTGAACGAAATAGAGTGAAAACTGCATCTTTGGATGTATTCAAAATTTAAACCTGACCTAATTAGCCATGCTTTGAGCATGGATTCAGACTAGAAACTCCTGGACTCCCTTCCAACTAAAACCATCCTGGGATTCTATGGTGTTTTGGTGTTGGTTTTTTTGGTTGTGTTTGTGGTTTTTTTTTTTAATATTGGTCTTATTGCATTGAAAAAGGATATTCCAGATCTGTTCAACACCAGGCAAGTTACCCTAGTACCAACACAGACCCATGAATTATTCACCTTCAACCTACTGTAGTTCACAAAGTGTTCAGAGACAGAACCAACCATTGTCCTTAGGGAAGTCTGAAAAAGACATCTGTATCTCTTGAACATCAATTAAGATGGCAACTCACTCAAAATTTTACTGGAATTCAGGCAAGACATGGATCTCCAAATGCAACTCTGGACTGCTGTGCTGGCTAGATGCCTGTTTCTGTAGGAAGATAGACATTTCTTAACCAACAGGCCCTTTGTCTCTGATGCCTTGAGTGAAGGTTTCTGGGTCTCTGTTCACTCCCCTTGGAGGTCAGCAAACAAAATTTCCTCCTGCAAGCCCTGCAAGCAACCTACCCATAGTTCTGTAAAGCATGTACAGACCGGACGCATTCACTGGAGTAATGAGAAGGAAGGGTTTAATGAAAGCATAATACTTATTAGACTTGAGATAAGTGAAAGGAAAAGAAGTATAGAAAGATGAAGACGTAAAGGTGCCTGTCCAGAACCAGGCAGAGAGTTACCAGTGGAGGAGGTGGAGGATCACTGCTGCTCTCTGTCTCTCCTCCAGTGGGTGCCCCAGACCCAAACATGCCTCTTTATATAAAGGTTTAGGGATGCTGGCAGTGCAGTAATGAGCCAATGGAAAAAGCCTTTTCCAGGCAAATGTGTCCTGTACTTTGGTTTCTTCCAATGAGAAAGGAGGGTCTGCTTTGAGACTGCTTTCACCACAAAGCCCCTGATCTTTGTGCAATCCATCTTAAAACATCCAGGTTTGTGTAAGATACGTTAGGCCACAGGGTTATGTAAAATACCTGGGAACATGCAATGACTGCTCCTTTTGGTCTTGCAGGCCCCTTATTCTGCCTTTGGTAGGCAGCTAATTTGTCTAATTTGCAGCCATAGCACAGTCATTGTTTCCCTTCATAATATTTTGTCCTTCACATCTAACCTTCTGGTTGTCTTTTCTCCACATCAGTAAAAGAATAAGCACTGCTCAATTTTCAGCTTATTAATTACAAAGTCAATAGTGCATAATGAAATATGAGGTATGAAATTACAACATGAATACAGTCTTTCATATATCATTTTATAATAGATCACATTTTCATTTCTACTACTTCCTCTCTGGATTATTCTTGGTTTTTTCCCTGCTGTTTCAGTGTCCTTTCTGATATCAACTTTTACTCAATCTTTCTAAGGTTGTCAAGCCTCTGGCAGGATAACCAGCACACCTGCCAACCTCATATATATTTCTCAAATTATCTATAAATGGTAAGCAGTTTATTAAGAAGAAATTTAATTTCTAATCTTTCTGGTTTTGAATGGCAGTCAGAAGTCACACATACTCTCTATGTACGTGTATATTTGTATATACAAATTATATATGGATCAGTATACATACAGGTATTCAAACACCAAATATTTTCTTCAAAAGTTGCCAAGATTTTACAGTTTCTGAGCTATGAGCACATTTGCTGTTACTCAGCCTAAGTCCTTTCTGGGGCACAGAAGCAGCAATTTCTCTTTCTGAAGCACTTCTGCTCTAAGTCTCAACTGTATCACTAAGTCCAGCCTCTTTATTGGAGATCAGGACATCTTGATTGACAGTTTATTCCATATAATCCAGCAAATGTCACTGGCCAGGACAGGGAGGATGAGCAGCACATGTGAGAAGCCTGGTTAGGAAGCACTGCTGAGGGTCTGTCTCCTCTTCCACAGCAGTGATCGATGTAGCTGGCCACGTGTTTTTAAACCACTGACAGTCCACCAAGTCAGCCATGGCACGGAGGAGGAATTCTCTGCATTTTTTTTTCACAGGCAACACATTAAAAAAAATTCTCTGGATCTCCAACACTGATTTTATTGGAGCACAGAGTCAAATGAGGAGATTTTTGACATGGATAAAATGCAGATCTCCTTGCCGCCTGTGTCTACTGGTGAGCCAACCTTTCCTCCAGGTTTACCTTTAGTCTGGGAACTTTATGTGGTTTTCTGGTTATTATAAACCTCACACAGTCTCTTTCTGTGGCAGCAAGAAATGTTCTTTCTTTCCACCTTTCCTTATCCCCATACTGACAAAATGTCTGGTCCCTGTTCCTTTGGGACCTTCTCAATCACGTTCCCCCATCTCCTCTGGATGTGTTTCCACCCATTCGACTCTCTGCTCCAGAAGTTTAACCCCCACACACAAAATGTCAACAAATAATTGTCCATGAGCCAACAATTTAAACTCAAGCCATGTCTTGCAGCAGCAGATTTGTTAACCCATGCCACAGGGAGTTCGTTTCCATAGTTGGAGGATGGCAGGTGCACACAGCTGCTGTCAGCTTGGCCATCAGACACTTCTCTGTGCTGTGTCCCACCAGGCAGGAGGTCTGGATCTGTGGTGCCCTTGTCCGGAGGTTGCAGCCTTGAAGCTGGGCTGTGCCATGTTTGTACATCTGGTGTTATAAAGGGGAGAGGTGGGAGGAAGATGTGGGTGTGCAGCTGTAACCAGAGGTTTGACAGCACAGAAGACAGATCATCAGTGGCTTCCTGACTCTGTGGTGCCTCATGTTTGCATAAATCCCCATTTGTCGTTTTTTTTTTTTTTTTTCTTCCCCCCGGGCATCTTTATGTGTATAAAGAGAGGATTAACAGAGAGGTTAATTTATTATATCTCTTAAACCCATCTTGCTCAGTTCCTCAGCATCCCAGGCCCCATTGTGCAGCTGGGCTGGGCACTGGGTCACGAAGAGCTGAAACCTGGGTTGCAGTAGAAAGTTACAGAGGGGTTTACAGAGAGACAGAAATAAAAGCTGTAGGAAAATAACACTGAATGATTTCCTTCTTTCTTCTCTGTACCACAGTGCTTAGTTTTGCACCACATATACAGCTATTCTTTTTCAAATAACAAACCAGAACCTTTGACAGATGCTCCCTGCTGAGTTTTGCAGCATGACCAGAAGGAGCAGCACTCCCCATCTCTCTCCGGGAGACTTTATTCATTTTTATTCCAGTTGTTTTCCCTATTGACAGTTGCACTGCTGTGTCTGTCTACCCTGTTCCCCTTGGAAGAGCATACGGCTTCAAAAAATTACACAGAGTGGAATGGTAATTTTCTGGGTAGGGCTTGTGCTGGAGATGGGAGCTGAGTGGCACCAGGTTTCATGGACATTAATTGCACTGGTGATGTCGGGCTGAAGCAGGAGTGCCCAGGGACTGCCTGGTTATGGCTTCTTTATGTGAAAGAAGAAACTAGATTTGCCTTAAAAGGTGCTGGGACTATTCCTGATTCAGGCAACTCAATACTGCAGCAGCCCAAAACTTGCGTGAGCCATTGCTGCTCTTAAATTGGGCCATATGTGTAAAAATGCTTTAAATTGCCTTGGATGAAAGGAAGAGGAGGAACCTAAAACTTGTCTTGGAGTCCTGAATTGAACTGATGTCTTGGAGTCCTGAATTTTCCCTTTACAACAACTGTGTCTATGAGACAATGTCCCACTGGAATAAAAATAAATGTGTAACAGAATAGGTGTCACTGGTGGTGTTGCTGACTTCCCGTGGTGACTGCTGTGGTGCTTTATAGACCTTCTGGACCATGTAACCAGGAGGACCATAAACCTTGCTGCCCAGAAGGGATGCCACACTTGCGTGAGGAAGGGCACTGGAACAGGCTGTTTCTTTCTGCAGGACTCTGTGTGGATGATTTCAAGAAATCTCAGTGCTGGGAATACTCTCCTCAAGACCAGCTATCAGCTTGAGTTCCCTGAATGGAAAGGAAGCTCAGAAGTCCACCATCAGGTTATTTAAATCTATGTTTTGGTCCCAGTTGGGTAAATTCTCCATGTGGCATAAAGCTTGGCTCTGCAATACAGCTGGTGAAGCACAGACAACTATTACTGCTGCTCTGTAGACGTAAAGCTGAATTTCTGCTCTCTGGTTCTCCGAGCAGCACATTTACCTCACATTGGAAGCAGCTCGTGAGCCCTCTGTTTGCTTGTGTCTCCTCTGAGCTCGGGGGTCTCTGAGGTGTGAGAGGTGCAGCCCTGCTGTCGTGCCCGGAGGGAGCAGGGCAGCTCACTCTGCGTGGCTGCACAAACAGCGGGCAGCGGTTGTGACTTCCAGGCAGGTTTTGGGCACGTCAGGTCTGGGCAGGTTTCCACAAGGCTGGCCAAGGCCACCAAATAACAGCAGGGCTGTTCCCCAACAGGATTTCGTGCCTTTTTTTTTTTTAAATTGTGGACGTGCTGCAAGGACAAGCATTGGGCAATTGTACCAAAGGTCTGTCAGCCCTTCCTGTCACCTGCACAGAGGACACTGGAGGAAGAGGATGGCAAAGAGAAGGTGAAGGATCCTATGGCTTCAAGTTGGCTGAGGACATCCCACCATCAGAGGTAAGCTGCAGCAAGACATAGGTGATATATAGGCACAGAGAGTTTAATTTAGTTGCCTTTACACTAGCATTTAGAGCAATTTGTGGTGCTCTGGACTGTCTCAGACCTCCACCTGAGGCTGGTGGACAAGGTCAGGAGAGAAGAGACTAAGCCTTGCTGGAGCAGCCGCGGAGGGTGGGGGACACAAGGGCATCTCAGGTGGTACTTGTCTAAGTGTGAACAAAAGAATTCTGGATATTCACAGAGACAGGAGTCTGTGGCATGCTGAGTGATAAAAAGCCAGCTGGGATTTAGAAGATTCCTTCCACGTGTTCATATTAAAGATATTATAAATATATATAGTTAGTAGTGTGGATTTTCTAGAACTGTAGAGAAATGTGAGAGTAAGAAATGCCGTCAGTATAGAATAGGTGTAACTTTAAATAAACAATTAGTGAAATTAATAGCCTGACTATTCCTGAGTAAACCACAGATTAGAGTATCTGGATTACGCTTTTCTATTCACATATTCTTCAGCTAAGATAAAATACAAAGCAGTTTAGAAAATTCAGCTTTTATTTCTCTTAGAACATTTATATATTATAAATATATAAGTACTCAGGCATGCAAATGCATATATATGTGTGTTTGTGTGTGCCTGCACATGTTCTCTGTCTAAAAGCAGAACATGATATTTAGGGCTCCACACAGTATCCTTTGCAGTACTGCAGAGAAAGGAAACTAAGACATACAGCTGTCAAAATGTTTTCAGTATACAATATTAATTGATATGCAATATTCATTCTTTTATTACACATGTTTAATTGCCAAGAAACAGGTTAAGGAAATGTGTCACTTTGGAGAGCTTGAGCAGCCAAAACAATATTTAGAGCCAATAACAGTATACTGTAATTAAAATAACAGATAGTTCAATTACCATATTTAAGAAATTTGAAGTAAGTTTACCATCAAGTATAACAACAGATATAATGAATTAGTTGAAGATCTTATCCCAGTCTTCATTCGTATTTGAGCTTTGGTCTGTTTTGCACCACTTTGAACAGGTGGCACAGGCACAAAGGGGGAAACAGGGGGAAAGAGTCATTTTATCCTCTTTCAAGGTCCTTTTCAGGAGGTAACTGATTGACAAACCCCAAAAGCTCAGTTCAGAGCTCTACGCCTCTAGGAACACATTTATGGATTTAATATTCACAGTGTTTATTTCTGCCTCTTTACATTTCATCATTTGATTGCCTAAGTAATTTTTTAAAAAAGAAAAAAACAAACCCAAACAATAGGAACGAATGCTCCTCCCTACTGTAAACCACATAGACATGTTCCATCAAGTAAATTATACAGGAATGGGATTTAAAATAGCTGTTCCTTTCTGGGTGGTTAAAGCACCTGTTTGGGTTTTTCCTATCATATCACTTGGGCCTAAGTAAACAGGATTTCAGGCTCCTGTGACACAGAGACTGATGATTTCTAAAAGGAAGTAAATGTGTCCCACCTGCCCAGGTGCTCATTGTTGGCTGTCTCCAGCTGCTGAGGCAAAAAAACCCCACACTCCTCCCTGGACCTGCTTCTGTCACCTATTAAGCTCAATATGATTTTCAGATCAAGGACTGGCTTCTGGACCATTGCAGGAGTCCACAGCAGATTGCCAAACATTGAGGGCGTTGAAGTTGGACTGTCAGAAAACATAATTCACTAACATATCAATGCTGGGAATCAGAAGACATCGGTATAATTAAGAGGAAAATCCATAAACCCCTGCTGTCAGAATAATTTACGTACTTGACTGAAGAAGGCTGCTGGAGTGATATTTCAGTATTAGCTCTTCATTGCCCTCTTCTGGGAGGCAGGTGACCTGGGTAGATGGATGTTGTCTGGATGGCTGTTTGGAGTACAAGGCTGTTGGGTTGTTTTCTAGACTTAGTAGCATGACAGACAAAACACAACATCTTTTTCTGGGCTCCCCTGGATGGGTTCAGGGTCCAGGAGATACCAGTGCTGCCGTCAGCCTCTCTGGTGTAAATCCTTTGGGGGCACAGGTTTGATCAAAACATGTTTTGTGGAGGTTGGTTCCTTTGGCCACCCAGCAAGCGGGTGCGTGGAAGTGAGTCCCTCCCTGAAACTTTAATTATTCCAACAACAGTTATTTCCTCTGCAATGGGTAGAATCCAAATGTAGTAAATACATGAAAATGAAAATATTCTTTGTGCACAGATAAGAGTGCTCTTCTGCTGTAAAAGGACTGCTCAAACTACGCTGGGCACTCAACTCCTCTTTGCTCTCAAGACATTATCTACAGCCCCCAAGACCTACCAAGAGCTTTTTATTTTTTTAAAGTCTAGTGCAAAAACTGAGCTTCCCCAGTGTAGCTCTTTAGGTGCTGTGGTAGGTATCTCCAGGTTTCAGAGAGGACCTTTCTGCAGCCATCAGCAGGCACCGTGGCCATGGGACAGCCCTGTAGAACTAGGTCCCCACTGGAGCCAAACCCGCAGTTTTCAGTGCATGTCCTAGGATTTTTTTTCACAGCCCACGATAGATCAATGTGTTGTACACAAACCAGGGTGGTGTAAGGTGTTTTTTGGAAGAGCCAGCTCATTTGCCATAGGAAGGGGAGGGAGTTCATGAGTGGTCACCATTTCTCATCAGCTGCTGGGAAGTGACATTTCAGCTGCTGGGAATCGCTGTGAGAAGTCCATGTCCTTGGCCAGTTGGTCTGTGGCAGCTCTGTGATCAACAGGAATATATAAAGACAGTTGTTTTGGGGAAAGACATCACTCCGTGAAGCTCCCCATTGAGAGGAACCAGGTAGGACAGACTGGGCACTCTGCTGCCTCTCCTGAAGTCCTCGAGGGTGAGCTGAAGGTGTAGAGTTTCCACACCATTTTCAACTGATAAGGAGAAAAATACATACCTTTGTGATCATATTCTTTTCTTCTCTAAAACAGAAATCCATTGTTCCAAGAAATATAATTTTGCAGCTTAATTAAATTCTCATAAACTACTGCAATGTATAATGCTTGGTATTTCAGTAATGCATTTGGCTGATTGTTATAGTCAATAATGGTGATTCTGAATGATTATAGTAGTTTGTATTATTTTCAAAAGTTAATTGGAATCTGCAGCAAGAAACGATGGTGGAGAGATACTTCGAGGCTTTCAGCTGGCACACATTATAGAGGTAGATGGCTCCTTAGATTTTTCTGTAAAGGAATTACTACTGGCTTGTAAGCTACAAAAATTACTATTATTCAAATAATTAAAGCTGCTGAGTGTTTATTATCCATGGGATTCAAATACAGGAGTCTTCGCTGGAGCTGGTGTAGGCTGTCTTTGCAGGTGATGGAAAGACATCCATGATATTAATCTCATTCTTCTAAATTTTATAGGCATAAATACATTTTCTTGATTTCACGCAATGTACTTTCAAGCACACCTTTCCTCTGAAAGTGGTACTTCAATGGATTTAATCTAGAACATTTATTTCATTGCATAAATGACAATTTTTATTAATAAAATGCAGTTTATATGTTGTAGTGTTTGATCCGGTAATGACAAATGCAGGACAAACGCATGATCTCTTTCTGTTTTTTTCTTAGTAGCTGCTGTATTTGGTGGCACTGATTTCAGACATGAAGATATTTTCCCTTTTCTTTGCTGTTCTTCTTTTTGTGCTCCAAGGCACTTTAGGTAAGAGCTACACAAAATCAAAGGAAATGCAGGGGGAAGATTGTGAGTGTGAAGAACCTAAAATAGAAATGGAAATAAAATGGGGTTTAGTCCCTTTCATCCCACACCAGCTAGCACTGCCAGCACGTTGGGCACACTTTAGCAGTGAACAGATGCCAGCTGGGTCCATTGGATGCACTGAACCCTCCTGTTTTGGAAAATAAGGGAATTTAATGGTACAGGTTGGGGCAGCCTGCAGGCAGACTAGACTATTGCTGTCACACTATAACCCTATCTTGTTCTTAGTCTTCTTTCAGAAGGAAAATCAAGACTCTGGCTTTTTTTTTTTTTTTTTTTTTTATGTGCAGGTTTCATGCGTGCACCTAGTAACGATGTGCAATGCAAACAAGCTGGGGGTACCTGTTCCACCAACCACTGTCCTCTACCCAACATGAGGTCCTTTGGACGCTGCCAGCAAGGGGTCCCTTGCTGTCGGACTGTGGTGAGTTACAGATTTGATGAAGATCAGGTGTTTCTGGGGGGAATAGGGTTTATTATTAACTTTCACACTGCCCTTCCAATGTGAAACTCCTCTAGTGCAAGCTGGCAAGGGAGCAGAGACTCTGCACACTCAGATATAGGATTTCCTGAGGATTTCCTCACCAGCTCCCTCTGTACCATTAATGATGTAACTCGAGTGCCTCCTGGGAAAGATCACAGTCAAATCTCTTTGGCAGAGATAAATAACTAGCTAGAAATGAACTCTTTTTTCTGCCATTCCCATTAGCTGGTTCAAACTGCTCATGATGAATAATACTGGCTTCAGAGGACACGTCTCTCAGTGTGAACTCTGTCTGGAGACTGGGGACATTTAGTTCAGGTTCATAGGAAACATGTCTGTTCCACACTGCAAAGTCTGACAGGTCTCACAGTCAGAAGAACAACCTGAAAGTCATGTTGTTCTGGAAGATGTTTTCTACAGTTCCATAATTCTTCCCTTTTAGACAAAACCAAATCATTAAATCGTATTTTTTTCTTGATTTCCTTACAGGAATCCTTAGTTTCAACCTGTATCTTTACTCCAATATGAAACTGCAGAAATGAACATCTATGAAAATTTACACTCTGCCTCCACTGATTCTAATATTTCATTTTCTGCTTCTTTTTGCTGTAAGATACTGTGGCTAGTTTTATTTCTGGGGGATCTTATTTAAACCTTGTTTAATATTAATAGCAGAGATGTTAAAAACATAGCATGAGCATCTGAAATTCCTCTCCATACCAGAGATTTCAAGATGAATAGGAAGCTTCAGGTACAGAGACAGGGCAATTCATTATTAAGTAAAATAGAAAGGCAATTTATGATTAAAATTCAGCAGCAGCAGGACTGTGAATATCCTACTAAGCACTGATGACTTACCCAGGAATATCAGCTCTTGGTGCTCATTCAATCCCTTCTGTGCTTTTTATTCAAATCCTTTCCTGGTTATAAGTACAAAATCTGAAAGTTTCTTTCCTTTTTTGCAGTATGATTAGTGACTGTTGGCATCTCAGATGGGCTGAGCAGAGCTTCTGGCAATTTAAGAGATGCATCATCCTATTGGAAAATCTGGAATTTTGAGCTGAATATATGCCTTTAACACACACAAGCACACACCAAAGCATGAACAAGAATTGAAAGAAAAAAACTCCTCCACAAACAAAATTAATGACCTGAAGAAACTCCAAAGCAGTTCTTGAACCACCTAGAAAAGACCAATATTTCTAATTTTTCTAAAATGTTTTTTGTTGAAACTATATTGTGGCCACCAACATCTATCCGAGAGAGATCATGAGACCCCCATGAGAGGATGCAGAGCTGTTCCTTTGGCCTTCAGAACAGATATTAATTATTTTCTTTTTCTTTTAAAGTTAGCAATAATGTGAATAATACTAAAAGACAATGTCTCCAAGAGACACTGACTGCTCAGTTGATGTTTGTATTTCATAGTCTACATATCTCAATAAATTTTAATAAACACAGACTTGTGTTTGATCCTTATACCTGTGAGGAATTGTCTTGGTGTGTGTTTTTCTGTAGGATCTGGCTCTCATCTCACTTGGGGTCAGCTTGAGATGTGCCTTGTGGTAAACTTATCCATGAAGAGCAGAAGAAACGAAACTGCTGTATGGACACAAATATGGCCTGGTCCTGTCCATTATTAGGTTGACCAGTAACAGTCCAGAATAACTTCTCCAAACCCACTGTGATTAGGCTGGTAGAAATCTGGCACAAACTAACCATGTTCAGGACCCATGGCAGTCCTAAAACCATCCATAGCAGCTCGTGGCATGGAGAGCATGGATATTCTTAGTCATCCCTTATCTCAAATCCTTTTGGCCTTCGCATTAGCACTCTGGGGCGTTAGGGATAGGGCAAGGAGGCAGGGGATGCATCTATACCTTGCAACAGCAGCTGATGAAACTCCAGGCTGATGGGCACGCAAACAGACAGCTTAGCGTAGTGATAAATAGTCTGATTAGTTTAGAATCCAGAGAAGCAAAATTCCATTAATATGATGCTAGTCTGGACTAAATAAAGGCAGCAGGAGCAGAATGACATGAATATGGTGAGGAAGTTTCAAGACCTAAAGAAGTTGGTCTTCTGCCACCCTGGAGTTTCTCTGCGTTGCCATTCCCAGCACTCCAGGTTGGGATAGCAAACACAGCCCTGTAGAGGAGCAGAGGACTAAGCCTGTCTCCTGAACCCCAGCCTGGTGCCGTGGACTGGGATGGCAGAGGGAATGGCCTCTACTGCTTTTTGATTTATCCTTATATATGTTGCCACACAAATCGCCGCAACACAGACACTCTGCAGAACGATTTAACAGGACTCAACGACACATGCACTTAAATTAACTTAATTTAGTTAAATAAACTTCATTTACAGGTTGATTTTTATAGAAAATAAGAACAGCAAAAACCATCCTGACATACATGAACAAATATCAGCAATGTGGTTTCACAGTGACTTGCTTTTATTAGAAGCTGCAAATCTCTTTATCAGGGTACAAGAACTCCTCCTCAGATCTTCTTGTGCTCCTAAGGGTCTTCACCCCCACGGGAAAGGCTTCCCAGGCTTTCACTGGGGCTGGGATCCATTGTTGTCAAAAGATGAGAGGTGTCTCAGATGCCCAGAGTTCTTGTCTATGTGGTCAGTGAGGTGTCAGTTTTAGGAACTGGGTGTCCTGCAAAGAAAAGTCAGGTGCTCAGCTAGTCCATCAAACAAGTAAATTATACCTTGCCATCTCAGACTACTGTAGACATAAGGTAACATATGGGGTTAAAGATTAGCTGAGATCCTTATGATCTGGAATGCTGACCTGTGTTTTTGGCCATAAGACAACCCAGATAAAATGGAGGATGTGGATGTCACCACTCAGTACACACCACAGCTATTCGGCTGCAGCTGCTGATGACCCAGAATACCGGCCAGGGTATCTTCTAAGAATAAAGCTAGTTTAGGAATAAAGAGCTACACTGGACAAACTGGCTGATCTTCTCTCTTTCCTCCATGCCCTCCATGCCCTTTTTCTATGAAAAAGAGTGACAAAGCTTCTACTTTTTGTGCATCTTCCGGCATGGTGTTTCACAGAAACCCAATTAGATTAAATAAAAACGCAAATTTAAAAAAAAAAAACAAACAACATGTATGGTATGAAATGTCACCAACTGCAGAACTGGACCATGGCATATTACAGCATCACCCCGCATGGGATATCTCCTACAAATGCAGATGCTTTTTTGCTGGTGCTGATGAAAACATGTTGGAGTGTTCCCACCTAGAGGGTAGAAAATGTCCTGTGGCACTTTATTCTAATATCTGGCACTTTGCGCTAGATTAAGTAACTGAGATGGAAAACTGCACCCTGCAATGAATCCTGACTTGTTTAATGGTTATTCTGTGCTGATAAGTGGGTTTTTTTGGTAGTGTGAAGCTCCATGCTACTGCCTGTGTGGATTGAGGGAGCGCCCTCAGAGCTGTCTCAAGTCAGTTGCGTCCACTCTGCTTAGTAGAGGCAGAGTTTGAGCATGAGCTAGTTCTGCCCTGGTAGCAGACTCACGCTGGAAAAAGTTGTTTGTGCTATGTGATAATTTATTAGCAATATTAGATGTGCAAACTCCAGGTTCCTCTCTGCTCATCATCAACTTCTCCCTGTGGTTTTTCAGAGAAAGCAGACTGGCATTTTTGACACCACAAGGCTCCGCCTTTTTGTTACCAGCCACAAACTCCAGTAATTAGAGGGGTTTTTTTGGAGGACGTAGAGAGCTGGAGAAGGTGGCCTGTTGTATGCCGAAAGGGGAAAAGCCCAGTAAGTCTATTTTCTCTCGGTGAAGTGATGTTTCTCTGGAGGAATTCATCTTACCATTTGCAGCATTTCAGCTTCCCACCACGGCAGGTCCCAATGTCAACCAGAGGAGCCGAGCATGCAACAAACGAGCAGGACCCCCGGTTTTGACGGCATGCTAAGGTGTCAGCAGCTTCCTGGCTGTAAGCTGCAAAAAAAACCCAAGGAAAAATTCGTGTTTATTTGTCAAGACAGAGCATTGGATTTATCTGGCATGGTATTTGGTTTCCTGTCACGGTGCCTGGTTTGTGACTGGGGTAACCTGATCACACCTTCTTAAGGCCTTTACATCCCTATGAAATGCAAACTAACCAGAAGAGCAAGCTGTAATGCTAGCATCTCTCCATTACAGCCTGGAGAAACAGTCTACCTGATTCATAGTGACCCGAAGATAACAGTCTGCTTCCCTAGCATCTCTTCTGGAGACATGTGCTTGTCATTCCAGTTACACACAGAAATACTGTGTTATATGAAAAAGCCATAGGAAACACAGAAAAATGTATTTTTAAAATTAATCTCACATTACTCTCAGAAAAAAAAAAAAAGTGATGATATTCAAATAAAAATGTTCTGAGTTTCTTCAAGTTTTCAGTTCAAGTTTCAGCTAATGTAAAGCATATTTGCGACTCATAATCTTTATCTCCTACTTTGAAGAGCTTCTTCACAGGAAGCATTGAGCGTTGTGAGCATGAGCGGCGTGCTCACAGGAAACCTGCGCACTGTGTTACCGTGTGAAATATGGTATGGCTAATATAGATGGCATAAAACTTCAGAAAAGATAAATCTTAATCACAGCCAAATCAATGGGACTAACATTTGCCCAACTAAAATATTTATACACTTAAATATACACCATAAAGTCAATGACTGTTGACACTAGTACTGTATATGGTTTAGCTAGATGCTATGACGATTTTAGCGTGCCTGTATGTTCAGCACTGAAGGGCCAAATGTTCAGGTGGTGACAAAGACTGCAGCTCCATCATCATCGGGGGATATTCCTGGGTTTATCCCAGGTGAAAGTCTGGCCCCAAGTTCAGGTTCAGAGTATTTCCAGGCCAAACATTATTTATTCCCACTGTGATGCTCAACTTCAGATTCAAATTGTGTTATTTCTGTATTATTTCAGTGGATCTCTTATATCACCTGTAGCCTTGTATATCTGTGACTTAAAAGGCAGAAGAGGCCCTCATCAGCTGCCCCAACTTCTTGCTAAGCACAAACCCGATCATCTCACCCAGTACTCTCTGTGTCTAGCTCAAGCCACACCTGTCATCAAACCGGACTCTCCTTAACTTGAAAGGCGTGCAAGCTTTATTCTATATTAGATCTACCACATTTCAACCAATTTGTCCTAGTGGTTCTCAAGTCTTTTGTCTTAATGACATATTATTCAAGGATTGTGTGTTGCTAATTTCACTCAGCTGATTTTAAAGACATCATTAGACCTTGGTTTCCCTTGTCTCCTAAATTAAAAAGCCATGTAGTATTATGGATCTTCTCTGTGTGTAAGTCTTTATGAAAAGATATAAGGTAACTTGTTGTCCTTTCACAGACGTTCTACTGGAATTGCACCAGGCCTGCAGCCATCTCCGGGGTTTGTTTTGAAATAGAGAATACTTTTTGTGACGCATAAAATAGGAAAAGTCCAAGAAAGCAATCCAGAAGCCTGTAGTACAGACTTTATCTAAAGCTCCTTACAAGTGCCTGCTTTTGACTAAGTGGTTCTACATTTCTTCTTTGAGTAGACATTTGCTGGTTTAGGAAAGTAGGTACGAATTTGAATCTACTGCAAACCAAAGCAAGGATGGAGATAGCTTAAACTTCTCTGAAGTCCCCCAAACACCCTGGAAAGATGCATGTGCTCTAAACGCACTTAATGCACATGGACAATAGAGACTTCAGGCAAAAACCCACAGTCACAACTACTTTTTTTTTTCCAAAAATATAGGTCTCTTCCTCTAGAATACACAGTCAGGAGGTGTGGGTGCAGACGTGAGAAGAGAAAGCTCTCACATTGCAGGGTTGCATCTTAAGTATGAGCCTAAGAATTACCTCAATACACAGAAGCATCTTTTTTCCCATTGTGTCACCATGTGACTGGAACACAAGATGCTAGAAAGAGACCATCAGGAAGCCTATGAAGGACCTCAACTCAATAGCTTCAAGATTAGGACTATGACTAAGGAAGGGGGCTTCTAATATGAAAGTCCTGGAGTCCAAGAGCACAGAGGTAATCTGAACCTCAGCACTGGTCTCTAACAGACTTCTCTGCACATGCACCCTTTCAGCCTTCACCTCATCTGTTTTCAATCTTACCTGGAGCAGCCTGGAAGAGGAAGAAGAGAACAGCAACGAGAAAGAAAAGGATTCTCATGACTGCCAGCTGGTAGTAGGATAGCCTTTGCAGGTATGAAGATACTTGAAGACGGACAGAAGCTGATGATCAAGGCAGAAGATGGTTAGTCCCTCTACTTATAAAGGCTCTGGGATGGAGCAGTGCAGAGAACCAGGGGGGCGGAGAAGTGGTTGTCTGAAGAACAGTGAGTTCATTGCCCTATTACTATAGAGACTGGTGATGTATGAGGATGTTGCAACCTAACCCATTTGAAGATGCCTGACCTGAGCAATGACCAAATCACTCTGTGCTTGCATGGCCTGTGCCAGCTGGTGGGCTGCACCCGGGAAGGACACAGGATTGGAGGAGGAAGGAGGTGGGTTCCTGTGATCTGCAGTACTGTAAATGATGAGAATCTGCTGATGCTTCATGGCTCTTGGCCATGGTCTTGTGACAGCCTATCCTCCCCCCAGCCACGAGGCACAGTGAGCGTAGCAAAAGCCTGCAAGGTTGCATGAACCAAGGAGGCAACAGACTCTCCTCCTTGAATGCAGCAAAGGATCAGAGCTTCAGTCCTTGCTTGGATCGGAGTTGTAGGGCTGCAACTGAAGAAGGCAGGGTAGGGGTGAAAGGGTTGTGGATATTACCCCTCCTGGCTATGAAATCAGCAGATATTATAGGAGCTCCAGTCTCCCAATTGTTCTTCATGGTTCAGAGCTCAGTTACTCTCTGCATCTTATATTTGTGACTTCAGGCATGGATTTGTTCCAAACCTTGAAGAAGCAGCCATTAGACAGAAAGGAGTGAAAGGGACACCACTGTGGGTTGTGCCATGCTATCACAGGACTTTGCATCCCAATTCCCTTTCAGCAGTCACCTAAGCTCTGTCCTGAAAACAGTGAGGTCATGTTACTTGCTGCTGTTACAGGCACTGCATTCCCATACCCTACTCTGATGTTTTGAACCTTCTTCCAAAGTCTAGCCATTGTGGAGAGTCTAAACCTACTCATTCTTTGCCCAAAATGATGTGGTTTTAACAACATTTTCCCTTGTTGTTAGTCACCTTCCTGATGTGGTTATGAAAAGACTCACATCTCTCTTTCTGATTTTGTACATTCAATATACAAAACCTACTTGCATGTGATGTTTCCACACCTCTTATCACCGGGTAACCTTTCTCTGTATCTGAAAAAAAAAAGCTGAAAATTTTTTTCATGCGTGAAATCTGAACATTTTTTTAATGCATGTGTAGGACTTGCCATATATAAGATGGACCAGAGGAAGCGTCACCAGAGCTTTGTGCAACACTTAATACTTGTGCTTGTCTCCAAGAAATGCCACTCCTGAGATATATAAGTCTTGGCAAACTCAAGCGCAGAGTTTTTTTTCAGAGAATCAGTATAAGCCAAGAAACATTAATGAAATCAAGTCATGAGGGTGCTTAATTTTTTACTGCTTCAATGAGAGTAGCAAACTGAAGCGATGGAGAATAGCAGCAGGAGGTGAGCTATGTCTGCACGCAGAGGGCAGAGAGGTCTGTGTCTGGTAAATTGGCTGCTACAAATTGGGTGTAGGGCATGAAGCGGGTGCTTCAGTTTGTGAAAAAAAACACATTAGCTTGCTATGTCAGGACTAGGATTATAGAAACAAGCAAAAATCTTCTTTACAGTGGAGGGCAGATGAGGAGGTTGAGGAGGGGCAAGAGGATGCAGGTGGCCAAGTGGACAAATTCCCCTCCATGCTTCATGAACATTTGTCCCTGCTCAGCAGGTTGGGCAGCTGTGTAATGTTGGCAGGACAGATAGAACTGGCAGCATTACCATGGCCCCTGAGGTCCAAGGGAAGGAGGGGAAGCCTCATGTCTCTGTCTCATGTGATGGGCACAACACCCAGAAGATGCCTGGGGGCATCATGCCCACACCTCCCTCTCTTTGCGCCTCCCAGACTGCCAGTGGTGGGTTGCTGTGATGAAGTTCTTAGGGAACGTGATGCAAAAATGGAGCTTCGGTTCTCTTCCAGGGAGCCGTGAGAACTGGGGTGGGCAGTGGTGATCTAGGGAAAAGCCATGCATTTTTGGACACATTGTTGAGGCAGAGGCACAGGTTCTTAAATGGTCTCTTGCCTTTATAGTTGGTGTCTTCACCAACATCCTCTGCGGAGATGAGGGTACAGAAGGTGAAATCATTTGTACCTCGTGTTGTGTACTGTGTTGCTGCCTTCTTTTGCTTCAGGCAGAGGATGAGGAAGGAATCCTCCTTCATCTCTCCTCTGTTTTCCCCCTGAACATGGGAAATGAAGTTTTGAGGAGCCAGTCTTTTATATTAAAACACTCTGTGTCTCTGTGTGTGTGCTGAAAATTTATTTTAAGCAAACCATAGGGAATATTGACCAGCTGTCTGATTTCTGATCTGTGAGCTAGAACGTCGATGCAACCCCACAACCCAAACCACTCTGTGCACCTGCTCAAGGTTTCAGACAGGCACCCCATCCACACGCACCCTCAGTTTTATTTCTGAAAACAGAGCATGGCCAAAAAGAGGGAAAGAAAGGGGCAGTCCATGATCATAAAACATGGCCAGCCATAAGGAAACCATCAAGAGTGGAGTTTCTTTGAAAAAATAACAGGCGTTAATGGAAAAGGAAAATGTGCTTGTCTACTCCTTGCATAATTCTCCTCCTGCCTGTCGCAGGTGGCATGAGCGGCAGGGATGTTTGTTTTGGGGAGTGAGGTTGCTGAGCAAACCCTGCTGGGGTCAGCCCCCACTGTCACACGTTGTTCAATGCTCTTTGGAACCAAACAATGTCGGGGAGAGAGAAGGAACAGGGGAACAGCTCCATCCTCCTCACCTCCCTCTCCCAGCTCCAGCTGGAGAGTGGAAGCAATACTTGTCCCAGGTTCAGGCTCCCTCCATGGAAAGGTAAATACACCTGGGGCAAAACCAGCCCCCTTGAAGACTGACTCTGGGGAAAGGGAGCCTGAGTGAGGTGTCCTACTTCTTCCTTCTCCTGGAGCACCAGGAGAAGATGCTGGCAAACAGTCACCAGCATGCAGAGAAAGCAGTAGGTCTGTTACTGATGGGAAGCTGTTAATCCTGAGGTGTCTGTTAGAGTTAATATTTGACCTGGTTGCAAAGGACTGAGTGGGGGATTTTGTATGGGACCTGTCCTTGTGAAGAAACGGCAATTCGCCATCCAGAAAGAGTAAATTTATCTCTCTGGCTCACTGTTCCTTCAGGGGGTTTGTTAGTTTGTTGTTTGCCTTTTCAGTTTGGGAAATTGCCACAGTTTTCTGGGCTGCAGGGCAAGGAGCGCGAATGTCTTTGGACCTGAAGAAGAGTCCCTGCTTTGAATTACAACTGACAGCCAGCCAATCTGCCAGAACAGAAGGGGAGAATTAATTTAGTGGAAATCTCCTATGGTCTAGGAGTTAAAAACCAGGTGGCAGCAAGCAGTGTTGTTAAGTTCCCCTGTCCAAAAGTTAAGTGCAAGGAAAAGATGATGGTGGGAGGCACAGACATTTGCGGACGCAGTGAAAATGACTGTGGGCGGAAGGTACACAATGTTCGTTACCCTTGAGGGAGCACTGGATAGAGGCTGCTCATGCATGAAACTAGATTTCAGTGCAGGATCTCTAGTCCTAGTGACTGAAGTGTTTGTCCAAGATCAGCCATGGGACCATCTCCAATCTGTCTCCCTGCTGTGAAAGAGAGCTGTGAGGGGAAGAAGTCACTGATCAGCAAATTTTTTGAAAGTACCTATCTCAATCATTTTGAAAGCTGTTTCATTCATCAGATGATCAAGGATAAGATTTTCTGAGGTCCTGCATTAGCTTTGGAATGTGTGCATCAATCAAGAGATCTCTTTTCTATGATCTGGCTTCTACCATAGCTGCACTATCAAGGAGTTTAGGTGCAGCTTCCTTCCTGCCAGCTCTCCAAGGGAAAAACCAAAGGTTTCCTAGTAGGGACGTTCTCAACAGACATGGGATGAGGAACTTCCTAGGAAGAACTCTCTGTCATCAATGCATGAGAGAGAAAAGCCAGCAAACTGGTGTGGGAGAAGCAGAACACTGTCGAGCAAGCAACACAGGAGAGCTGTGAGCCATCTGACATGAGACCAAACCCAGGCTCCACTCAGGGGACAGGGGGAGTGCAGAGGTGAGATGGAGACTCAAGGGGCTCCATAGAAATTGGGCAAAAATGGGACAATGAGCCTGAAGTTACCTACATATGGCAGTGAGGGTGGCTGCTGGGGTGAAACAAAAGACCTTGATGGATGCGAGGTCCAGCATCTAGAGACAGACCACTCTGTTTGGAGTAACACCTCTATGACAAACACTAGAAATGTGTTTTGTTGGAACAAGAAGGTAATCTGAGGCACAGTCTGTCCTGAATTTACCTGGATCTAATGCCAGACATTTTCTTGCAGGAGGAACGTGAGGGATGGAGAGAAGATCATCAGTGTCTGTAGTAGTGAGCTGAACAGGACCAGTTTATGGGCAGTGAGACATGTTTGCTAAATGATTAGCCTGATGTCTAAATGTTATCAGGATCTTTGTTGTAGCTTAGGAGTGGGTCAGTTAGTCAGCTCCTGAACAAATCTTGGGCATGGTTCAGGGGTTAGCACAGACCAGGGACAGCTCTTGGTACACATCTTGAATGCAACAATCTTATTTTGGAGGCAAGGACATCTGGTGAGTAGTCTTCCACTTCACCAGAAAACTGCCCCTGGACATTTTAGTTGCTAATATAAATAAGATTACTCCAGTCAGGCAGATTACTCAAGGCAGCCTCAAACATGAGTTACTGCTATATCCTCAGGCCTTTTCTGTCTAAGCCAAGAAGCCACAGAAGTACATGGAATATGTAGCTCTTCGGTGTCATTTAACACTTACAGAGTACAGTCCTGTTGTAGATGTTGATTCAGAAGAAAGGGATCTAGCCTCATTTGACAGACCCAAAGCTGCAGAAGTCAAGAGATCTTTTTTCTTGCACAAATACAGCTTATAGAAACCTTGTGCAGGATATTTGCAAAATAACAGAGAAAAATGGGACATCTCCTCTTCAGATTAATAAGTCCTGTCAAGGTTTTAATGGGGAAGTTAAGACAAGAAAAAGGAACTAAATGCTGCGAAACCTCTGTGTTAATTTGACCTTTTTGAATCCTGCATTTCCTTTGTGGTTTTGATTGGGGTTCTTTTTAGACTCTTTAGATACAAAAAAAAAAAAAAGAAGGCTACAGTTGTGGGGAAGGAGTATCTCTTTCTTTGGTTGATACAGCTCCAAATTCAGAGACATGAGGATCAATTAAATTGCTTAAAAATAGGTTCCAGTGCCGTGGGGAAACTCCTAAGGTTTTTCTAACGCACCTGGATGAAATCATTCCTGTGTTGCCTTACATCTTTTCAAGATAGATGTATGAAATAGACTCCAAAAAAATGGACTTCTTGCCTCCATGACTAATTGTGATGGGAGAAAGAAGTTGATTGTACATCTGTAACTATTGGAGGAAACAATGAAAAACACCTTGGTTTTGCATTTTTAGCACTATAGCACTCATGGCTATATCTGTACTACTGAATAATACAGGACATTTAATTGACTTTTCTGACTGCTATTGAACACAGGTCTGATGTTTTCAAAACAAGTCTATATAACACCCTAAATCTTGTTTCTGAGTAGAGATAGTTCAGATCCCATCACTGTGTTTATGAAGTCAGGTGTATATATATATTTATATATACACATACATATGAAGTTTGCAATACTGGAGGTGTTTATTGATTGCCATTTTGTCCAATCACTATCAAGAGTTGCTTGTACAGTTCTTCACTCTCAATTTTCAGTCTTGTTATCCTGAATACTTTAATATCATCATCAAAACTTGCTGTTTTAGCTATTCCCATTTCCAAATCACATGGGAATATGTGAGTCTGCACAGACTTGTTTAAAAAGATTGCATGGCTCATGAGCCTTGAGTCAAAACCACTGAGAAAATTACTGTTAGTAACAATAAAAGATCACAGTTATTTGTTTAAGAAGACATTTATTTTTGTGTGTGAATAAAATAATAATATATATATTGCTTCATATCCTCCAAAAGCTGCATGAACCTGAACTGATTGAACATCCAAACATCCCTGTGAGGTAGGCTGGAAGAGGTGGCCAAGGTGTCAAAGTGGCTTGTGTATTAAAAGCAAAAAAAGGGAGTGACTTCAGCAAGGAAAAACCTGGATTTCCAGAAGCAGCGTGCTAACAGGATGTACCCCCTGGAAGCTTCTTTTAATGCTCATTTGCAGGAGGGTTTAGATAGAGGAGGAATCCATCAAAATCACCTCCTCAAGGCAGTAGAAATGTTGCTGGTACAAGGGCACTGACACAGGAAAGCCTTCTCTTCTTATTCTGGCAAAATCCTGTAAGGATACAAAGGGTCTTGTTATTTTGCTGAAGTGCAATCTAAACTCAATCTCTAAAAGCTTCAATACCTGCTAATTACCTTTCAGAATAAATGTACAGGATGGGTTCAGCCTTCAGGTTTAGATATCTACATTTAGATGCCTCCATGGAAGGGTGCCCATGTGTGCTGGGTGTCTAGGTCTGCAGACATCCAGTTCACAAGAACTATGATCACTGGCAAACTAGTTATATTACTACTAGTAACAAAATTTAGATTCAGCTCACCCCAAAATAAAGATTGGGGATTTGAATTAGTTACTGAATCACACAAGTCCATTGCCATTTGAAGAGCTGTGGGGTATCTGTTTGGCTTCCAGTCATCTTTTCTGTAAATCAATGTTTTCCCACAGGTCATGAGCTACCTCAGCCAAACATGTATATATGGTTTAAGTACTCCAAGGCACTTCAGATGCCACGAAACATCTCAATGTGGCTGACTGAATCAAACTCATTGTGTCCAGTTTTAAAGATTTCTTTTCAAGCAACTGAGCTGGGAAAAATTTATATTGTACCTCAGAATACCCTGTTGGTTTCAACTTCTACAGATGTATTGACAAACCCAGCTGAAAATCTAACCACCCAGTAGGAAGAGTTTTAATCCTGAACGTTAGCATCTATCATTATCACATATGGGTACGTTCTTCTGAGAAAGAGTATTTCTGTAGAAAAATTAAACCAGGAACCAAACTCAAGAGGTCTTGTTCTTTTCCCAGCCCAATTCTTCTTTGATCAAGCCTAACAGATGTTCTTACAGAAATCTGATGTTTGAGTTCTGATCCTAGCAGTCTATTTGCTACCAGTAGAAACTGCTTCCTAAAGAGAATGATTGTTCACAGAGACTGAGGGATCACATACTTCCTTTGTAAAATCATCTGTTCTGTGAACATCTTTTGTTTTTTAAAATCCGAATTTCTAGGTCATTTTGGAAATGAAAAGAACATAGGGAGGATACACTGTTTCACCTGAAGGGTGAAAATACTGTGAAATAATTTCCTAATAATTTATTGGAAAATCATCTCTTTTTTTCCCCCATCAAAGTTTAAAATAAAGTGAAAAATACCAAATTCTGGGAAATTTTGACCTTCCTGAACTTTTGCTCTCATACACAACTTCCATTAAAATAAATTGTCCCCTTAAACACACATCTACATAGTATAAATGTTCATCCTCCATCTGGACTTTCTCACACATGGCTGCCATGCCAGCCCCATGGAGTTGTGCATATTATTCAAAGAAACAGTTGATAAAATGGCAGGACAAAAATGCCCCCTGATGCCCTTCAGTCTTGCGGCACTTACTTGGAACAGCATTTCAGCAGCCCGCCATGGCATGACCCCGAGGCAGTGAAGGTGGGTGGGCATGTCCCAGCACGGCAGAAATTTCCCTGGCTCCTGCACTCTGCAGTGTCAGGAAAAATAGGATCTGCAGAACCTGTGGGAAGGGGAAGACATTAAAAATCTCAGTTTTCAGTCTAAAATGATGAAGGATAAATATGCAATAAATCATGTGTTGCTTTTTTAGGAAGAGAGTCATCATGAGCACAGATGTTCTTCGTTCCATCCACTGCATAACACCATCCCAACAGCATCAGATTTTTCCTGACAGTTGATAGTTGCTTTTTTCCTCCTATGCACACACTTCTGCTTACAAGCCCTTTTGTTCTTTGTAGGATTTATTTTGCTTCTCACCTGGAGTAGCCTGGAAGAGGAGGAAGACAACAGCGAAGAGCAGGTAGAGGATCCTCATGGCTGCCAGTCGTTTGTGGACTCTGTGCTCCTGCAAAGTGCCTGAAAGACCGACGGAGGATGAAGTTTGTTTGAGGAAGAGTCTAGGAAAGGCATCTGGTATTTATAGGGCCTGTGGGATTGTGAAAGTTTGACAGCTGAGTGCTCTGTCAATAAGTAACTGCAACCAATCTTCTGGAAAGCAGACTGGTCATCCCCCTTATCGCAGGTTGCAATGAAATGTGCAGTGAACATGTTGCAATCCCCAAGGGTGAATTTCCACTGACCTTGTCAGTTATATAATGTGACCATCAGCCAAGCCCCACCGAGCTGCACCCATTTGCATGGCTTCTGCAGACCTGATTCCAACACAGTCATGGGGATGGGTCAGGCAGAGGGGTGGGGAGTCAGCCACCGTTGGAGTCTGGTCCCACTATTGACCCTGGATCTGTCACTCGCTGACAAGTCACATAACGTTTTGACTTTGTCTCCCCATCTCTCTCACCAGGCAGGTGATGTCAAAGGCAAAGAAAAGCATTGGGAAAGATTTGAGATGATGCAACTTTGCTTTGTCACTTTTTAAACAGATTCCAGGACATCCTCACCCACCACAGAGGGCTGACGCAAAGCTCTCTCCCTTCTTTAATTCTCATTTATATGCCACCTTGAGTGCTTTGCATTTTTACTAACTTTTGATGTCCCCTTTTGTTTCCCTTCATATTGCCCCAAAAGTTTGGGAGTATAGGCTGGTTCCATAACAACCTCAGCAAACATATTGTCTTGAAGTGCAACATCTTCTGGGGCTTCACTTCAGAGCGTGATACCTGTGGCTGTAAATTTTCTGAGAAGCATTGGTTAGGGGATCAAAGCCCTGAAGGTTCTGCTTCATGAAATCCCGGGCTTGTAGATCAAAAATGACTACAACAGCTTTTCACCCATGGGAATCCTCCCTTTGCCCAAATACCATCACACATAATAAACAGGTTAATCGCTATCAAAGCCCAGGCGTTTCTGCAGTTCCTAGCTCTGGCATTCTGGTTCAGCGGTTTGCTTCCTTATTACCTCTTTTATTATATTTAACTCAGGGTTAATGGTATTTTTGTTCTAAGAATTATTTGTAGGATGAAAACATTACCAGTGTTTATGTTTAATCTACATACTAACAGGCAAGCTTAAGCAGCTGAGAAAGTAGCAACAAGGTGAGTTACTTAAGTGTTTATGCAGCGAATAACAGTAAGATAAACACTGATTTGCCTCTTCCACCCATAAAATCTGATTAACCAGGAAATGCCAAGCTCTCCAGAATGTCCTTTTTTGTACCCTTGCCTTGGAAATTATCTCTTCTTTTGCCAGCAGCTCTCCAGCTTTCCCCATTTCGAATGGAGAGGAGAGCTGATTTGTCCCTCCTCTCTTTTCTCTTTCAGTGAGCTGCCATTGGGACACCCGAACAGAGAGACAGACACCTGACCTGCAACATGAACGTGAAGAAACCAGGAAACAAAATCCTTTTGCTTTTATGAAGACCTATTGAAATATGATTTTCCTCCACCTGTCTTTCACATAGACAGGACAATGGTGGTGTGATGTTTTGCAAATACAAGTGTGCTTTTTGAGCACTCATTGCTCCCTAAAGAAGTTATGTTAGGGAGGAGTCATGTTTCTTCAAATAAAATCAGAATGTTGCACTGGGGAAGGTAGTGACTACTTTTGCTATCACATGGAGTATTTGAACAAGTTCTGCTTCCTTTCAGGGTTCTATTCTTTCCCACCTGTGGAACAGAATAAATCTATTATCAGAGTCGAAGTGTTTAAATTTCAGTGATGCAAATTGCCATAGCATTCATAGATTTTGATGAACAACCTTATTTGCTGCAGAAGTAAAACAGCCCTCCAGGAAAGTGAACAACATTTTAAGCACTGCTAGCACAGGCAGCCTGAAAAGGTAATCCAGAGCAACAGGAAAATTCCATGACTTTGTCTTCTAGTAAAAACAAAGACAGGTCTGAGCTGGTTGTTTAAAACCAGGCCAAACTTGTACAAAACACCTGAGGAACAGAGCAATTTGTGCAGCACAGCTTTGACCTGGGGCTGGAACATGACAGTGTGTATGTGGAGCTGTGTCCCATGGTAGTCAGAGCCAGGAAGGAGTCCTGGAGATCTCTGTTGAATGTCAACTTCCAGACATGAGCTGGGAACTCAAGGAGTTGTAGGTACCTACCCCAGAGAAATTAGGCTTTCTAAGCAAATAGGTGTTGGGGGAACTTCACGTAAAGCCTTAGGTAAGAATACTGCAGTGCAAACAAGACATAAAAGATTCCATGAGAATATTGGTAGAAAATGAGAAAGGGAAGACACATGTGACACTCAAAAGACATTTCATTTTGTCTTTGAGACCAGGAAAAGATGGGCAACTTATAATAGTAGAAGCTCCCTTACCTGTGCTCCTACAGCTGAGTGCAAAAGAAGGACTTGGTACATCAGCAGATCTCTGGATGATCATGAAGGACACAATATCTCAGAATGGTGCTCCCTTTATTTCTCCCCATTTACTAATAGGCAATTTTGTAAATCTGTAAGGTATGAATAGATATTTATGTTTTGTTGTTTGCAATCAAGTTTTTCTGAATTTTGCCCTAGCAGCACAGCTTTCCAAAGGCAAGCAAAATCTAAAATGTTGAGTGGGGCCAGCCCTTGCAAACATCAACTCATCCTGATAAAGGATCACACAACAACTGAGCAGATTTCTCCGTCTTCTGCAAGGCAGATGTTTTTCTTCTCTTCTTCCCTTCTTGACTGACAAACTGTCTCCCATAATAATTAATAATGAGCACCATATATGGTGTTGATTGCTTTTTGCCTCAACATTTTCTCAAAGACTTTCTCTTAAGCACAACTTAACAGTTAATGAATGATAAAATGTCTTTTTAGAGTCTAAGAACTATTATACTTTTGATGATGGTTATTTATAATGGTGTACATGTATTTGGACACTGGTAGGACTTGATTTTACCCTTGTAACGATAAGTATGCCTTTAAAACCACCTAGGCACATGGTTATTTAGGAAAGCATATGTTTACATCCCACTAAAACCAAGTTCATGTTAGCACATAATTCAGTATTCTCCTGGTTTTCCTAATTATGGCACAAATCCTTACAATACATGCAGAGTAATTTATGTTTTCAGTGCCTTATATACCATTAGTCACCAATAAGTTTATAAATTATGATAACAATATGTTCTTCAATTGTGCCCTTTGTCTGATGCTTCCAAGTTTTAGCACACAAGATAAAAGAACGTAGACTGAAATCTTACATTCTTTTTATCCCCATCATCGTGTACACACAGGGCAATTTTAACAAACACATTTGGGTTTTCCTACTTTTTTAGCTGGCTGGTCTGCTTTTACAGTTTTCTATGTGGGAAATTGATGTCAATCAAATTTACAGCTCTCTCCTTTGCAGTGTAAGTAACGGTGTGGTTCTCTCCCACAGCTGACTGCAGATGCCGGTGGTAAGAGATATGCACTCTGCACCTCTGCTCAGATAGCTACAGGTGAAGCTGACATCCATTGCATCTTACATCTTTTGACACACAGGCATATCACTCCTAGCTCAGCGAAGGAGGAGCTCAGACCAATCAGTCTGCAAATCCATGTGTAATCTTGACCACTGCCATGTCCATTTATTCACTTGCCATCCCACCAGGTATCCTTCGGCATCGTCTTACTAAGGGCACAATGAGAATGGGAACATGAGGGATGATGTTGCTTCATCCATGGAGCCATATTAGTGGAAATCCTCAGATAGAAACACTCTGCTCTTCTACAAAATACTTCCACGTGTGACTTGTCAGTAGAGTGTTTTATGCCATTTCACACAGGCTAAATGGGTGCAGAGGGCTTAAAGCAAAAAACATCAGACACGTTTTCCTTCCGTTCTTCCATCAGCCCTCACTGTGCTCGTGATAGCTAGAATGGTGCTCTATTAGAGAAACTCCTTAAACCTTTTAGAGGAAGAAAAATACAGCAAAGAGCAGTTGAAGAAACCTGATGGGTAAGAGACTTGCTAGCATCACTGAAAAGGCACAAATCTGAGGTGGGCAGAAGAGGAGGCTGCAGCACCTCTGTGCACATAAGGTTCAGGGATGCTGCAGTGCTTTGATCTCAATTTCTTGTGTCCTCGTGTTGTAATCTATACAGTGAGTCAACATCAGACATTTACGTGAGAACGCTGAAAATCAGCGTAGAGAATGTAATGTCCTCTGCGCCTCTAAAGCCCATGTAAAAGGAAGATTCCTCGGTAGAGATGAGGGTTAAAAGGAACAATAATCAGTGTTTGAGAGGAAGGCTGGGAGGCAGGGTCTCCTGTATGTATGGAGAAAAGACTAGTACTTCTCTGGTCCTGGCTGATGAGTTTCCTGATCTGTCACACAGCACTAATGCTGCTGGAGTGATGCTTTTCCTGGAAGGGGCTGAGGCTTCTGTGTGGTATCATATGAAATAGCACAGAAGCTTTAATTTTTAAGAATTATTGTGCAGTTGATGGCAAACTAAAACACCAGAAGTGTTTTCATTAGACAGTGAGCAGTGTCTAAATGCTTCCTTCTGTGCAGCACCAAAATGTCTGCTCCTATGTGTAACGGGTAGATCTCTGCTGACTGTGGTAACATCATCATCAAAAATAAAATCTCTAGAGCTCCTTTGGCTCTTGTTAGGTAGGAAGCTGCTAACGCTGCAGCCACAAGAATTGGAGTCATACAATACATATATCACAGGTCAGCACGGCACTGACCTTCACCTGCATATGCATGCTTGTTTTCATGTGTAATAGACAAGTCCGTTGTGTCTGCTACATCCAAAATCTCATTATAACCTGTCGAGCTGTAGCTAATACAGTTAGCAGAGTCTGAACAGTAATTCAGCTGACCTCTCTGTGTCAGTACAAACAGATTAAGAAGTGCCAGGACACAATCACTGAAACTTGATCATCCATAACATTAAATTATTAGAACAGCCCTGGCAGTTTTAGCCTCTGTTATCTCTCTGCCAAAAATTCCTGGGCTGTTTCAACAATTACTCCTGCTAGGAACTAATCCAGTAGGCAGCCTGATGTGTAACCTTGTTTTGGAGGCTGAGACAGTTGCACGATATGGGTATGGTCACACCATGCCATAGGATCTCAGGGCCTAGGGAGAGGCACTGTTACTAGTACAGAAGTATAGCTTTCCAGTCTGTATTTGCAACTAAACATATTACAGATATTCATATTTGTCTGGTTTTGCACCAATTACAAGGTGCTCCAGCAACTGTCCCTCTTCCCCCTATCCATAGCTCAGCTGTTTTGAATGCCTCTTTGTCTTGCTGCTAGCAATCTTTCCTGTGTTATAAATGATTTGTGATTAAGACAACAATCTTCTACGCAGATTGGTGTCCTGATTAAAGTTTGGAGTTGCACAGGGTTTCCTCACGGTGTCTACCTCTGCTTGGTTGTCACTGTCACCAAAGGAAATCACAGTGATTAGGTGCTTGTGAGTCACATCTAAATCCCACATTGGAAGTCAACCATTGCAGATCTCTACTTGGACAGACAACACACAGTCAGGGACAATACTAAAAGAAAATATATCAGCAATCTAACAAAGAAAATATATCCATGGAGTTATAAAAGATGACTTGAAATATAATCCTTTAAAGAAGACGAGCCACCTGGAGGACTCCCTTATAATAAATACCTAGTTACTTCAAATTACTTAGTTCGTTTCTAGCCCTCTGGAAAGCAGCTCACACCTTCTGAAGTCAGTATCACACGCAAAACCTGGCTGTGTAAACCATGACGTAATGAAGTACATAATCAGTTTCCAATGAACTAATCAGTGCACTGTGTAATGCATGCAGGGACCAGAGATGTATGTGGTATTTGCTTTCTACCACACGGTGGGTTACGTCTGCTGGGGATGGGAAGAGAATGGGCAGTGCCTGGCTGGGGAGTAAGAGCTCTTTCCTTGTGCCTTCATCACAAAAATATTTGCTTCCCGATTTCTAGTTTAAGACAACTTTCCATTAATTTTCTCCCTGGAACAGCACCCTTTGTGGGTTGAAAATGCCTCAATATATGACTATACTATTTCTTAGGGGTCAGAGACAGGACTCTAAGCATCTCTTTGATATGTCCTGTCTCTGTCCCTTAAATATCTCTTTGAGTTAAGCATCTATCAGGTGAGACTCTGGGAGCACCATGTAAATCTGCTTTCTGCCTCTCTCCTTATTTCATCTCCCCATCCGTGGATGGTGTTTTCCCACCACTCTGGTCCCCATGCTGGGGGATGAGGCTTTGTCCAGTCTTAGCTGGGAGCAGGACTAATACTGCAGCACCTTCAGAGGCCAGCTTGAAAGAGTCCCTCAAAAGGAAAGGGAAGCCACTGAGTTGTTAATTTTTGAACTCACAGACACACTGCCAGGGCATAAGCCAATCCTATTTTCATCTGCTGAAGTTGACAAAATGCTCAAGGCCATTTGCAGGGACCCAACCCCACAGCAGCTAAGAGGGTCACTTCCAGCCTCCTGCATAAAGGTCTCCACAGAACCACCCACGGCTAATAGCTCCTGCTCCCTGGTGCATGACTTTGCTGGGAAACCATGCCTCTAACAGCAGCACCTCAACCCCTGTTCCGAAGATGGGATTCCTCCTGGGTAATGAGCCAGGCACTGCCAGGCAAATGACCTTTGGAAAGGCCAAGACTTGCTAGCAGCATGAAGAGCTGCGTTTCTCAGAGTCCTCTGTACACTTTTCATGCGATGTCTTTGCTGAGGGTGTAAAACACGGTTTCACCCACCCTTCACCTCCATTTCCAGCCCTTCAGAGGGGCAGCATGTATGGTTTTGTGGGTGTTAGTGCAAATAGCGTATCTAAAGTTTTGGCCTTGGTAAGGAATTATACAAATATAGCAAAAAGCCTGATTCCTTACCAATGCAAAATTGTGCCACCTCTTCCCAGGCAAGGCCCACGGATCACTGCTCTTTAGGTAGGACCTGCAAGGCAGAGTCCTCTGGGCTGCCTAGTCATATCATCTGGAGCTGATTGTGAACAGGTACATGTTTAGCCTTAAAGTCTGGGTTTTCTTTTCTGTCTAACTCCTTCCATTGGGTTGGGGCAGAAGGCTAGATGCTGAACAGGGAAATTTTGGTATGACAGAAGTGATTCTGATGTATCTTCCTGTGTGCTGATGGAGTCTGGTGACGGGTGACAGTGGAGCCAGTCCAACAGTGGGTGGAAGGAGGTTATCAGAGGAAGGACAGGGGGGAGAATTGTGTCAACCATGAAATTAAACATGATGGGGATCGTTCCTAAGGCAGCTAGGATGGCTGGCCACATCCATATTGTTAAACTCTTTCACCCTCCAGAACAAGGTGGCTGAAATAAAAACTATGTATTGGGAATGGTCCCTGGCCCATACCAACCCCCAGCTGTGCCCAAGGATAGTTTGGGTCAGTGCTAGTTGGCCTGGGCCCAAACAGCACCCAGCTTAGCTGATATTATAGATCCATGGTCCTATGCCTCTGTCCCTACACTGGTTTGCTTGCCAGCATGGACTTGATACTGCCCCAGGGAATTTTGCTATGGATGTTGTCACAGGAAAGGGTAGATAGAGTCTTTCCCTCTCTCCTTCCCCTCCACTCATTCCTCCTGTCCCAAAACACTCATCAGCTATGCTGGTATACTATTTGGACCAAAGCTGCTGCAATCACCCCACAAATAAGTGAAATCTCTGGCTTTTCCCCTACAAACCAACTGGTCCTTTTGATTACAACAGTTCTTTATTTGATCAGCCATTTCTCCAGTATAAAGGACATAGGTCTTGTGTCATGATTTAGTTGCAAGAACAGTTTTGAGTACAGAAATATGATTTAAAATCTCAGAAGCATAAAGGAAGTAAGTAAGGAAGCAAGCAAGCAAGCTGTGGGACCAAATCCCATTTGGCAGAGAGCTCCTGTTCTTACATAAGTGTCAAAATCCCAGGGAAAAGTTCATATAAAGGAAAGAAAATTTGGTTGGTTTTCCATGCACGAAAGACTAAGAAGCAGCTTTTCATCTTCTACCGGCACAAACCTTGTGAAAAAGGTGTACTGAGAGAACACCATGGCCATGAGGCACCCATGAAAAGTGTACTGATAATATCAAGGTGAGAAGGTCTGACAGGTCTTGCAGCTCTTTCGGATGGGGAATTAATGTTACCCAGATACGCTGCATCTGCATGGTTTTTCCCCTGCCTTTCTTCAGCTGTATAAAATAGGGGCTTACCCTGCTGGGGAAATGGATAAACAGTGGATTTTGCCTTTTTTCCTGATGTAAACAGGTAAATAAATGTACTGTAGGCTGGAACAGTGAGATTTTTATAGACAGCTCTCCATGTCTTGTTAATTATGATCTCCTTTGTACTAGAATTAGGTAGTCTCTGTTGTGCCCCATCTGATACCTGGACAAGCCCTTCCCTGGTGGGAAGTCACCAACTGGAAAGGGAAATAGAGGCACAGAAAGAAGCAAGCAGAGGAGGGGAGAGCAGCCAGGAATCTGCTGAGTCTTGTTAGAGTACTGCATGTGATCCAGTGGCAGCTGAGCTTGCCTTGCTGGGTAATTGTGCAACTAATTGATGCTTACAGAAAATCTCAATTATTTGGGACAGTGATAGAAGTGGCATCTGAACTACTCCGGTGCCATCATCTGTGTGTCCTTTTCTCTCCTGATCAATGAGAAAAATAGCTCAAAATCCTCTGGAATTTTGTATATTTGAAAATGATCAACCAAATTCCCAGGAAAACACTCTGTAGTGGTGGTAAACACACAAATCCATCCCATTTCTGGAAGTAAGTGTCAGTGGGAAGCTCAGAGAGTGTATCAAGGAAAATATGAGGCTCTGCCTGTCTTTTTCTTAATCTTGTCTGTGGGTATCTGGACTGCTGTAAGAGACAGGACCCTGAAGTAGATGTGGAATGGCTCTGCACACCCTTTCCTAACTTTCACATGTGCTGACTTGCCTAAGATCTCACAGAAGGTTGGTCAGGGCAGAGTCTTTCAGGGATGGCATGGTGATACATGTGTGGAGCCTCCAAAGCACAGGATTGACTCCTTGCTTCAACAGCTTGTTCCCAAGAAAGTCTTTCCATCCCCATGTTGATAAAACCAGGAGAAGGTTTTCTCTTCCCCGCTTCCCAGGGGTATTGTAAGAATTAATGTATGAATGGAGACAATGCTCTGTTGCCCCAGGGGATGCCAGTACATCTGAGATGCTGTAAGGAAAATCACTCTTTGATATTATCCCTCTAACAGCCTTCGGAGAAGGGGAATGATGTGCTGAGCAGGGCCATATGCTACAGCTCCATCTTGCCACTTTCTTTCTCAGGAGAAATCCACATCATGACTTCTACACTGCAAACATAAGACATAAGAAGAGTCTAGCACAACTCTGGGGCTTTGAAAACCTAATGAACTGTGATAGAGCAGGCAATACTATTGGAACAGTTACGTGAAAACTGATGAACTCTGACTTGTATACTTCTCACTTAGGCATTTATCCATTTAAAAAATTTACACTTTATTTCATCTCAATATCAGCATTGGTGTCTGCTCACAAGGGTGGTCCTTGTGCTTTGTCTAGGTCTTCCTGGACTTTGTTCTGATATCTGTCCAGTTCCTAAAGATACAACTTGACATTCACTCAGGAGTATATCCTGGGTCTGCACCTGGAAAAAAAGGGAAAAATAGCAAAAAGAGGTTAACAAAAATAATTATGAATGCAGATCTTGAACTTGGTGTCACAAAGAGATTTGAAGATTTAGTTGAAACAGTGGAATGAAAAAATTAGACAGTTTTGGCTCAAAAAACCCTAAGAGAAAGGTGCAACCATGAGTGTATGTGTGTGTATGTGTGCTTGTGTGTGTGTGTTTCCAGGTTTGAGGATTGCAACAGAGGTAGATATAAGAAACTGCTTTGAGTCCTTTTATTTGTTTTGCCCTGAAATCATTCCAAAGAGATACTTCTTGTGGGTGTCTTAGTTAATAATCCATCTTGTACCACATCTGGTGTATGGTCTGATTTTAAAGATATCAGTGTACTATCTGAAAGCCCTTCTGCCTCCTGATATCAGCCATATGCTATCACCAAAATATATATTGGGAAAGAAATAATCCCCAACAACTCTCTTCTGGGGCAATCTTGACCTCATGTTATAACATAAGAACAGAGTAATGCCCTATTGGACCATCTGTATATAGACCTTTTTGACCTTGCTGGTACTGTTTGCCTTCACGGCCTCCCATGACAGCAAGGTCAACGAGTTGCTGTCTGCAGATGTCTTTCCTGGGTTGTAACTGTCAGTCCAGTGTGACAGCCTGGGTTATTTTCCCCTGGATGTAGTACACTGAAGCACTTCTATCATCTATTTTCCCACTCATTCCATTTTATGAAGTTCCTTGCAACTGGCACAGCTTTTAAATATCTGAAATAAAAATTGCAGACCTGGAGATTCCACTCTTTACTTCTTTTTCCGTATTGTTGCTGAAGATATTTGCAATAATCCATCCACACATTGAAGATTGGGGCACAACACGTATGACCGACAGTCACAGCCCTGTCACCTCCATCCTGCTCTGCAGTAAGGCATGGGCGAGCCTTAGATGTAAATAGGGATAAGGATGAGACCCTCCAGGGATAGGCCTGACCAGCGAAAATAAGAGACCCAAAGCTTGGGATTTAGATCTTAATAGAGTCCATCACTTCTCCAACAACTGCTCTGTCAGTGATTCAGATACTGAGGAAAAAAGAGGCTAAAGACCTTGTTATTAGCACCGATGCCTAGGAGTTAGCCTCCCGCCATAAACAGGAGGATCTTTAGCCTTATAAAAGGTCCAGCAGAACAAAAATGACCTTACCTTGGTCACTAACAGGGAGATGTGATTTTGTCCTCAACTTAGACACTGAGTCTTGAGTCAAGAGGGTGGAGGGAAATGAAAATGAAACTTCAGCTTCCAGTGCAGTTGTGGGATCGTGCTAGAAGCGAACATAGCCTGGTGACACAGGAGTGGCACAAATGCTTATACAGCCAGGAAAAATTCTCACCGCCTGACAATATATTTAAAGTATCTGTAATAATTTACACCAGACACAGAAAATCCAGAGCTGGACCCAAGCTAGTGCCGTGAGCAGGGATCCCAACTCAAGAAAATTTGCCTTGTGCTCACAGGCTTCATGTCCTCCTCTGGTCAAGCTCATTGTATGTCAGTATTTAGAGTAAACTGTTTTGTGTAATGGACCTCAATAGGACTGATCACAATTTTCTGAGAAGTGGATTTTCATTGGAAAATAAAGATATATCTGAAACAGCATTTGTTACAAGGACTTATGATTTTATGGAATATTTTCAAGCTTTTCTCCTCACACTTCCCTATCTGATATGGCCTCAGAAATGTCCTTGTTTATGCAAGGTAGAGTGTTTCAACTAGAAAAATTCAAAGACCCTCAAGATTATTCAATAATTTGGTTATTATTAACCTGTGACAACTTCCTTTGCGTGGGAGACATCAAGTTCTACTGCTTGATAAACTGTCCCTTTGACTAAACCTCATCACCAGCCAGCTCTTGCCTATATTGTGACTCAAGTCATTCCTGCTTTAAAAAAAAAAAATTCTTTAAAAAGTCTTAAAAGTACAGCCTGCTGAAGAGTGACAATAATTGTAAATCTCAGCATTTTTTATGAAATGTAAAAACTGTTCACATCGGCTGCAGTGAAAATACTACTTCTAACAAGAAGTATACCAGAGTAATACTTCCTACCGTTCTTTCAGGAGTGCACTAACACTCCCAGCAAAAGCATCTAGCCATCTGTACTGTATTTTTTTTTTCATCTGTGGAAGATCTGCAAAAGGAAATACCTGAGTTTCTTTCCACTGAGAGAAGTCAAAGGGACAGAAAATCACATTACAGAGACAGGGTGGTGGTATGAATGATGCCCCTGGTTCAGCAGTGACCGCAGCTGAGTGGATGCACTCAGCACATACAGGATTTGGCATGTACAGATACCATCTGCAATGTTTCCCCCTTGTCACAGCTATGTGCATTTGGTCCACAGCCAGGACACATCTCCCCTGCCTTTTGCATGCTCCTCTTGCTCATTTTTTGGAAGAGCCAAGGACATTAAACAGCAGTGAGGTGGCGACATCTGGAGGAGAGTCACCGGTGAAATCCCCCGCTCAACCCCCCATCGGTTTATTCATTTATTATCGGTTTATTCATCCGTTTATTCATTCACTTATTCATCAGATAAGTGAGAACAGGAGTCATGGAAGGACGTACACTTAGTTTTTTGGTACGGGGTTAGGAACAGTGGAAGCATCCTAAAGGAACTTGCACTCCTTGGTTCATCAGATTCTTCTGCCTTCTGTCTGTGGCTGTGATTCCCAGGCAATGTCAGGCTTAGGGCATCCCCCGGGCTCTCTAGGGCTGTGATGACCAGCTGTGGGATGGTCTGAGCCCAGGAGTTGTCTATTTTTCCCCTCGGTCCCCATTCCGCAAGACACTTGTGGATGCTGCCATGCAAGCTATGGACAGAAAGGGGGTCTTCCAGAGCTGGGTGGTCAGACAGAACAGCCTGTGTCAGGTAGATTAAGCTCCTAGTACTTTCAGGCCAGCAAAATTGCCAAAGACCATGTGCAATCCCACCACCCATGAATCCATGGAAATTACCTTTTTGATAGATTCGATGTACCAGATACCCTTAGCTGATCTTCCTCACTGTCTAAATAGTTGCCTGAGCTTCTGAAGATGCTAGCCCAGTACTATGTACAGATACCACCATTCAACTGATGTCCAAAGCATCAGGAACACCTGAGTTCATTGAAGGTGTGAGCTCAAGGCTGCCTTGTTAGGTGAGTCCCACACTTGTGTTCTCACAGACTTTTTGGTCAATGCCCTCCTCTGTGTGCAAGATGCAGAACCATGGGGCTTTGCTTCCTACTAAATGCCCGGTCCTGGCACAGGAGTAGCAGCCTGGACCTGCTGTGGGGCAGTGCACCCCTGGTGTGGATACAACTGGAGAAATTACATTTTTTTCCCCCTACTTTTTCCTTGCCTTGCTTCATTGTCTCTTTTCATTACGTGCTCTATTTATGTCTTTTAAAATTAACCTTTAAAAATCCCTTAAAAGAGTTCAACTACTTTAAATCAACTATAACTCATATAAGGTCATTCCCATAACTTCGAGTATCCTTTTTTCCAGCCCTCCATCCCCTCTGCCCCCCTCACCAAGAAATGGATGGGGAAGGAAGAGAGTAAGTAGAGAGTTAAAGATCCTGATGGCTAGTCCTGACAGCTTGGTTTTGTTTCCCTACAGCCAGGTGTTTCAACAGAATCAACAAAAAGACATTAAAATAATGAAGCAAGTCCAGTGAGACCCACCAAGGTGGTGGGGGATCTGGGTACTTGAGATGCAAGGAAAGGTGGAAAGAATTAGGTTTATTCAAGCTGAGGAAGAATATGCAAAGAGGTCTTATCCCACCCTTCAACCGCCTATCAGCAGGATATAGACTAGATGGACCTAGACTTTTCTCAGAGTGCACAGTGATAAGATGGGAGGCAAAAAACACAAATACCAACAAGACAACGTGTTGCCATAGGGTGCCAGGCTTGCAAGGGCCAGTGCTGCAATGGATAACGTGCCCTGCTATGGATCAGGAGACTGCAGGCTGGGCTTTTTGTAGAAGTCCTCATCTGGAGTCAGATGCACTTGGCCTTCTGGAGGGGTATTAGGACCAGGACAAGTGTTACCCAGACGTAAAACCACAGCTGGGATGTCCACTAATCCTGTCTGCTATGTAAACCTAGGACTAGGGAAGGCTGAAGCTGTCCAGATACTTCCCAACACTGGTCCATCAAGGAGAGACCACTCTGCCCTGGCACATCTACTGCCCTTCACCAGGGCTGTGGCATAGAGAGTGGGAGGGCAAAAACAATTGCCCAGGAGATGCTCATCTCACTGTGCTACCCCACATCCTGACCCCGGTGTGATTTGAACACACAGCCTTCTGATCTGGAGTCAGACGCGCTACCATTGCGCCACGAGGTCGGGGCTGGGAGATATTCTGATCGTGTGTCATCCTGGACTTTATGGCCATGGGCCATTCTTTGAGAGAAGGGGACTTTTGATTAACCTGATAGAGTGGGACTATCTTTGCCAGTAGCCTTGCTAAGTCTGCAAGGTGGGCTCTAAATGAGGTACTTCAGAGGAGGAAGGTCAAAACACAACCATTCTCCAGAACAGCCCTGCAGGGCCTCTCCCAGGAGTAACAGGCTCCTGAGAGTGGTGTCTCCAGAGGAGCAGGAGGGATGGTGGCCCACCACCTCCCTGGGAAGAGAGACCCCATTCACCTGGCAGATGCACAAGCACCCACCTCAAGCCCTGTGGCAGGAGGGACCCTCATGCCTTTTGCACAGCCTGGCACAGCAGGAGGATGGAGTGTGCTTTGAGTTCACCTGCCACCATGTCGTGCTTTGAACTCAGCTGGCAGCCAAACACCACGCGGCCGCTTGCTCACCCTCCCCCCGCCCAGGGGACGGGAGAGAGAATTGGAGAGAGAGTGAATTGGAGGGTTAAAGGGACACTCATAGGTTGAGATAAAAAGCAGTTTAGTAATTGTAATAAAATAAAACAACAATAATAATAGAAAGTACAAACAGCTAATGTACAACATGATTGCTCACCACCTGCTGACTGATACCCAGCCCATTCCCAGCTAGCGATCCCAAAAAGCCAAGATCTTGCAGTCACAGTCCTGGAAGCAAGAGAGAACCCGTCCCCTTCCCAGCCACCCCTCATTTATGTACTGAGCATGAAGTTACATGATATGGAATATTCCATTGGTTAATTTGGGTCCCGTGCTCTGTTTATGCCCCCTCGCAACTTCTTGCACACCTACGAATGGACAGGACGTGGGGAGACCTTGATCTCTTAGCAACAACCATAAACATCAGTGTATTATCAGCATCCTTCTCATACCAGATCCCATATTGAATCCAAAACATAGCACCATTCTAGCTCCTAACTCTATGCCAGATGAAACCAGGACACCCTGCATATCCTGGACCCATGTTGTTCACTCTGCACCTCTGACCCATCCCTCCCTGGGCTTTCACCCTCCAGACGGGTCACTGTGCTGTGGGCACAACTTGGCTGGTGTCTCCTCAAGGGGTGGCCCTGTCTTCTCTTCCTCCCATAGTCTTTCTCTTGGGGTGGCTCAGACACCCCTGGGGTGCTCCCCACAGAGAGGACATCCCCACTGCCCAGGCCAGGGTCCATACCAGTGACCTGCATCCCTCTACCCTGACCTCGTGGCGCAAGGGCAGCGCATCTGACTCCAGATCAGAAGGTTGTGTGTTCAAATCACACCGGGGTCAGCCTTGGGGCAACCACTGGCCACCCTCTCTATTGCTCCTGCTTTTCTGAGGGGCTGGTCTGTGTGAGGGGCAGGGCTCTGCAAGGCATTGACCAGCTATAGAGGGTCATCTTGGGAATGGGCTATGGGGGAAATGTGATGCCCAGAGCTTCCCTTTCAGCCACATGATATGGGTCAGGTTGAGAGGTTATGGGTTACTCCAGAGTGGAGGCCAATGCAGGGAGGTGTTGTGGTGGGTGTCTACCAAATTTTGCCCCATCAAGAAGCAAAAGGAAATGAAGTTTTCCTCACAGGAGTGCAAGAAGCTTCATAACTGCATGCTCAGTCACTCCTGGGGCACCTGGACTTGCCCTCACGCAATAGTTGCCTGGGAGGGTAACATGGGGTGGTACAGTCAGTCAGTCCAGGGGATTTCTGGACGGGGCCAAGGACAATCCTTTGGTGAAGGACTTTGGAAATAGAGACAAGTTTCTGATGAACAACATGAGAAGCTTTTTTAAGAATACTAAGAAGGAATATCTGGGGAGCTCTAATCTGGTCAGCCTCACCTCAGAGCCCAGATGAAGACTGTGGAATAAACACTCCTGAAAGCCATGCCCAAATGAAGGAAGGATGTGATGATGACTGCAAACGGTGACCATGGATTTATGAAGGGCAGAACACTCTTGGCCAGCATGATAGGTTTCCTTGAAGAGATGACTTCCTCAGGGGTCAAAAAGACACCAAGGAACATCATTTATCTTGACTATGATTTGACCTCTGGTGGGGTCTCCCAGACTGAGCACAGTAGCAGGACACAGACAGAGCGCCTGAGCTGAATCCCAAGGCAGAGTAAAGTGTCTGCACCATGGGGCTGAGGGGGTTGTGGTCAGCGGTTGGCAGTCCAGCTGACGTTCCTCACCACCTGATGTTGCACTGGGAGTTGTTTGAGCACAGTAGCAGGACACAGACAGAGCGCCTGAGCTGAATCCCAAGGCAGAGTAAAGTGTCTGGACCATGGGGCTGAGGGGGTTGTGGTCAGCGGTTGGCAGTCCAGCTGACATTCTCACCTCCTGACGTTGCACTGGGAGTTGTTTGGTGTCTTTGTGATGGGAACAGAGGATGTTCTGCAGAACAAAGGACACGGTCAGCCTTCCAGGGCTACAGGGATGGTGAGGGGCCGGGGCCAGTGGCGCAATGGACAACGCGCCTGACTACGGATCAGGAGATTGCAGGTTCGACTCCTGCCTGGCTCGACACTTTTAGCCTGGAGGCTGCTTCTCCTGCCCTCTGTGAGGACCTTCCTTCCCCTGCCCCTCATCCATCCTCAGGGCCTTCTGCAGGGCAAAAGTGCTGGGGTGTCCTCTTGCCCTGCAAGATGGAAACAGTTTCTCCAGACCTTATGGTGGAGCTGGGCAGGCCAAAAGGGGCAGAGCTGAGGCCCATACCATAACCAGGGACACCACAGCAAATCCCATAGCAGAATGAAGATGCCTCCTGGACTGCCACCCTGTAGGCTGGAGAAACCAGCACTCTTAGTCTGTCTTGGCACATTCATGTTCTCTGGTCCCCAACAACTTTTCAGGCTCACATGGGTCTTGCTGCTGTTTGTCAGTGCTTTACAAAGTTCTGCGTGCAACATCGATGAGCCCCACGGAAAGCATGGACAGGCCATCTGCCTGCCGGACTGTCCCAAGCCCAGCCTCAGTGGGATTCAGACACCCAACTTTGTGATCCAGATGCAGACGTGCTGTCCTTGTGCCACAGGGCCAGGATGGAGGGACATAACACCCAGGCAACTCAGACCCCTCACTTCTATGACTTTACAACCTTATTTTAGGAATTAGGATTGCTCAGGAGAATACATGGTATATGAGTCAGGAAGAGACAAAAGTATGTCTGACGGCAGGCTTTAAAAAACATTAACTAAGGGAAAAGCTGAAAGAGGTGTGGAAAAGCATAGAAAAGGACAATTCTATACTTGCTCCATGTTGTCAGTGTCTTGTTTGTATTGAGGAGCTCAGTCTTGGACTCAGTGCCCCAGTGATGGTCTCAGGAGTGCTGGATGATGGCCAGTAATCACTCCTCTTGAGCTGGTGGCTATGTCCTTACTAGGACAACCCAGCATGCTGTTGGCAGGATGTTGAGTTTTCTGTTGCTGAACTTCCTTCACCCTGTCCAGGTGACTCTGAATGATAACCATCCCTGCCAGTGTCAGCTGCTCTCCCCCCCACTGGCGTCATCCATGAACTCACATGGGATTCATCCAATCCCATTACTGAGCATGACAATGAAGATATTCAACAGTGTCAGTGTCAGCACTGACCCCTGAGGAACACTAGGAGTAATTAACCACCATTTGCACTTCTAGCCCCTGACAACAACCCTTGAAGCCCAATGTCCCAGATCCTTTTCCACCCACCCCTTACCCACAGTTACAAGTGAGGCTTCAGGTATCTTTCAACCCGTGGTGCTCAGGAGGACAGAGAGGAGATCTGCACAGGGCTTATGAAGAAAACACACACTGAGAGACCTCAGGAGCAATCTTGCTGCCCAGCAATCTAGGAAGTCAGCAGGCCAGGTCAAAAAGGACCTGAGGGGTGGTGGCTCTTGAAGAAGGTGGCTTGCTTGCAGCTTAGATGTAGTGTGTTACAAAATGATTCTCCTGTGATGCTGATGCCAGAGAGATGGAAAAAAAGCCCAGAAGGGGAAGGACCTAATGAAGATAGCTGTCCCTTGTCACCTCCACAACACCCAGGCAGTTTCAGGGTGAGCCAGGCAGGAGTCGAACCTGCAGTCTCCTGATCCGTAGTCAGGCGCGTTGTCCATTGCGCCACTGGCCCCAGCCTCTAGTCCCACCTGGTGCCCCCACTGTGCTTTCTGTACCATCCACATCTGTTGGTGGTCAAAGAGGAGTGGAAAGACCTCACCTAGCTTCCTCCTTCCCCATCCATGACAGTCTTGCCATATTTACCTATGGGGGAGACGTCAGTATTGGTCCCACTGGTCCCACCACCCAGAAGAAGTGGTGCCTGTGCTGAGTCCCCCCTCAAGTAGGCCAGGCAGCAAGGGCCGATGGTGGCCTCCAGCCCCTCAGCTGCTCTGGTGGGTTGGAGGACACATCTTGCCTGCCCCATGGGATGTGGAGCTACAATTCCCAGCCAACGCAGGGCTTGGAGCAGCCCAGGGCTCTCTGGAGCTGTGGTGAATAACTGTGGGTTGAGCTCAGCCCAAAGCCTACTGTATTGTCCTCTACTGCCTGATGACAGAGGGCAGAGCAGGTGAGTTGTGGGTAGTGAGATCTTTTCTTGATGGCCATTTGGTCTGGGCTAGCCTCTACATGGACATCTTCGACTTTCCTTGTCCAAGCCGCATGCAGGATGAAGGTACCACAAAGGTAGTGACAAATCCATGAGCCTGCCAACATGGGATGAAGCAGCAAAAGAACATGCAAGTAGGCATTTCCCATTGAATAATAGAGTGATTCCGGTTGGAAATGACATGTGAAGGTCTCTAGTCCAAATTTCTTATCAACTTATGACATTCAGATCAGTGACTTGCCTGCTTGAACTCTAAGTAACTCCAAAATGGAGAGTCCCACAGCCTCTCTGGGCCCCTCTCTCAGTGATTTACCACCCTCACAGTGAATTTTTGGTTTTTTTGCCAGTATATCCAGTCAGATCTTCTGATGTGAGGGAAGATTTTACTGTGCAGGAAGCCCAGCAAGAAGGGAGAAACTCCAGGCAAAGGCAGGCCACCATGGAGAAAGGGGTGTCCCCTGTCCCCATCAGTACTACGGCCAGAATGTGGGCAGGAAAATGGCGAGCCAGGCAGGAGTCGAACCTGCAATCTCCTGATCCGTAGTCAGGCGCGTTGTCCATTGCGCCACTGGCCCCAGCTCTCCTGGAGTTCTGGGGGCTTCCCATCGCTGGATGGGCTTTGTGAGGGGAGCAGGGAAGGCTGCCAGAGATTTTAGTTAAGTATAGAAAAAATTAGATTTTATGAGATCCCTGGAAGCCAAGTGATCTAATCCCCTGCTCAGAGCACAAAAGTCTTTCACATTAGGTCATTTTGTTAGTCGAGCTTTGAATGTCTCCAAGGATGGGAACTCCAAAACCTCTCTGGGACCCTGTTCTAATGTGTGACCTCTGATGTGTGAAATTTTTTTCCTATCATCTTAATAGAGATTTTCCTTGATGTAATCTGTTGTTGTTGAGCTCCATCCTCTATGTCCACAAGAAAAGCCTGGCTCCACTTTCTATGTAGCATACATGGCATAAACCAATATTATAATCCTTCCTTGACCTCTTCTTCTCCATATTATAGAAACCTAGTTCTCTAGGCCACTCCTCAACAGCCACTCCATTACCTTTTCATCTGGATGACTATCTCTGAGACTTAACACTGTCTGTAAATGTCTTTCTTGTCCTGGAGATCCCCAAACTGGATACACACTACAGATGTGGTCCCGCAAGTGTCAGACAGGGTGGTAACGATTCCCCCAATCTGATGGCTAGAATTAGTTGCTGACACAAGAAAACCAAAGCTCAGATGGAGCTGAGATTGGTAGGCATGTGAAAGGTCAACAAAATGGCTTTTAGAATCACATTGGCAGAAAAAGAAAATTAAAAGTAAGTGTGGGAACACTTCTGAGTGAGTGAGGGAAACACCAACAGACATGAAGCAGGCTGAGGTACTCAATGCCTTCTCTGCCTCTGTCCTTATTGATGAGCTCTGCTCTCAGCTTTACATTCTTTTGCCTTCTGACAGAGCCTATGGCAGTGGATTATTCATGGCAGAGGATGATCAAGTCAGGAATCACTTGAGCAAAATGGGCACATGAAGGACACAAAAGCAGTTGCCAGCATAGATTTACTTACCTGACCTACCCAACTGCCTGCCTTGCTGGAATCTGGGAAAGAAACATTTGTTTATCTTGACTTTTAAACAGGGTCTCTGAGTCTTCTTGTGTCCAGATTGAAAAGATATGGACTGAAGGAGAGGCTAAGAAGGTGGGTGAAATCCCAGATGGACCATCAGACCCAGTTTTGGAATCACCATTTGGAAATGTAGCAGCTGTCCTGTTACTAACGGAGTTTGCAGGTGTTGATGCTGGTACTGATACTCTTAAATGTCTTCATTAACAACCTGCATGATGGGATGAGGTGCACACTCAGCAAGTTTCTGGACAACATCAAATTAGGAGCAGAGGCTGATATGCTGGAGGGAAGGATTGCTTTTCAGAAAGGTCTTGTGAGGCAGAAGAAATGTGCTGATAGTAACCTCATGAACCTTAGAGAGGACAAAAGGAAAGTCCTGCCACATGTGGAGGAAACACCCCAGCAACACCCTGCAGAAATGGGGAACCTTTACCCTGGTGTGATTCAAGCATACAACCTCTTCATCTGGAGTCAGACATGCTGCCCTTGTGCTACCAGGTCGATATGGAGGGATGCAGCCCTTAGGCATGGACCCAGCCTGGGTGGTGGGGATGCTCTCCCCATGGGGACCACTCCAGAACTGACCACTACAGCTCCCAGGAGACGCAGGGCTGACCCAGACCCTGATAAGCTGGGCATTGCAGCTGAGCCTCCTGCAAGGCAAATGAGATGTCTCCCCCTCCTCAGTCATTAACCCTGGCAACCACTGGGCACTTTTTGCACCAACTGAAAACTGTTGAGCCCCCATTCCCATGCCTTGGTTGCAGCTCCCTCCCTTTTTCACTGTCCCTCTCTATCCTTCGCTCCTGCCCATCTTCATCAATGACAGAAAATTTAGAAAATACTTTTCCCTCATATTTGACAGAACCTCCCATTTCAATTTATACTTATCGTCTCTCATCCTTTCATCATGAAAAGCTGTGAAGAACCTGGCTGGACGACCTCATAGGTACTAGAGGTTTGTTATCAGGTTCTCACTGAAACCTCCTCTTCCCCAGGCCAAATAAACACAGTTCCCATGGCTTCTACTCATGCAGTGAGTATGAGGAGAAGCCATCAGACCAACATCAGGCCATTTTGGTGGCCCTCATGGTGGTCCTCAACTAGACTTGTTCCAGTTCACCAATGTCCTTATACTGGGGGCCCCAAAGCCGTGTGCAGTATTCCCAGTGTGGAACATGAGTAAATATTGGGAATAGAGGGATGTCAGTATTGAATAGAGAAGAGTGAAGAGACAAGGTGCCCAGCTCCACCATAAGATCTGTAGGAACCCTTTATTTCTTACTGAAGGGCAAGAGGACACCCCAGCACTTTTGCCCTGCAGAAGGCCCTGAGGATGGATGAGGGGCAGGGGAAGGAAGGTCCTCACAGAGGGCAGGAGAAGCAGCCTCCAGGCTAAAAGTGTCGAGCCAGGCAGGAGTCGAACCTGCAATCTCCTGATCCGTAGTCAGGCGCGTTGTCCATTGCGCCACTGGCCCCGGCCCCTCACCATCCCTGTAGCCCTGGAAGGCTGACCGTGTCCTTTGTTCTGCAGAACATCCTCTGTTCCCATCACAAAGACACCAAACAACTCCCAGTGCAACATCAGGTGGTGAGAATGTCAGCTGGACTGCCAACCGCTGACCACAACCCCCTCAGCCCCATGGTCCAGACACTTTACTCTGCCTTGGGATTCAGCTCAGGCGCTCTGTCTGTGTCCTGCTACTGTGCTCAGTCTGGGAGACCCCACCAGAGGTCAAATCATAGTCAAGATAAATGATGTTCCTTGGTGTCTTTTTGACCCCTGAGGAAGTCATCTCTTCAAGGAAACCTATCATGCTGGCCAAGAGTGTTCTGTCCTTCATAAATCCATGGTCACCGTTTGCAGTCATCATCACATCCTTCCTTCATTTGGGCATGGCTTTCAGGAGTGTTTATTCCACAGTCTTCATCTGGGCTCTGAGGTGAGGCTGACCAGATTAGAGCTCCCCAGATATTCCTTCTTAGTATTCTTAAAAAAGCTTCTCATGTTGTTCGTCAGAAACTTGTCTCTATTTCCAAAGTCCTTCACCAAAGGATTGTCCTTGGCCCCGTCCAGAAATCCCCTGGACCGACTGACTGTACCACCCCATGACTGTACCACCCTCCCAGGCAACTATTGCCTGAGGGCAAGTCCAGGTCCCCCAGGAGGCCACCTGTAGAAGACACCCACCAGAACACACCCCTATATTGGCCACCATAACCTTCAACAAGTATAGTCTGCCTGAAAGGAAAGCTCTGGACATCATGTTTCCCCCCTCAGCTGTTCCTGAGGTGCCCCACCTTAGTTGGCCAATGCCTTGCAGAGGCAGCCCCCAGAAAAGCAGGGAGACAATACAGAGGTTGGCCAGTGGTTGCCCCAAGGCTGACCCCGGTGTGATTTGAACACACAACCTTCTGATCTGGAGTCAGACGCGCTGCCCTTGCGCCACGAGGTCAGGGTGGAAGGATGCAGGTCCCCAGCACGGATCCCGGCCTCTCCATGGGGATGTCCTCTCTGTGGGGAGCACCCCAGGGGTGTCCAGGACCCCCTCAGCTGCAGCTATAGAGGGGAAGGATGGCCAAGGCCTGGATGCAGAGAGGAGTCCAAGCTGGAGGATGAACGTGCAGGCTAGGATGGGGTGGTCTGTGAGGTCAGTGTGGGCAGAAGCCCGGCTCAGGGATGCTCTGAGGGAGGATGATGGCCCAGGGCAGAACACAGAGAAGGGACCATGGTCCCTCCTGCAGCTCAGCCTGTGGTGGGCTCTTGAGTACACACACAGAAATGGTGGTGGACAGTGTTAAAAACAGACAACCCATGGGCTCAGCCCAGTCAGAGATGGACACTAGAGCTCCTGATGTAGGTAACCAAACCCTGTTTTGCCTGGGAATGGCAGCTCGACCTTCTGCAGGGAAGACAAGACATCTCATGAGTACAGGCAAGGTCCACCAACAGTGCAGGCAAGATCCACAGCCAGCTCTGGCTGCCCAGTCCTTTCCCCACAGTTGGTTAGTACAAGGTTGTTATGGAAAAAGGTCTCAGAGAGGAGATGAAACTTTCTTTCTTCTTCAACTCCGAGCCCACACCAGTGTGCTGGAGGAAGTCTGCTGGGTACAGGCTGGCTGGGGCAGGGTCATGGTGGGGGCACCCTATGGGCAGGGGCTGGCACCAGTGGTGCAATGGACAATGCACCAGGAGTCTGCAGGGTTCAGTTCTGCCTGACCTGACCTAATCCTGCCCACAGCCTGGCCATGGTGCAGGTGATGGCAATTGGGCTGCCCTGGTGTCCTTCTGCAAGTGGTGGGTAACCAACTTTGGGTATTGCCCTGGCTCTGGCTTATTCCCTTGTTTTGTCATGTATTCTGCCAACAATAAGATATTTTTCTATCAGAAATCCATCAGGCATTTTTCTCACAGACAGGTGTTTTAACACCTTATTCACAAATGTCCCATTTCAACTGGACCTCCTGCGAGACTGGATAGAGGCAGGATGGCTGTGCCTCTACCTGTCTCATTCCCTTTCTCTTCCAGAGCATGGTTTTTAGCCCTCAACCCATCTCTGTTTTGTTCCACCTCCATTTCATCCTACATTGCTCCTCGCTGCTCTACCTTCTGCCTAGTGTCACAAATTCTGACATCTTTGCACTCTGTTCCTGCTTGCCCTAGAGCTCATGTTAAAAATCTTAGAGTTAGAGCTCTGACACAATTACTAATATGTCTCTTTCCTCTTAAAGAATACAAACTACTTAATATAAGAGTACAAGTTTGTGATGTAAAACAGAACTTATTGTTGTTATTAAGAATGACGCTTTTTAGAAAATCCTTGAGAAATGAAGTTAAAAAATGAGAAAATTACAAATAAATGCAAATAAAAACTACAGCATCCAAATGAGGAATGGTATAAGTGATAGTTTAATAAATGCATTTATTTTCTGCAGTGCATATAGTTATCTAGCTACACTTTAGGCAGTTTGCTTGAATTGCATAGCCAATGAGCTACTTGTCCACTGTACACAAATACATGAGATACACAATATTCATTTGGAGGCAAAGACTGTTGCTGAACTTTATTAGATTTCTATTTGTGGATAATTGTTTGGGAGTAAGTCACGACAATCTTACTCGAGCTAGTGGTAGGGTATATTTCTACATAGAAACATTCTTCACTTGTGAAAAAAGAAATCTCAGAAGACTTTCTGAAATCCTCCCTTTTCAAGCTTTTGAAAATTAGGGGTTTTTTTAAACGAAATAGCTGGCATTATGTGGTTAGTGCTCTCTGACTGTATGAGGTAGCATTGATTAGCAAGGCATCAAGCACTAGGAGAAGGTCTCTAGGGCTGGGATCCTGCTTTAGACACCTGAATGTGTCTACAAGGAAGATGCCTACCTGTGCCCTCTAGGCAGCAGAGCTCCCATTATTAGTGTAGTTACAAAGCTTTATAAAGTTATATAAACTTATATGAAGTTAGAAAAAGTTTAACTTTATAAATATACACATCCTGAATGTGGGCAACTCACTCCAGTCCCTAAAATTTGGTGTCTGCAACCAGAAGCAATCCCTGCTCTCCAGACATATCAATAATAGTCACAGATTTACTCTGTGAATTATCGATGCTGAGGATGGAGCAGAGAGGCAGGCACCTACCTTTCCTTCTGAGCAAACCCTGCCCCACAAGACGGGCCTTGCTGTCCCTTCCTCCTCCATCATGTCTTCCCACAAGAGGGAGCCATGAACTAGCTCATGAGTTCCACAAGCTGCAGAGAGAGGCTGGAGTTGCATTTTGCTCAGTGAAGGACCATCCATCCCTGGTCCAGGCTGGAAATTCAGCTTGTTTCCTTCATGGAAATACAGCTCTTTTTCCATATCTCATATACTTTTTTTGGCTATTCAACCCCACTGGTCTCTGTTAGACTTTCCCCCTATCAGCCCACAGTTTTCTAGAAGTGCAGCCTCAGATGTGGTCATGGGGAGCTTCACCTGCTCCCTGCTGACTACCTCACAGTGGCACCTCTCCTCATCTATCCCACTCTGGTACTTGCTTAGTTTCCAACTGCACAACATAATGGGAGAGATTCAGCTGCCTAAATTCGAACAGCTAGTGTTGTCTTACGGGATATGCTGCCTGGTCTACATTTGCCTCTCCAGAAGCATCTGAGTATCTCATAGACTTCCACCCTGTGCAGATATCTTAGATGATCCAGGACATCTACAGTGATACCATGTTCAGGCAACTGAATCCTCCCTGGGGGTGGGAGTCAGCTCAAGGATTTGTACAATTAAAGTAGGTGTCTCCACGTAGGGGTATATTTGTGTGTTAGATAACTGATAGACTATAGGGCCATAAAATATCTTGAAGAGATGCATGAGATATTTCTGGACACTTGGCTTTGCTGTGTTCATTTTTATTTTTAAGCAGAATATATTGATGTCTGTATGATATCAGTTTGACAGAATACTGAAATTTTCAAATTTCTCAGCATAACACCCCATTTTCCCCCCAGTACCTTTCCAGCTCCTTACAATGTTATAAATAAGGTCTGTTTTTCAGCTAGTTTGAGGAGAACTGCACCCCAACTGCAATCAAATTCTGCTGATTTACATTGCCATAACGCAAGTCTGTATAAGTTCTTGGGGGAAGCAGAGGTTTCCCATAATTTTAGCATCCCAGGTTACTCAGAGCTATTCCAGGTCCATTGACTGAAAGCTTCAAAATTAAAGAGAAGTCCTCTCTTCTCTTGCATACTCCCTTCCTTAAGCTCTCAAAGGGATGTGAGTCCCACAGAAAGATCCATAGTTTTCTGAATCTACTGAAAGGAGAGAATACACATTTCACACGATGGTAGAAGCTTCTCTATCATTGCTGTCTGCCACTAAGATGGATCTACATCTTCTTCAGCATATCCCTACTCCAAGACATGGAGCTACGATGATTTGGCATGGCAGATAGTTTTCAGGAGCCATCATGGTGATTTCAAGGTAAGAACTGCCTAGTGGAGATGGCTGTGGCTGCCAGACCCATGGCTAAGGACCTCGTTACAACACTGGAAGGCTCTTCTACAGCCAGAGCCTCTGCAACTTTAGAAGTCAATCTAGTGGGTCACCCAGTTCTCAACCCGTATTGATGACTGCTGTGTGCTTCCACACCAGTTGCAGCAGGGATGCAGTTATCCTCTGGAAATACGTGTAAATACCCACTCAACACTTCCTATGCTTCCATGTCACCAGAAGAGGTAACCTTGCTGGTGGGATTGATACCCATACAATATGTTTTTCAGGCTATGACTTTTGTTACATTAGCGAATGTAACTGAATGGGGTGGGTAGGGACACTACTATACAGGCAGCCTATATTGGTGTGGAAGGCTGGATTAGCAAGATCTACTCCACAGCAGAAAGATCACTAAAGGGTTTATCTCTGTTGACCAGAAGAAAGAGAAACAGCCATCTTCTATCCCACCCTGTCTATCCCACCTGCCTCAGACATGTATCTCAGACAGGGCTGAAGTCTTCTCTGGAAGTCTTTGAGTCTCCATCGACTCCAAGAGAAAACTAGGAGATGATGTTATATTAGCGAGCTGGGATGGGTTTTATCCCACTTTTTTGGGAGGTTAACAGTACAGATCCCTCCATCTGAAGTAGTCTTCTGCATTCCCTTCATAGTCACTGGAGAGAAGCAAGCACTGGATGAGTCTGCCAGAGTATCACACTGTAGATAGGACACTGGCTACACGAGTGGCTCCAACGCAGACTCTAAACTGCAGATATCTCAGGTGGGGTGAGGGGAACCCCACTTGTAGTTTGCATACATCTAATGTGAGACATGCTCCACTAAACGCCACAAAACAGAAGATCCCAAATCATGTGGGATTCATCTTAATAATGCTAATGACTAAAATAGTGATTAAAACAACCCTGCTCAGAATTCTGCAGTTTGCATTTTCACACCCTGTGTGGAAATGCATGAAATACTCTCCAGCAGTCCTGTCTGCTGGTAAACTGGGTGAACTGGGAACAGGCCTTTCCTGTGACCATTGCAACAATGAGCATGAGCTATTGACTACATGGAGGGTTGGTGACTTTCTGCAGCCCCAGCTGCAGAACTGATCATTAGGCAAGGGGCAGAGCTTTCCCCATGTGTGAGTATTTCTTCTGTGATGTCGGATCCTGTCTGAGAGCTGCGATATTCCCCTTGGCTTCAGCGGGAGCCTGAGCCAACTAAAGTTTTCTTGTCAAGGTCTTTGTTTCATCCATTTCCCTGGAGTGCCTGAAAATGGATATGAAAAGCTCTCCTGCCACATAGTTGCCTGTGAGGCTCAATGGTGCCTGCAAATTTGCAATAAGAAACTAACAAAGAAACCAGAAAGGCAGAGAACAATATACACTGACTAAGGGAAAGGTTTGTATTGTTGATATCAAGGCCACTGGGTCAGAACAACACGGATAAATACCATGTATAGAGACAGGCTCAAGTTACACTGGTTTCTTCTGCTCTGAAGGAGAACCTGAGCTGTCAGCTACCATTCCAATGTGACTGTCGGTAGCACAATTCAAACACTGTACAGACAGATCCTTATGAAGACTGTATCATAAATCTCACTTAACCTCTTCTCTTTATACAATCTCACTTAACCTCTTCTCTTTATACACCTGCAAAACTGAGTGTGCTGCAAACTCTGATAATCTGCACCTCATGTATGCCTCTGCTGTGTGTCCTCTGATGCAACACTGGTTCCCAAGAGATTTTTTTTCCTACAAAATGACCACAACCAGAAGTTCAGAACTGAGAAGAACGTTTAGGAATTAACCCAGTTGCCCCCACACATAGACTAGAGTCATCTGAGAGGCCCTGTGACATTAGAAATGTGGATGGCTGCCTGGGACTTGGCAGGTGTCATGCAGGATCTATGGGGGATCTGCACCCTCAGAGAGCAGCAGCTGGAGGCCAGATGGGATCCCTGAGGCATCTTTAATAACAATAGATGCCCTTAGTTCTGGACTTGGCCAGCTAAGTACAAGTATCTACAATGGAGGTTTCTGCGTGTGTGTTGGCTCCTAAGGTCCTATTATAGCCAAACAAGTGATGTGAGCCCTAGAACCACTAATTAAACATCTCATTTCCATGCAACCACATCGATTGTAGATGCTTCCATCTCAGTATCTGAGCGTCACACTAACCACCGCCTAAGCTTCAGTCAGCTGACCACACATGAGTGTCTAGTGCCGTTTTAAATAAGTTAGGCTATACACATGGCCATCCATTTGCCCCTCTCTCTAATCGTGTGCAGATTGTCCTAGAGGTCCTGTGTCTTACCAGATAGTCTCATGAGATTCTTCGGATATCCTAGAGCAGCTCACATGACTTAAGCCTATATATTTTGACAACTGAATTGAGTCCACCATAACAACCAACTAATATTTTCAGAAAGAAAATTGGTTGTTTAGTTGGTTCAAATTTTATTTTTCAGTTAGGGAAATGATGCAAAAAGCATTTCTTTGCATTGATGAATGGAGACTGCAAACATTGCAGCAGAACCTTGGACCTTCTCCTATACTTACCATCATCAACAGTCTTCTGGCACTCCCAGGTGCCTCCTCTCCCACCAAAATGATGGCTAATTTTCTTTGGGTGGTCCATTACCAACCACCTTGGTCTTTGATGGTAACAAGTAATGAAGCTCTCCGGGTGGGTTGGTATTGAGAAGTAGCCTTCCCAGTGGCTGGGTAGGGAGGTATAGTTTCCTCTCTGCCTGTTTTTGTGACCCTCTGCTATTGTTCAGGTTTAGCCATGTGCAGCGGTCAAGCTGTACTCATTGCCTTCCCCACTCAACATTGCCAAGGTCCCCCGGACAGCCAGGTCTGTTCCCACAGCCCTATAAATGCGAGTGCTCCCTCTTCCCCTGCTCAAAGGGTCTGGCATTGTGGCCCTGTCTCCACACTGCAGCTGAGACCTTCCACCATGAAGCTCTTCTCCTGCCTCATGGCTCTTCTCCTCTTCCTCCTCCAGGCTGTTCCAGGTAAGGGGCAAGACCCACGCTGGGGTCTGCCTGTGTAGGAGGTACAACTAGCTTGAGTGGTGGTGCAGAATGTACTCCTCTGTGCTTTCATTAGAGCTGTTCCCTATTTCTCAGTCTAGAAGCAGTGAAAAATGAACCTATGGTGATCAGATGTCAAACCAGAACCTCTCCACAGAAGCCACTACTGTGTGTTGGCTCCTTATGACTCTCTGAAGTAGCTTTGTGCCAAGTTGTGGCACTACTGGAAGATGGTACCATGGAAATCACCTGCCTCTTCTTATCTCAGGGTCATAAATTGTCCCCTCTGTGTACAGTAGGAAAGGAGCAGAGGTGTTCCCTTGTATTACTCAGGTTGAGCTACACCAGTGAAGTTTACTTTAGCTCTCTGGATATGCTGGGTCCCTTTCCTCAGCCCTTCTACTCCACTGACTCATTTACTGATCGTGATTTTAGCTTAGCTTTTCTTCATGCCCAATGAAATTCCCCATCTTGGAGTAAGGTTTTCAGAGAAGGAAGGAACTGGGCAAACCTCTTGTCCCAGTTAACTAGGTCAGATTCCAGCTTTTGATTTGTTTTTAGGACATACTAGCACCTTGATGACCCTTGCATGACTGGCCTGCAGCTTTGCAGTCCTGGAACTTAGAAGGCTGGGCTGTCCCTACCCACTATAACATGCGTGCCCAGGATATGTTCAGAAACTTGCCATCAACAACTACCTTTTTTCTCTAGTTGTACAGAGATCTTCCTTGGAGTCCTGTGAGGTTCCATGAGGCTTCTCAAAACTTTTGGAAAAGCTGCTTTGGTCTTTGGGGATATTTGTATCAGACCTCTAACTGGGCTCTGTGGGGCTTCAGCAGGAGGGGGACCATGAGAAATGGACTGATCCTGCAACACAACTGGGAATCCCATTCTTCTGTAGGTCTCATCTTGCCCAAAGACACCTTACGTTGTGTTGGATACCACGGTTTCTGCTTCCATTCAAAATCCTGCCCAGAGCCATTTGCTGCGTTTGGAACTTGCTCTTGGCGTCAGAAAACCTGCTGCATAGGTATGTGTGGAAACCCTGCCCAGGCAGCCAATGTTTGGAGAGGAGATTACTAAAGTCAGTGAAACACATTCTTACTCTGTCTCCAAATGGCCTAAGTCATGTGCTCCCACCTACAACGATGGACTTGTCTGTTCCTCCACTAATGTCAGCATGGAGCACGGGAACAGAATTGCCATTTTGGGTTGGCCAAATACCACATAGCCCAATGTTCTATCTCCAACAGAACAGATTCCCTGGGGAAATAAAATAAAAACCGTGTGTGACCCACACAGAGTCCTCCTTCCTTGATATATCTTCCTATAATCATATGTTGGGACACTGCTGACTGTATCCACACTGCTATGTGTAATAGGTGCCAGCTGACCTCTTCCCTGTAAATTTATCTAATCTTTTCTGGACCTGCTTAGTTTTGGAGCTCCTCAATAGTCAACATCATATATCATTAAGTCAATACATGCTTTATAGCCAACTGCGCTAATCAGACCTAAGGTTCATCCTGTATCTGTCTGCAGAAGTGAATATTTCCATACAGTTACTCTATGTGTGTAAAATGACTATTAATGAACACTCAAACCATATAAGCACACTTTCTTATATATTCTACTGGCTTTCATGAATCTGCAGCTCAGGATTTTTAGACATAAACATCTTTGTGTTTAAAAAGTCCTTACTGGATTTTTCCCCCTTAGATTAGGAATTTCTTCTGTTGGTGTTTTTTGGTGTTTTTTTTTTTTTTTTTTAAACCTCTTCCCTCATAATTTTATTCAGTATCGCCTACTTCTGTACTGCAAATGAAATATAGTCTTTCTGCATCCACCTTCCTCATACCTTTACGATATCCCTCCTTCAGTTATTTCTCTTCCAAGTTGATGGGTCACAAATTCCTCTTTTTACAAAAGTGCTCTGATAAGCCCCGTAGTCCATCTTTGTGTCTTTGCTTTTGGAGACACAGCAGCCAGAACTTCATGACACTGTCCATGTATGAGTGGTTTCAGATGGTGGTGTAATGTTTTCTCTTTTGACTTAAATCCTTTTCATTGCAGACACGACATCAAACTTCCATACTTGTCAAGATGAGGGGGGTCATTGTGTTCCTCCAGAAATCAGATGTCTGCAAGAACAAGTGGGGCTTTGCCCTGACAGAGAATGGAAGTGCTGCACAGAAGTGTAATAAAGACCTCACGGAATTGCAGAAAATCACAGAAATGCATGGCCAAGAAAACAAACAAGTTTTCTTCCTAGTGTTGTAGAGAAGATGTCTGGTGTTCTCAACATGCAAAGTGTATAATTAAGGAGAGGTGACGTGTTTCTTTATATAACAAAGGTAATATATACTAAATAAACAAGTCTAACAGTCATATATATATATATGGAAAGAGGCAGAATGTCTCTCTATTATGCCCACACAGAGAAATGCACAAAAACTTTGCTGTAATGTCCTTGGAAACCATATTCCCTCGTAATACAACCTTCACCCTTGCTTTTCTATCTTCCTTTCTTCCTTCCTTCCTTTCCTTCCTAATGACAATACCTTCCCTTCTATTAAAGTGATGGAAGCAAGGGCTGTCTAACTGGCATGGTCAGGCCATGTCTCTACTATTCAATCCCCATTCTCCAAAGCAGGATGCCAGTCAACTGCTCTTCTCTGCCTCCCTATTTCTACCAATAAACTGCACCCACTTGAACACAGGTACTACCTGGGTAACCTGGTAGATCTATCTAAAACTGTCTAGCTAAAAATATTTTATGTAGTCTGTGCTTCCCTCTGTGGTAAAGTTAAATTTATTAACTGCAAAATTTTCATTCAAAATGTAGATGGAAAAACGTTTGCTTCTGAGCATCATCTCCATGTGCTCAGCAGCTCCCAGTCATGTCTTCTGGCTTTCTAATTTCTCCAGTTGAAGGCTGAGTAGCTGGACATCTTTGCAGAGGAACATGAGGAAGGGTGGCATTCATCTCCCATCTAAAAATGACCTTAGAAGAACAAGCCATGGTACCTTCTTTGGATGGGAGCATTTCAAACCCTTCCCATACAGGACAGAGCCCCTTGCAGCAGCAAACTTCCATCATCCTGTATCTCAGCAGCTGAGACATCCTTCCCTCTAGCCTGAGCTAATGTAAATGTCTTGTTCACATCCCCATCACACACTTCAGAAAGGTCATTCTCTAAGCCAGTGTTTTAACCAATCTCAGCCAGTTGTCCTAGGCTGCTCTTCTGACTACAGAGAGGAACAGATCCACTGGAAAGGTCATCACACTCATCCCTCACTGACCAAAGAGTGACCCCACTCTTACCCAAACAGCATTTAGACAGGTGAGATGACCTTGGTCTAACACTTTTTTCCTCCATTCTTAAGATGTGTAAAATGATATTGACCTCTACCTTTATTTCAACAAGAAGAATCACCTCTCCCTGTGACCCTCTAGGTAACCAGCCAAGAGCTCAGCAGGGATTCTTAGTAGTTGGAGATGAATGCTCTTCAGGAGGGCTCTCCAATCAATTGTTCTGTTCAAACTGATTTAATTCATTTTCTCCTAGGAGTATTCATTCTACAAGAAATTCTTTGCACTCTTTTAATACCTCTGAGAGTGTTTTCTGCTGTGTCTATTGCTGGCAGTTCAAGGAGTATTTTATGTAGGTGTTCCCTGAGTTTGTGTCACAAATCAGGCATGTGTGTGTGGCTTGCAGCTAGAAACAGTAGAACCCTTCTTGAGGCCACATTTTTTACCTAGGATGGAGTACTAAGTGGGAAGAAAGGTTTAGAAATTATTTGAGGAGGCCTTTTAAGACTGTTGTCTGCCCTTCATGGTTTTTTGCTAGAGAAGAGGGAGGACAATTTATGTAATGACACACAGGGAAAAAAATTCTCAAGGGAGGAAAATACCCACAAATATATAAGCATTACATCGTAAAGGCCAGCCCAGGCTTATGGTCTGCCTACACCAGTTGATCTGTGTTATTTTAGGAGTTTTTAATGTCAGCAACTCTTCCTGGAGGAGTCTTGGAAGGACAAGTGAGAACAGGTGGAAAGAGAAGCAATACTGCAGATGGCTTGTCTGCTTCAGGAGTGGGTAGAAGCAGCTGATTTTTCTTTAAGTTCATAAGAAACTGAGTTTTTTTGAGAAAACTATGACAGTGTCTGTAGGAAGCTGCTGTCTCTGGCTCTCTGCCTTACCCCAATGCCAGACATCGTGCTGTGGGGGAGTCATCAGAGGGAAACATCTGCTTGCAGAGCTACCCCTCTATTACAGTCTTCTTGATTAACCTGATCTTGCTTGACAGCCTCATGTTGTTGATATGTTTGGATGTTTTACAAGACTGAGGACAATTAAGCGGGTTTTTTGAGGAAACGGCTAATAAAGAAGTGAAGCACAGAGGGAGTTTGTAGGTGAGAGGCTGCTTTCAGGTCACTCCACCATTTCAGTATGGCTCTGATGGTTGAATGACATGAGCAGAGCAAGGTCTGTACAGAGAGAGAGCCAACTGGCACAGCTGGAAAAGTTGGACGGGTTTGAGCACACAAGCCTTTATCCAGACCTGAAACAAAAGCGGCTCTTTCAAAGTTTGATGCAAGTTGAGAAAAATACCTTGTTGACACATCCGTGATGGTCTGTGGAAAGCAGAGAGTTTAAAGAGCCAGGAATCACTTCTCCACTGACTCAGGCTTTCAGATATCCAGATGTCCCTCATCACACACCATGCCAGGCACGAACACTGCCTACTCCTCCCTGTGAGTTATGTGGCTTTTCCAGGGTAGGAGGATTTAAGTGATATTTAATTAATCAATAATGGTGGCTCTGAGTGCTCTGCTGAGCTGTTTACAGGTCATGCACCAACCAGAGAAGATGAGATTGCCACCCATTATCAACAGGCACTAAAATGCTGCAGAGAGAGAATGAAATTTGGAGTTGGCAAAGGAGTCAACTGTTGGAGAGTCATCCTGAGACTTTAGATTTGGCTTGAAAAACATAGTAGTTCTTCTTTCATTAAAAGAAATTCCTACTAGAAGGATTTTGGGGCACAAAGCTTCTTCTCTTTTGCTTCTTTGACACCCCGCTCCGCCCAGTGCCATTGCAAATTATGATCCAGGAAGAATTTATTTTAAAATCTTAAGGCCTAGGTGTTTCTGTCTGGCCACCCGCTGCCCAGCATCTGCACATCTCACCATCTTGCAGACAGAAAGACTCTCAGTGTGCCATGAGTAATAGCAATGCTGACTCCCCCTTGTGACCCTCCAGGTCTGCACCCACAGTGGTCTTTACCCAGTACAAATCCAATTCAAAATCTAGAGCTGCAAAAATCTAGGGCATCAGACAAGCCTCTGAGATACGTCAAGGATGAAGTCCTGGCGTGCATTGCACCACTCAGGCACTTTACTGAATTGTGGACACAAAGCAAATGTTGGGCTTGCTCCAGCTGTCTCTGAGGCTATGTCATGTTTGTAACATAATCAGAGCCAGGCTAAGGCGCTGGAGCTGGATGGTCTGCACTCATAAATTGTCATTGTGGTCTTTGGCATGGTTTTGGCTGTCTCCCTTTTTTTTGGAGTGGTGGAGGGTGTTTTGCAGGGATGGGGATCAATGGACATGTTTAGATCAGACAAAGATGTGAGGGGAGATATCAGGGAAATCGTTTGCAAACCAAACCCAGATGCACAAATAACCAGATGAGTGACGTACCCTTGGGCAAACAATTGTGCTTTGCTTCCACAAATCATTTGGGCACATGTGTATCCCTAAGCTCCTGAATTCTCCCAATGACTTCAAAGCCCAAGATCATACTGCCAGTCAGTGCAAGCTGGAGACAGAGCCCAGGTCTCCCCTGATCCTTATATCTTTCAAACTGACAACTCGCTCACAGAAAACTGGGTAAATTTTCATGTCAATTCAGTATCTGAATTGCTACAACTCTTCTAGTAAACTAAGCAGCCTCCGGGCCTCTTCTCTAGCCCTGAAGCCAAATATCATAACCTGGTCATGCCCATCCTCTCTTGTCCTCCAGAAACAGGTGGTTATATCCAGACTGCCTGGTGAACACGATCCCTGATCCCAGACACACTTGGCAGTAGTTTGGGAGAGAAATAACCTGGACCAAAACCTCCCCAGGGATATGCTAAGCATTTCACAGTTTGGATAATCAAATCCCAGATCTTATGCCCTGCCTTGTTTTGTTTACTAGTAAAGATATATCCAAGGAGTTCAAGCTTTGATAAAAGAAAAATGTGTGAGAGAAGATTAATATATTTTTTTAATAATTATAATTTTTTAAACCCCCACTTTTTGGTTTCTTTTTAATTAAATAATCTGATTTATGGCCTATCCCATGACCCACTAAAATCAAGTGAAGTCAATGAATGGGCTTTAGTCTCTGTTCCCACTGAATTTTCCCACATATAAATACACCCCCACTACCATGCCTGAGTCAGCCTCTCTTGTCCGGTCCCCTGACACATGGCTGGTGTCTCCATAAACCTGTTTTCCATCTCAATGAGTCTTTTTGAGCAGTGATGTGTCCATGCAGGACTCAGTCTACACTTGGGTGCCTGGGATATGCCAACATGGTGACCATGGTCCTGCACAAAAACATATAAAGACTGGTCAGTGTTACACCATGCTCTGTTGCTGGTATATATATATATATTAGAAGGAACTGAAGAAGATGTGATGTCCTGAAGATATCCCATTCCATCACGTACATTAGCCATGGGAACCCGGGATCTTCTCTAAGAAATGCTCCTTTGTCCGTAATCAACAATATAATGACAGTGATAATGAAATTGCTTTCCTTGGCATGTCTTACTTGCCTCTCATTCATTTTTAAAGGACACTGTCATCTGAGACTTGGAGGTGCATTGACATTGATCGAAGTATGATTTACTCTCATGTTGAGCATGAAGGTTCTTCCAGAGGTAAGGTGAGGATACAGGACACTGGTGAACCAGGACACTGGTTCCAGACAACAGGACAGAGGCATCCAGAAAGTCTAGATCAGAAGTCAGACCTAAGTCTTCCTGTGTCTTACATATGGCCTTTCACCATTGAGCTTTACTTCCATTTTCTTTCTTCTCACTTTATTTCCATTAGCTGATTTTGGTTGGGTGGTGGCAGTTTGTAATTGTTTGCGAATTTATTCAAGATCTCAGCTTCTTTGAGTCATGAAGGAGAGCAAAAAAATCTTTAGTACAGGAGGAAGAGGCACTGTAACTAACAAGTTAATGGATTGCTAGAAGATTTCACTGAGGTGTCATGAGATATAAATCAGCAAAGTATAAAAAGCCTGCTATTAGCCCCAAATCAGGATGTGTGTGCAGATAAAGACACAGGAAAAAGTCACAGTCTGCACAGTTCCCAAAGAAACTCATCTAGGGACTCACTGAGGTCACCATAACCTCACAGATGAAAACCCTCCCGTGAAAGGAATTCACCCACCCACAAAGGTACATTGCAAACCCAAAACATGGAGTGACCTGGGGGTTTAGAAGAGACCCACGGCTCAGCAGCCACTGGTGGACAACAAGTCTCAGTGGCTGCAGCTGTCCAGCCAAGTGTTTATCATTTCTCAGAAGATCCTGGGTCAATGCCAAACAAAAAGGGCCGCACTCAGATTTACAGATGGTGTGCATCCACTGACGGCTATGTCATGAGATGGTTTCAAAGCCAGCACCATGTTCCTCCAGCCTTCCTAAGACACACACAACCATCACTGGCTGCTCTCCCTGGACCAGGGTTATCTGAGGACAGGAGGGGGGCTTGTTGAGGTGTATACCCCAACTCTGCCAAAGAGGTGGGAAGGATCTTCCTTATCTGTGTAAGTAAAGACTTATAGCCCTTAAAACCCTGGCACTGAGTATCTTGCCTTTGCTGCCCCTGTTTTCATAAAGAAATGTTTCTCCCTAGCACAGCTACAAAATTTAGCATTACTAGCCCCTGGAGTTAACAAAAAGGCGCATCTGTACTAACACATTGATCCATCCCTTGCCTTGCATGGAGATGTTGGGCACTGGATTGTCTGTGCTGCATTTGTAACCATTTCCACCCCATTTTCACCCCATTTCCACCCTGGAGTGAACCAACTGTGTGCTTGTTTGTGGAAAGCCACACACAGAATCACACTCAGGGGATGAGCATGTCCACACCACCTGGCCCAGGGAACACAGAAAGATGCTATTAATAATGATAGCACTTAGCCACAGCTGTACGGTGTATGTGTGGTGCACTGTAAATCCACAGTGTACAAGTCCTTGGGGGAATGCAGCTTTGAAGATGGCCACACTTCAGACAGGGGGATGGACTGTGGAAGTCCCCTCAAACCTGCTTTTTAACTGATTCTAACAAACTCTGGGTATGTGTGTGCTATCAGTGGGATAGTCCCTTTTAGGAAGTGCTGTCTCAAAATGCCAATAATTATTTCACAGAGGCAAAAAGCAAAGAGGTGAGGGGCTCATTTTTGTCAAGACTGCAATATGTTGTGCCCCTTCCATGCAAGCTGTTGTCCCATCATTCAGCCACAAAAGATGTCCAGATGTGCACCATCCTTTGCCACCCTAGATCGCAAAAGACCCTCCAAACTCTCTTTGCAAAGCTGACATGATACACACTGCCACGGGCCACAGGCAAGAAGCTTCTCTTCCAGCTTGGGGGTTGTTTCACTTCCCTGCATCCTTACTGAGTGGATCAGCATCTGGGACAGCATGAGAGGGGTCCTGGCCTACCACACGCCTTCCAGCCTCAGAGACAGCATGGAGCAGCAAGCAGTCCTACAACCCTTTCAAGAGAGGATACATCTCACCCTCACGAAGTGACAGTGGGACCAGCCAAGCTTTGACATCAGTTATAAGGCATGAAGAGGATGAGGAGAGGGGAGTAATGTTGCTTGGGAGAGGGCAACAGGGAAAAATCAGGTCCAAGCTCTTTTGTTAGAGTGAAAATGCACTGAAAAAGCAACACATCCAAAAAATGGCCTGGAGAGAGGAGGTAGAAGAATTCTGACCTTTGCAAAACCTGAGCATGCCCACCTAGAAATTATTATCAGACTGCAGCAGGCATATGACTGCTGTTCCTCCAAGATCAGTATTGCTCTAGCACAAAATGCTCCACACCTTCCAGCTCTTTTGCCATACTGGCCTTACAGGTTTGCCCACCACAAAGCCCAGAGGGACAAGTCCAACCACTACAGTGTTCAAACAGTTGTGTAAAGGTCCCAGACCAGCTCCTTACTCTAGTCCTAAGGGAGTAGTTCCCACACCAAGAGGGTGATTGGACCTATTTCTGGTCCACCAGGTGACCATGGACTAATGGGTAATGAGAATAAGTGGACAAGGAAAATGAGGGTTTTGCCAGCACTTGACTGCTCTAGATCAGGACTTGTCAGCCTTTGAACAAGAGGTTTTAATGCATCTGAGCCTAGGGAAAGAAAAAAATCTGTCTTTTGTCCTTCTTGGCTTTAGGACCAGACTTAGCTCCTGACAGCTGGACATTGTTGTCACCTGAGATGACCCAGGGCATCATGCTGGTCTTCCAGAGTCTTGTCTGCCACTGTCACTTATGGAGAAATCCCCAATAACTAGGCATTTCAGGGGACATAAATCAAGCTGATCTACAGAAAACTTAGACTCTATCAAGTGCATCTGAACTACATTTTTTGAGGGGGAAGGGAATTTTTAACCTTGATCTTTCAACCATGCAATTTAGGATGTATTAACACAAACTGTGATATTGACATAGCTGAAGGGACAGCAAACAGCAGGACCAGGCAGGGGCAGCAGCCAGGCAAGGGAAGCTGGAATATCACAGGCTGATTTTACAGCAAGAGCTGTATATCTGTCACATTATTACCACCAAGGGGTGCGTTGCTGAGCCATCCGGCTACCTCCTCCACCAGTGCTGAGTGCTCATCACGCTCAGGAATGAAGCCTCCCAAATTCCTCGGAAGCCAAAGCTGGAATGACATTTTTGGCAGGAAAAAATCACACCCAGGTTTCAGCTGGAGAAAATATTCACATGAGCTCAGATAAAAAAATGAACCACTCCTAGCCTGCACCATTCTCCTCCTTGCAGCTCCTCAGGAGTCTTTCCTTGCAGGTTGCCATCCTCCCACCCATCAGCTCCCCGGAGACTTTGCTGGCTGCAGAAGGGCAGAGGATCCCCTTGAGCCTCTTTTTCCAATGAGCTGCCTGCATCTGGCAATCTACCAGTCTAAAATGCCAACTGCCGGGGAGAGGAATTGGGAAAGCCAATAACCAGCAAAGGTAAAGCAAGTCAATGTTGTTTGGAGCTGCAGCACTGGGTCAGAACGACACGGAGGGTTTCTCAGCAGTAAAAGTTACTCCCAAGACTGGAATACAATTAACTCCTGCCTACTCCCTTCCTCTTCCCAGATGCCATCCAGCATGCCAGCAGCACACAGAGGCTTCTGTAAAATCTCATGCTCAGCCCTGCGATTTTCCAGAAGAACAAAAGCAATGGGGATCCTTTGGTTCATTTTAATCTTCGTCTCCCTGACCAGTCACGGTAAGACCAGGCCGAGGGTGGTAAACAGAGCTATCTGGGAACAGGACTAGTCTTTCCTCACTGTGTAATCAAAGCAAAATAGGGGGAAAGTTGCCCTCAGGTTTCTGCATGAGATAGTTGGCAAAATCCATGGTTTAATCCCTTGCGTAATGTAAAAATGATCAGGGAAGAAGCTGTGAAAATGGGGCACCTCACTGCCTTTCTGGGAGCAGACTGGCTGGAGAAGCCCTACAGATGTCCTGTGCTCTGGGAAAATGTTTCTGCCTTTTCTCAGACTGCAGTTGCCTCCTTGGTAGGGCGAGGACAACCGCTCTGACCTCCCGTGCATGGCCTTTGGCAACGTCCTGAAAAAACAACAGCGTGATAAAATGTTCCTTGAGTGAGTTTGGCTCCGCAACTTGGGTTTTTTAATGCAGATGTCTGAAGCTGTCCTTTGGAACAGGGACCCCAGATGTGCTCTTTGCAGCCCTGTGTTACCAGGCTCCATGCACGCTCGCAGTGCTGACTTGGCTGGCTGGGCACATGATGCCAGAGGAAGCCCCATGCATTTTACCCACCAACTTGCCTCTTCTTTATACAGGAGATGCTCATGGACCAGACAGCTGTAACCATGAAGGGGGCTTGTGCCGAGTTGGCAACTGCATTTCAGGTGAATATCTGGCTAGGTACTGCTTTGAACCCATCATTCTCTGTTGTAAAAGTTTATCAACCACTACTGCAAAGAGATGAAGATTTCCAAAGGAGCAAAATGCAGCACGTGGAGAGCTACAAGCTCCACTAACAAGGAACGAGCTGCTGTTGGGAAGAAGATGTTGTGCCTTTCTGTGATTGTTGCTCCCTTGGGAGAACATGGCTGTAGATTCACTCGTGGACTTCTGAACACGTTGCTTTTTGCTTTCACTGTGACTTTCTAGGAAACACTGTGACAAGAAGAAATTGGATCCACCCTTTTGGCATCTGGTTGTTATCTGTCACGCACAAGTGAGAAATTGCCTTTCTCCTTACCTGAAAGCAATAAACCTGAAGTTTAACAGAAAAGCATGTCTGTGACTCCCGCTGACACTCGACAAAGCCGCTGGTGGTGGGACGCATCCTCTCCCACTGACCAGGAGTGAACGCAGCAGCCCACACCTTCCCAGCAGAGCAGTGTGGCTCTCTCTCTTTATTTCTCTTCCCAGAGAAAACAGTTGCAATAGGGGCAGCCTTTTTTCCAGCACTTTTGGTGCAATAGCTTCCCAGTTTGACATAAAAGCAAGTGTCGTCTGTCTTTCTCAGGCAAGGCCCCCCATACCTATTCTTCCTTTCCAGGCTGTGGCAGGTTCTTACAGGCAATGGGAAGGGCAGGCCAGAGAATAAATCACAGAAAAGGAGCAGGGATTCCCTACATGCACACAGACCCCTTTGCCCATGGCATTCATAGCAGGAATGTGCTATCCATCAGCCATATTTCCTCCACCTACACCAGAAAATGCAAAGCCCAGCAGGATTGTCCCAGATTCATCCCCCTTCCACAATGCAGCAAGACCAAGGGAGAGACTGGACTTGTTTGTTTTAAACATGGTGGGGAAGGGATCAGAAAGTTGTGTACCATTGCCCTTGACAGGCTGCTTTCCTCATCCATGGACTGCGTTCCTGGTGCTCCTCCTTTCACCCAGCAATAATCCCAAAGCAATGAGCCTGCTTGCACCAAACAGCTTTCTGCCTATGAGCTGCATCAGCATAAATCCATTAGCTGTCCAAATCCACTCTCAGCCCTTCTGTGTTTTTTCAGCATGAAATTTTGACACCCGCCTGCCTTTTCAGTTAGCTCTCAATCTCCCTTTCCAGGTAAAATATTTCTCTCTGGGTCAATCATTTCTGTGAAAGCAAGAAAACAATGATGTAATGAGAAAGCTATGCCAATTAGCCGAGGCGTTGGTCAGAGCCAGGGAAAAGTCCTCCCTGAGAGATGAAATTCTTGCTGTGATGAATCAAACAGGAAAATTCCCATTGACCTCACCAGGGTCAGGACCCATTACCAGAGGTCCAACAATTAATTCATCCGAGCAACTCCATTCTCCCGCGAGCAGCCCAGCTATTCTCTTCGGGTCATCATAACACCACCCAGGACACCAAGGCATGCAGGGAGACGCCAGCGCTCCCCTGGAGATACCCTGCAGTTGGATGAAGAGGGCCGGATTACCCAGAGCCAGCTGTCAGCTTGGGAACCGACACTGAAAACAGAGATGGGGCTGAGCCCGGAGCCAAATTCCTCCCCAGATCCAGCCTGTCTCTCCAACGCACACTGATATACGGGTACAGCACAAGCAGGCTTTTAAATCAAGGCGCCTTTCCAAAGCAAACAGTTTATTTCTCACATCTGGCCACAAAGTTCATGATTTGTGCCTCTTGTCTGGGGGACACTTAGCTACCATGTTTATAGCCTAGTTTCCTAAGAAAGTTAAACATGTGGGCTCATGCTGCTCATCTTGTAAACCTCCCTGCTACTTGCTGGGCCTTCTGTCCCTTATACATTTTGGACCTGCTGGCCAGATTTCAATCAGGGAAGGTGGAAATGCTCAGCCAGTTTATAGGCAGCATTGTCCCCCTGGCAGCAATGTGACAATAAGTGCAAGCTGCTGCTAAAGCACATGGTCCTACTCTCCTTGGTCTGTGTGTTCCCTTGCTCACTGATCCAGCTGGAAATAATCCTCAAAAAAAAAAAAAAAACACAACCCAAACCAAACCCCACCCAAGAACCCAATCCAATAACAAAATCTATCATCAATTCTGCCTGATGAATGAGAAGAGCCAACTTCCCTTCCAGCTACCTGGCCTAACAGGAGGAGAGAGAAAGCACCAAGGACATGATGGAGGGTGGAGAACAGCACCCTCCAGTCCATCAACCCTACACAACTGTTTCCCTTGGTTTCTTGACCCATTGACTGGCCTGGGGCAGAGCACCCAGCCACCAGCACAGCTCCTGAGGAGCTGCTTAAACAGCAGCGTGAGGTGCTTTGGCGTAAGCAATAGGGAGTACTGCTCAGATTAATTACCCACAGGCTGATGTATCCCATAACCGGGAGAAGGAAGGTCTGAACTGCTCTGGCTGAGTGACAGCACAGAGCTGTTCACCTGCGTGTTTTCATTCACCATGAGACCACAGTCCTACAGGCACTCAAACACCATTTTCCAACCCTTACTAACCAAAAGCTAAAAAAAGTATTCATTGTTTGAGGCACTCAGTAAAAATCATCCCCAGTGCAACCCTTTGCCAGAGGACTTCCACCCATGACCAGCAGTTCTGCCCAACCAGGACCATTTCCCAGAGTGTAAACCCAACTGAAGTCAGTGGAGTTCATCTGAATCCATCCTGTTACCTGCAGGGTTGCACGTAGGAATAGAGGGGACAGTCAGGCCACAGGGAAACCAGACCAGCAGAAGAAATGAGAAGGTGAAGCCTACCATCCCTTAAGAGATGCAGGCTGGTGAGAATTTAAATCAGATTAGTTGCCCACTCTGAAAAGACATTAAGTTTTTGCCCTTGTGGGAGAAAGCCAAATGAGGAAGAGGATTTTTGTGGGGAAGTCTTGGCTGAGCCTTTAACATCATCTACCTGTCAGAGCTCAGGTGGCTACAAAAATAGGGATTCTTCAGTACTACCCTAGCAGAACTCAACCAGCTTCTAAGGGAGACTCAGAAATCATCCAGACCTCTTGGGAGGTATATTTTGGGCCTTTGCAGCCATATGAACAGCCAGGGTAGAGCCCTACCCTCATGCCTGGTCTGTCGACCAGCACAAGCCTCATGAATAGCTGGAGACTTTAGTTCATCAAAGCACAGCATGAATGTCCCCCTCGCTGGAATTTGTTTGCAGTTCCCAGGCAACAGGCCGGTGTTTGTTTGGCAGAGCGTGCCAGACGGAGATGAAATCCTCTGCTTCTGCCCTAAAAATGCCATTGTAAAAGGAGCTGTGTAATCAGGGGCAGAACAGCAGTCAGATGGGCTTCTGTTCAGGGAAACTGAGCTCTCATAATCTTGGGCAAGCCCCTTATGTCTAAGTGGTCCCTCGTGTCCCCAGCAATGCCATGAAAACCAATGCAACAACCTGCATGCATGGCTCTTCCTTCAGCCCTGTGCAGGAGAAAAGGGGTCCTATTCAGCCAGGTCTCCTTTACCTCCTGTAGAGTGAAAGACACCATCACCGTACCACAGCCCGGCTCCAGGGTCACACTAGGAAGATACAATGGGTCTGGATGAGTAAATCAAATCACGTGAGGCTCAGGCTCAGACATTAGCAGATACCCATCCATGCTATCAGCAAACTAGCACTTTGCCAAACTGCTCTTTGAACCAGTCTGGAGGTGGGCACGTGCCAGGGACCATCAGTAATAGATGTCTGGATGTGGCCATGCAGCTGTGGGGAAGGGCTTAGCTGTGCAGACAGAAGGTTTGCTGTATCCGCTTGCCGTGGGGCAAAGGACAGCATTTAAAAAAAAAAAAAAAAAAAATAGGAAGAAAGGAGGGATTTGCAGATTCAGACCACATAAAGTGAAATCTTTTTTCACTCGGACTGCAAATAAGCCACAGCAGTCTGTGAGACCAGGAGCATAGTGGATTTCATGGGTGGAGTGGAGCATGGTGCAGCACAAGATCAACATGAAGTCTAGCTACCAATGTAATCAGTGTGATGTGGTTCACACAGCAGGTACCAGACATGTTTGGGATGTCCAGGGTATCAGCCCTGACCTCCAGCTCCCACAGCAGAAGGGTACGTAGATCTGTTGTCACGCCTACCAGTCCAGTGTGGGTGTCTTGGGTACCCCAGAGCATCCCAAATGCTAACAGGTGCCTGTTCAGGTGACTGACATGAGTGCTAGATCTCCACAAACTTTTGTGAGCGCTTAGACATCTCATGAGCCTGAAGTGTTTTATGTGATATGTATGATGCAGCAAATGCCCATAGGCCTGAACACACATAGTGTTTTGGGATTATCCCCAAACATCTCCCCTGGGCTCATGGGGGATGTGGGGAGCGGGCAGGAGGCAGACAGGGTCTGCTGGGCAGAGGTTGAGTCCTGAAGCATCTCTTGCAAAACAGGACAGACGTCGGGTGGTTTAGGAGGCATATGGCAGAAGCCTGGAGGATCAGAAAAGTCTGATAAAACATGCTGAGGGTGAATGAAGTCTGACTGTTCACAGTCTTGTCATGCACAAGAGCTACTGGGAAACTGGTGGGAGACACATTTAAAACAAACAAACAGAATTGTTTCTTTATGCAACCAGTTGCAGACCTATGAAACTCCCTGTTGAAGGATATTAACATGTAACACTTCACTCCTCAGACCAGAAAATAGTCTGAGAGCAGGAGAAAAGTTGAGATGAATACCACAGACATACTGTGCTTACTCTAATTCATGATCCAAAGGGTCTTTTCCAACCTGAATGATTCTATTCTAATTCAGACCTCCCTGTATGGCCACTGGTATAGGCAGGAGGTGGATGGTCCCACAGCCTGGGTGAAGACAGTTTTATTGCAGTCTGTGAAGGCTTGCCCACGGCCATGGGGGTTTCTGGGCCAGAGCTGAGCCCAGAGCTGAGCCCACAGTCCCTTCTTCATGGGCTGAACTGCAGGGCTGTATCAGTGTTTGCCTGGCTTGGGGTTTGGTAAAAAGCCATCGGTGGGATGGGGAGGTGGAGGTGACATTGCAAGCTGACAAGGGTTCAATTGCCAAAGGATTTGCTCCTGCTGACATAAATTTATCCCAGGCTGCATTTAAAAATCAGGCTGCTTAGGTCCTGACCTGAAGGCAGATGAAGTCAGTGGAGACATCCCTCCTGTCTGGGGCCATGGGGCGGATGCGGATTGAGTTGACTCCTCGCCCAACCTCAAAACCTCTAAGGCACCCAGGAGCTAATTTCTGTGCCGGGTGTTGCTGAGCACAGATCAGCCTTTGTGCGTGGTGGGGACTGAAAAAAAACATCTGGTGGCAGGTTGCGGAGCGGGGAAGGGTAGGAGGCTGCTGGACCGGCACCAGTAGGCTCACCAGAGGTTGAGGCCAACACAGCATAGGGTCCACACTGGAGGGAGCAAGCCCAGCTGCTGTTCAAGCAGTTGCCCAGGGGACAGAGACTTCCTGCCCCTGATTTCTGGGGGAAATCTGGTTTACATTGGTACTGTCTGCCCAAGGCACTTTCTGCAACTCAACCCATGCACCACAGCTGCTTGTGGTGGTGTGGAGAAAGTATTCTGGCCACCTTTGTGCCTGTCCCTGTGGAGCCTGCAGCATTCAAACAGCTCCAGACACAGCTCATCCTCTGAGATGGTGCTGCTCCCACCAAGGGAGAGCAGCTGAGCAAGAGATAAAACATGGCGCTTTGCCATCCATCGTCAGGAACACCATGGACACACAATACTCTGGCTCTGCGCTAAACCTCCTCTCTAGAGCACATCAAGCTGCCTGCGCACACATGTTCAGACACCCCAGGTCACATAGAGCAGGACACTCATGAGCATCCACATGCTCCTCCCTGCTTGGGCTGTAGCTCAGGAGCTGCAATTTCATTTCTTCTGGATAAACTCTGCCCCAGTCCCACTGCATCTCTCACATTGGAGATGCTGATCCTCAGAAGTACACAGTTGGTCTTCCACCCACTGCACTGAGCAGTACCATCAGATACACCAACACTTGTAGAGAGGCTCTACACACATCCTTGCAAACAACTCTCCCGCAGATGGGGTTACAGACCCATTTTCTTTCCCCGGGTTGTGTGTGGCCAGTTTCCATGACACGCTGTTTAAATGCTCAGTGTCCCATGATCCAAAGTCCAGCTGGTGAAGGGCCCCTTATCTGCACTGTTTGATGAAGGTGATCCTTGTTCTATTCAAGCAGCCTGAAGGCCATCGGTTTTACATTTTCCAGCACTCCCTGGCATCCAGCCTGTAAATAAAAAGCCATCAAGGTGACTTATTAAGGGAGAATGGAAGACTTGGTGATGCCCTTCGCTGTGTTATTGCTGTAAAAATAAACCTTTATAAAGTTTTTATTTCCTATTCCTCTACTTGTTTTTGGCTGGGGGAGATTTCTGCTCCTTGTTTGCTTTGTGTTGTTTTCCAAAGTTGAAACTTGGGTCCTACCTCTACTGATCTCCTGGAACTGACCTGGAGAACTAGTACAAACCAGAAAACCTGACAGTTTTCTTGGAAGAGCCATAATACACAAGCTTTCCTAATTCTCCTGCTCCTCATAATTCTGGGGAGGTACCTCAGCTTTCCCATTTAATAATACATAAATAAGATGCTAAATTGCCATTTTTCTTGACAGTTGCAAACAAAACTTTGGCAAACAGTCCTTTGAAGTCTAGAAATTGAGAAATACAAACAGACCTTTGATTTTTAAGTATCCCATCATTTTCAAGCCAACTTTGTGTGTTGGGGAGTGCTGAGGAGGAGACTGGATTTTTTCATGTTTGACTGTGTCAGTGCTGAAACACTGGGAGCTGGAAATTAAAAAAAACCATTTGATACTGCAAACACTCGGACAGGGTTTTAACATCACATTCTTGAGCCTACAAACACAAGAAGAGCCAGACTGGGTCAGCCCCAACATCCTGTCTCCAGCAGCAAGCAGTAGCAGACTCCCCAGTGCTTGGTGCAATTTGTTGACAAAACCCTGCCGTTTTTTTTTCCTCTTTCTTTTTTTCTGTTCCCCCCCCTCCTTTTTTTTTTTCCTGTAACATGGTGTGTCCAAGAGTGCGCACATCCCAGTGCAACTGTTTGCTGTCATGTTGAAATGCATCTGAGATTGACAAAGTTCCCTCCACTCCAGGAGCATTACACAACCCCCCTGGGCACTATAAATCCAGGATTTCCCTCTTCTCCATCTCTTCACAGCCCTTCACTCCTCCTCGTGGTGGAACCTCCACCCACGTTCAGCCATGCGGATCCTTCAGCTGCTCTTTGCAGTCATTGTCATTCTCCTCCTCCAGGACGTTCCCGGTAAGGACAAAATACTGACAGGGGTTTCTGCAGGATTGTGGAGAGAGAAAAGACAGGTTCCAACCCCAAGGTAGAAAAGGACAAGACAGGGCCCTCAAGTCAAACCAAGTCAAGTCAAGGCTGACCTGACTCTTGCTTCCAAGGGACAAATTTCTTCTGAAATGGTCTCCATGAAGTTCCTGGATGCAGGTGTCCCAAGTTCATAGACTGTATGTCCCCTCCTCTCCATCCCCTCAAAACTCACCCAGAAATGCTGAGCCTAAACCAGGAGCCTGAGCTCTGCTCCTGGCCAGAGTACAAGCCTCATCTTTCACAAAACAAGGAGAACACCATGAAATCAAAAGCATGTTTCAGGTGTAAAAAATGGGGGGAAAGATTGCTATTTTATTTTTTGTCTGTCTCTTTTCTTCTGGGATTCTGTTTTAATGGAAAAATCTTCCTTGGCTCGGCTTTTTCACTGGTTGTTTGTATATATGTTAGGAATTCAGGTTTCATTCAGTTGTAAAGTTACTATGATGTTACTAGGACTATGGGGGTATAACTTTCACAGAAAACAAACCTGATAACCAAGAAGAGAAGATTTACTTGCTCAACCTGTTTATGCTCTCATTTAATTAACTTAAGTTCTAGGGATAAAAAGGGGAGAGGGAAGGGTTTGCCCACTCCACTGATAGTGGATACCCACCAGTGTATCCCTTCAGAAACCCCAAACTTGGTGTTCCTGCTGTGTGTAAAGAGAAGCAGCATACACCCTTTTTATCAAAACAGGGAGATCTTTAAAAAGAAAACCAAACCAAAACAAACTGAAACACCAAGAAACCAACGGTCACAAAAACCCCAAACAAACCAATAGATAAAACACCTGTTCCAAAAAGACACTTCTCTGACTTTTGATGTTGCCCAAGGGATCCACTTCACCTAACTCATCTAACATAACTTAGCCAGCCCAAAGCTGGCCATCTCACCTAGGCCTAGGTTAAGAGATTCCCAGTGCTTGCTGGAGGGACGTGCTCCTCCCCAGCAGATCTGACCTTCACCATGAAGCCAGCTGAATTTCCCAGTTGCCAATGGCAAGCAGCTCATTGATCAGCCACCAACCTCAGCGGGGCTCCGAGTGGGTTTGCAGGTCCCTTAAGCACATCTTCCATCACCTTTCCCCCTGCAGCACGAGGCCTTTCGGACAGCCAGCAGTGCAGAAACAACCACGGCCACTGCCGGAGGCTTTGCTTCCACATGGAGCGCTGGGATGGGAGCTGCAGCAACGGCCGCCTGCGCTGCTGCCGATGACAGCAGCCATGCTGGGATGGACCCTGGCATCCCAGGGGGACCAGCCCAGCCACCCTGCAACCACAGCTGTACGTAGGATCTGCTCTTACACCTCTACGCCTACACCCACAGCTCGTTTTGTCCATCACGAATAAACCTGTTGGTTTTCCATGTCCTTCTGGGTTCAGAATGCAGCCGTGTTTCCCTCTGAGGTGGGCCATCCTGCTTAACACTTGGGGTTTGATGCTGCTTGAGATGTACTGGGGCATCCAAAACATCTGCACAAGGCTGGCAGATGTGGCACAGGACCAAGGGGACACCTGTGGCCTTCCAGGGTGGCAGCAAGAGAGGGATCTGCTGGGCTTGTCCCAGCAGTTATGAAGCCTCTCTTCTAGCCCATACCTCTATGTCACAGCCTTCATCAACCTCTATCTCTTGCTCTGTCTACAGACGAGACCACAGCAGGATCCATCCTCTTCAAGGAGATGGATCCAAGACAGAGGTATGATCTGCCCTCCAGAAGTGCTTCTTCCTCCCCCATAAAACAACAAGGTGAACCTGGGTGGATGGCTCAGGTTATCCACCTCTGAGATGAGGGAAAAGTGGGTGAGATGGAGAAATCCCACTCCCATGGGCAAAACAATTCATCCAGTGGTCACACAGTGAGTGTGGTGGGCTCTGCATGGAGCGATTTTCATGTGAAATCTTACTTGCATAGTGCAAGGTTTAAATAAAAAGACAAACTGCTCATAAGGCTGATGGTAAAAGCAAAAGGAGCTTTTCTGGCCTCACTACTATTTGCTGGTGAGGGATACCCCAGACTGAGTGTGGTTGTGGGTCTGGGGGCAGAAGAAGAGGACTGAAGCAGCCAACCTGACTTTGGACGGGCCCTGAACACCAACACGTACAAAGCACTTGCTTTTGGAGTGGGTGTAAAAGAGCTGAAAAAATGCTGTTTTCCTAGTGGGCAGAAAAGGAAGAAAACTCTTGTCAGAGAGGAAATGATGAACATGCATGTGAAGAAGGAGGAGGACATATCTGAGCCAACAAACCACCACCCTGGGTGGGGAGCATCCCTCCAAACCCTGCTACCCTGGGCATCCCCTCCAAAAGGGAGGGTTGGGACACAGGAAAAGGAAAGGGGAAGGGGAAGGGGAAGGGGAAGGGGAAGGGAAGGGAAGGGAAGGGAAGGGAAGGGAAGGGAAGGGAAGGGAAGGGAAGGGAAGGGAAGGGAAGGGAAGGGAAGGGAAGGGAAGGGAAGGGAAGGGAAGGGAAGGGAAGGGAAGGGAAGGGAAGGGAAGGGAAGGGAAGGGAAGGGAAGGGAAGGGAAGGGAAGGGAAGGGAAGGGAAGGGAAGGGAAGGGAAGGGAAGGGAAGGGAAGGGAAGGGAAGGGAAGGGAAGGGAAGGGAAGGGAAGGGAAGGGAAGGGAAGGGAAGGGAAAAAGGTTTCAATCCCTACACTTGATGTCTTTATGGAAACTGCCTGGTAGGAAGACCATCTAGTCTGTGCTGTTTCCTGAGAGATGCCAGGGTCACATCTGGACCATCTGGCAAAGCCTGGGGACAGTTTTACCTATGCCTCATCCCTGCAAAGTGTTCTGGGAGATGAAAGAGAATAAACTCTTATATTTCAGACCATATCTCAGCATCTCATGAGGGCCATCACTGTCTTATTTCCTGCATATGCTGATCTGCTGGGTGGAATTATGAGTGGGAATGGGCCAAGGCCAAGTTCATTTACACCAGCTACTCAACAGGGAGTAAATGTCAACTGTGGTGCTAAGAAGGAAGAGGAAATGCGCACCACAATGTGCTCTGGAGCAGGACTCCAGGAGCAGATCCTCACCTAGGAAAGGAAGGGATGTGAGGTGAGCAAGAATAGAGATGTCCTGTAGGCACAAGGAGAGAGAGGGCATGAAGGGATATGAAAGTCTCCCTGAGAGAAAAGCTGGAAGGTTCATCTCTGGAAAACACCCAGCGTGGTATCTGGGACACGCAAGCAAGGAGGTAGCCAAAATTTGCACCCAAAAGTCTCCTTGAACTGCAAAACACCCAGCTACACACCTGGCTTTAACCTAAACCCACTCCGCTATCTACCCCAGAGGGACCAGTCTCATCCTGGAGGAAACAGAGGGAAACCAGTAAAACCAGTGACTCAACTGTGCCAGCTGACAGCCAGTGGAGATCTGTCTCATCTCTGTCTGGACTCTGAACAGGGAGAGATTCCCCTGTTCCTCCTACCACCATGAATTAAACCAGCGAGGGACTGGGATCCCAGGCTGGGATTACCCCCATCCTTGTTCCTCTCACTCTGCAGGCAGCAAAGATCTGCAGGGCCTTCACGCAGTCCCCTCTCCTGGAGGTTTCTCCTCTCCCTTGAGTGACAGTCCGGCTCCTCGGGAGTCTTGGAAAGCTCAGCCAGAGGTTAGCAGCCACTCCGGCTCACTCCAGCCATCAGTCCCATCAAGCAGATAAGGCTCCCGTTGATAACAAGGCCTGCCAAAAACGAGCCTCCAGTTTTTCCACCTTTTTGAAGTCTGGCCGGTGAAGTTTTGCAGAACTTTGTCTTTTTGCCAAAGTAACCAACTTTCAGCTCCAACCTTCGTCTTCCCTCCTTTTCCCCAACCTCCTCCCCTCTCCTTCCCTCTTCCTCCTCCCTCCTCCATGTACACGCCTCTCCATGGGGCTGATAGGGGTGCTGGGGATGGACGATGAGGGGGTGATGTCATCTGGTTTTGGCCCTGCAGAAGAGCAGGCGCTGCCAGAGGAGGCAAGGGTCGGACATGTCTGCCTCTACCCAGCCTGGCGCCGGGAGCAACTGGGAGCCTTCCTTTCACAGCCGCCTCTGCGCCTTATCAGGGGCAGGATGACATCTCAGGGACGGCTGCTGGGGTTGCAAGGGAAAGGAGGTGGGGAGCCCCTGAATGTGGGCCTTGTGAGAAGCATGTACGCCTGGGTGTGCACACGGATATATGTGTGTGTGTGTGTTTGTGTGTGTGTTCACTGGCAGGAGCTGCAGAGGGAAATTGCTCCCAGCAGGATGGAGCCAGCTATCAGCCGCCGCAGAGAAGAAAGTGCCTCTGTGTCGAAGTCCAGCCAAGTTAAGGGCGATGCCATAGCCCAACTCCACTCCTGCTAAGGACTTGGAGAGTTTAACCTCTCACATCCCAGACAGGCAACCTGGAAAATCCTGCGTGACTGTCTGCAAAGGGTTAAAATATTCCCCTTGCCATCAAAGGAGGAGGCCAGGGCAGAGGGAGGGAGGTGAATCCATCTGCCTCATACCCAAAGATTGGGGTCAGGAGTGCTTTCAAGCAGACCTGGGTAAAAATTTACCATGGAAATGGTTTTGAGATGGAGTGGTTTTGGCATTTTTTTTTCCAATTTGGAATAGAAAACTTTCATTCTCCATAAAACAGCAATAAGCCCTAACATCACCCCCTATTTTCTTCTCTCTCCCAGAAATGTGGTTTGATCAGAAAAGTATGAAATATTTTTGGCTAGCCCGAGAACAAACTGTGCTTCCTATCTCCTACAACACAGCCCTCAGGAGGGAAAAGCCTTGTGGGACACAGGAGCTGCAGCTCAAGGAGAGAGACAGTTCCCTACAGTTGTGGTCTTTTAATATATTTTATTTTATATTATTTATTAATGTTGCAAATAATATTTTTTCCCCCACTCCAATGAATTATCTTGCTCACACCCCACTTTGGAGACCAGTGCTCTAGAGGAAAATGGAGACTTTGGGGAGAGGAACTACAGCCCATAAGGCATGGGGCAGAAATGTAAACAAGTGGTTCTCTTTCTAGCTGGCAAATTTATAAAATTGATATTTTTTTTGCTTGAAAAAAATAATATTTTCTGTAAAAGTCATTCTCTCTTGTAATTACAGTGAGAAAATAGATACTGAAAACTAGGAGTGCTATAAAATCAGGGTCACCTTCAGGGACTCTTTCCCACCTAAGTCCTGTTTCAGAAGAGCCCCTCTCATCTCAGGCAGAGCCAAGCCCTTGCATCGGGTCAGTGATATGAACATCTATGAAGCAAAGGTCTCCATCTCCTTGGCCGCCAGGCTCCCTTGAGAGACAGAGGAACAGGCTCTGTGCAACAAGAAATTATGTCTTACAAGGGTTTTCTTATCTCTGTAGATGGTGAAGGGAGCCCAGGGTGACCCATCACCGTGGAGACACTTCTGTCGGTCAAATGAACGTCTGCCAGCAAAACCTTGGCACTTTTTTTGCATGAATAAATTGATGTCCTGTTTGTACGTCCCTACAAGGGGACTAAGATACAACCACTGGGACTGCCCTGTGCTGACCTCGGCTGTCCACGTCAGAGCGAAAGCCTGGCAGGCGGTCAGCCCTAACGTCTCAGAGGCTGTGTCATAAAGAATATTTTTTTCTAGGAGTAAATAAATGACTTCACCCTTCTGGCAAGGTGTTCTGGGCTCTTTCAGCAGCCCCACGTGGAAGAACAGCAATGCTGGAGCAATGCAGCTCCCCTGTCCCCAGGGAGGGAGGGCTGGTTGGTGGGGATGCTCCAAAACAAACACCACAGGGACCAGCTGCCAGGCTGCTCCCCAGCACGCCGGCAAAGTCACCTGCAGCCAAAACCTTGTAGTTTTTGGTTTGGAGATGCCCCAGGGATGAGAGGCAATGCTGAATTTGGGGAAGAGTGCAGGGGAAAGGCTTTGCATCCCAGATAAGGGAGGGTAAAGGACCCCTTTCCCCCCTCCATCCTCCTCCCCAGGACCACTGCTTGCAGGACCCTTCACCAAGCTCTGTGGATGCTCAGCCCTTCCTCCAGGACCAGGTCCCCATGCCTGGGACAGACATGAAGGCTGTCAGGAGGCTTTATTGTCCAGATTTTCACACCACTATCAGCGACTCCCACACACTGGAAGTGAGATATGTATGACAACATTTTTTCCATCAGTGAGTTTATCATTGCCAAGGGGAAGGGGCTGGGGAGGGTAAGGGGAAGGACAGGGGAAGAAAGGAGGTTCATGGGCAGAAACGCTCACCTACCCCATCCTTCACCCAGCCCATGCTCCCCCAGATCTATGAAAGAAGGAGAAGAAAACTGGGTCTTTGGAGGAATGTGTTGGCAAAGCAGTTGTGTCAGACCTACAGCCTCCTGGCCCAGTAGAGACAGTCCTAAATTCCTTGGGTAAGATCCGAAAACACTCTTCCTGAAAACATATCTCTTAATTCATATGGGTGTACGTACAAATGGAGAAACCTTCTGCAAGGATGTTGGCTGGGCCAGCAAGACCCCAAGAGGTATGACCCCTCCTTGGTGTCAGACTGATCCTTCCCAGGACTAGGGGAAGCTCCAGCCAGTAGGAAAGATATTAATACAGCAAAAAGCTCAGCTGTATCAGACACGGACAGAGCAACTGGGACCCCATCACTGAGGCTGCAGTTGTGAATTATGCATTGCATCTCGGTGGATTTTTGCAGTGGTCACTTTTATCACCTGGGAAGGCAGGGTCTTGGCCCACGACCCTCTTTCATAGAGCAGAACCTGAAACCTGGCTTTCTTGGTCTTAATCTGGAGAAGACAGGTGGAGCAGAGGTAAGGCATGGTTCTTCAAGCCTGGCAATCCATCCCCAGCTTGGAGGACATGATGTCATGGTTCTGGGACACTGAGAAACAACAAGGTTTGTGCAGATACAGGAGCTGTGGGGACAAAACCAAACCTGCAGCTGGATGATGGGAAGGCTTTAGGGAACTACCAGAGTTGGTGAGTCTTCTGATAGAGGTCTGGAGTTGGTAGCATTTGCAATGGCGACACATCTCAGTGAGGTCTGCAGGACAAGGAGCTGAGGATACAGGTGTGATTTCAAGGGGTCTGTATGGTTGCTCTGGAAACCACTAGATTTATTCCAGGTGGGAAAGTTCAAGCATACCCCAAGTTTGCCATTAGCCCCTTTCCTCCCAAGCCCTGGGTTTCTGCTTGGCCCATAGCAGATCTTTGAAGCAGCCACTCAAATAAAACATGTTTCCTGGGATGAAAATATAATAGATTAAATAACCAATCCCACAAAGCTGCTGCTTGCAATGAAAGCCCAAGGCAACGCTGCCCTGATTTTGATTCAAGGCAAGAAGTTTGGCAATGCTATGTCAGGACTGTGGGGAGGTAATTGTCCAAAGGAGCCATCTCTGAAGGTAGAGGTGAAGCTGAGGTCCCTCTTTCTGGCACGTGAATAGGTTTATCTCCCCAAGGAGGACAGTTAAAAATTTGCCCGTTAAGTGTATTATGGACTCTCCAGGCTGGTGTTTCCAAGGATGGGGATGGATGACAATACAATCTTTTAATGTATGGTCCACAGTCAAGGAGAAGCCCTACCTGAGCACCAGACATCTCCTGACACTGAGCACATGGGAGAGAAAACACATGGGAGCACATGGCAGGGATAAAATATGCATGTTTTTTCTGCTCAGCGATGTGATTACTTTTGGTAGCTGGTCTGGCGAGATGGCGGCGGTGCTTCTGTGATTAATGGGAGGTTTCACCATCGGCATCGTCACTTCAGGCTGCCTGTTCCTTGGGGAGCTGCTATCTGCTGAGAGATGATGGTCTTCAAGCACAGTTCATTAGCAGAGTCCTCTGGGGGGGGTGACTGACTGTGGTGGGTTAAGAACAGGCTGGAAAAGGGTCCCTTGCATTTTCTGAGCTGACACAGTGGGGGATGAACCAAGGTCCTGCTGAGTGTAGGCAGAAGCAATTTTGGCTCAAGCTTATCCAGTTATCAGCCCCCACAACAGCCCTGTCACTCACAAGAGTCACGTGGTGAAAGTCTTCAAAATGCCTTCAGAGACAGGCAGAATCATCCACCGCCATTACCAGCCCCCAAGTCACCAGCTGGACCATCCTGAGATAAAACTGAATTTCAAAATATGTGTGGAGGCCTTCTGTGACTTGAGCATGAGGCAGAGATGAATGAGTTTCTCGTGGATAAGCATTTTACTCTGCAGCAGTAATGCTCTCATGAAGGCAGTGGTCATCCTTAGACCAATTAATGAGGTTTGTGAAGGAAGGTGATGTTATAAGGCCAACAAATATCCTCCAGTAGAGTGGGGAAGGAGAAGGTGCCTTTGTTTTTTTTTTTAAATTCTCTCTTCTCTGTACATAAGCTCAATGCATCCTGTCAATGTTGTGTTGCTCTTGAGAACAGAAGACTTATGCCAGATTGCCCTTTCACCACCCACGCAACTGAAGGGATGAAGAGTTTTCCCTAAACCCCCAGAAAGTCTTCCAAACCTGACCATCCAGCAGATAAGCAGTCCACCTGGACTGCAGGGGTGGCAGCCTGGAAGAGGTCAGAGACACCTCCAGTTGTTTTTTGCCCAGGTGCTCCTTGCCCATCTCTTTGCTGATCTCTGTCTTCACAGTTTGTAGGTCACCAAAGTGGGGAGAACCCGCCCTGGAGGAGTGGTATTTGCACCAGGGAAGCAAGGTGAGCTAATGGTACTGGAAGTAAGGGCCCCACTGCTGGGGTCATGGGCTAGATAACACAGGTGAGGCATGGACCAGCATGCATGGACCAAGACACAGCAGCACAAGAACTAGGAACCAGACAGGAATATATTGGCCAAGCACCAGAGGACAAGTCACCACACACCATCAGAAAGAAGCCAGCTCACGTGTATAGTAAAAGAGAAATCCTGTTTCCTTGAAAAGATTATATTTTTCAACCTGCCATGCTCACGTATCTATGTGAGCTGTCCCCAGGGGTCACATTACCTGAGCTGGCAGCTCTGCTCCCTGTGCCTGGGAGTGTCCTTTGAGCTCAAGAGGTGTCAGTGGACATCTGGAGGGCACCAAAAGTGATGGAGCGGGGACTTAGCCAACCTTTCCTTTCTCCTTTCCTCTCCTTTCCATTTCCTCACAGGGCAGCGAGTACACAGATGTGGTTGTTCTGAGGGATGTGGGGAAGGTCCTCCATTAGCTGGGAAAACCTCATGTAACAGATGGCAAAGCCAAGACACCCACGCACCACAAAGTGGGAACCTGTCCTCGGGGGCCCATCCTGGGATCGGGCAACCACCCAGCAGGAGGTTATGAGGCTGCAATGTGCAAAACAACCATGAGCAAAACCAGGGTTCCCTCTTCTCTCCATAAGCAGTGGTGATACAGAGAGTTGGGAGTGTCTGTGTCATTGATTTGCCAAAATCATATAGGGCATCACTGGCCGACTCCAGTGATATGTTTCTGGAAGGAGACAGCTCCCAAATTAACAGTCAACCATGCACTGATTAGCTAGTGAAATCATTTGCATGAGCCATGGCAGGAACAGAGAAGAGGCTTCCTCTGATGGATTGTGCTCCTTGAGAAATCCTGGGACTAAACCAGATCTTTATAACTCATTTAGCCCCACTCACAATAGACACACAGAACAAAACAGCTACCAATAACGTCTACTTTCAAGGAGGTGTTGCCTGTCTGGATGAGTGCATGCACTGGTCTGGAATTGTCCCTTGTGCCGGATGCTCCTCCCAGACAGTGACAGAAATGCTGAATCAAAAAATCTGTTTGTTTTTTTTTTTTTTTTTTCTGGGCTGAGCCTGCCTGAGCCAGCATCTCAACAAACAGGAGGTCAGTAAAGGCTTGCTGTGGGAAACAACAGTATTTAAGGTTTGGCACTTGTTCAGCTTAAGGATAAAATTTTTCCTACAGCATGTGACCAGGCATGTGAAGAGCTGCTCTTCATTCCTGCATCTGAACGGCTTTACAAGCTGTCCTGCCTCAGTTTACCCATCTGTAAGATGGGGGCAAAGATAACTCTCTCTCCCAAAGGTGAATGCTGGAGAACACCTCATGGAAACATGGAGTAACTGAGGCTGGGTGGGACCTCAGGTGATCTCTAATCCACTCCCTGCTCCAGCCAGGGCAACTTAGACCAGCTGCTTTTGGTGAAAGCTGAAGGAGGTGTCCCAGGGTGTCAAAAACCATTTAGCAGATTTTCAAGAAATATCTTAGAATATTATCCTTAAAATATCTTACAATAGTAAAGGCTAACTTGGGCCATGGACTCTAACAAGACATCTATACTGAAGAAAGTGTTTTTTGACAGCATTAAACCTCCCACAGAAACATCCTGTGACCTTGTGCGGTTTTTTTTTTTAACTTGTGCAAATTGAGAAGCAAAAGCATTTAGCAAGAAAATTCCTCCATATACCATCCAAAAAAAAAAAAAAAAAGAAGTCTAAAAAAGGGATTTTCACTTCTTGCCATGAAACTTTCCTTCTTGGGGGTGGTGGAGGGGGTGAACCTGTTTCCTTCCCTGCCCGCCATTCCTGGAGAAGGTGGATCAGTGGGGTGTCACGCAGCCCCAAGGAGTGGGGCAGCCCAGACCCATCCACAGGGACAAGCCCCCCAGGCTGCCTGCCAGTCCGCAGGGTGCCCAGCGGTGCCTGAAGAGACCGTGGGAGTTTGGCTACCGCTTCCCGGCTCTTATCAGCACTCATGTGCAGCCTGTCACCGATCCCACTCAGCCCAGCCACCACATGCCCACCCTGGGGCCAGCCCCGTCATCAGGGGACCCCCGCTATCGCCGGCACCAGCTGAGACCTTTGGCGGGCACTCCTGGTTTTCTGATGGCAAAGGAACCGCCCCGGCTCCCCACCCTCTCCTGTTGCCCCACTCCCCTCCAGCCCCTGACACCACTATGTCTGGCATGGGCTCAGCTGTTTCTCGCCAACTGAAATAGCAGCAGAGATAACCGACCCAGGCAGGGACCCAGAGACAAATTTCCATTCAGAAAAACGTCCTTCCCACTCCCTCAAGGAGGACAGTCCAGCCACGACCACCTGGTGTGGACCCCTCTTCTTCTCTCTCTTCATCTCCAGCCTTGCAGGCAGGGGAGAGGGGATGCGGTGATGTGACCAAGGTTGCACAGCCTGCCAGTGGCAGAGCTGGAGGCTGATGTGTTACCGAGCGCTCTCCCAAACCCAATGCCATTCATAACAACGTTGTTGCTGGAATTTGGCTGTGTATGGAGGAAACAAAGATGCTGCAAGGAGCAGACCATGCCTCAGGGGCTGCCTTCTGCTCTCACTTGTTTCCTTTTCCCTTCCAGTGATGCTGCCCTTTGGGTGGCTCAGCAAAGAGACAAACTGAGTCCTGGGCCCAGCAATTCCCAGTGAGCGGTCCTGGAGCTTTGGGCATTGGCACTTTCCTGTGCGGAGTTACCCAGACTTTCTTATTGTTGGTATCTTACCACCTAACAAGCCACAAGAGAGCTTGACATTCGCTCCAAAGGCTTTCTGATCAGGACTGGAGAAGCTGGTCTGGTCTCCTTGGCCAAGAGACCACAATGCTAGTGTGACAGGATGCTGTATGTCACTCACTTTCTTCTTTTTATGTTGGAAAGGAAAAGAGGGGCTGCTCCTTTATGCAGCCCATGAACAAATGACTCACTGAGCCCACCTTCTTTCACTAACTAGATGCAGTTTAGTATCATGGTTATCCCTTGTCATGGCCCATCCCAGGCACCACCTTCTCATACCGCACACTCCACGTCATGGATTTGATCACATGTCTGCTCCAGCCCCATCCGACAAGGACAAATAGTGTCTATCTTTAGAGCATGCTTGGAGACACCTAGGTCAGCAGTAGGAGGCCAAGGGACAGATCACGCAGACCCTGGGGTTCCCTCACTACTTTCTCCACATGACCTGGCTGGGCTTCACCATCAAGTGTCTGTGGTCAAACCCTGTCCTGCTGATGCTAGCTGGAGACCTGTCAGTGGTACCATGAGCACAAGCTCAGCTTCAGCATATCACTGATGTTAAAGGTGGGATGAGATGGACTGTGTCTAGAGAAGGTTTGTGGCCAAGACCTTCCTTTGTCCCCTCTTCTCAAGGCTTCCCAAGCCATGCCTGGAAATGCCAGGGAAGTTTGGCTGTCATTACCCAGCTCTTATCACCACATGATGTCCCACCCTTCACCAGAGAGATGAGAAGACCAGCTGAAACATGAAGAGAGAAAGGGAAGATGACCTTGTGGCATGGAGGGATTCAGCCCACAGATACTTCACTTCCTTTCCTTTTGTCCCATGTCTCGCTTCCAACGTGTCAGAGGAACTGGTTCTGCCTTTGGTGGACACCAGCCATGTCCTGGCCAAGTCAGCCAGTTTCCTGTGCACTTGTGGTTGTCACTCTCAGGCTGGAATTTTGGTTTTCATCCCCAGCACCTTCAGAGATGGCTCTTGTGTCAGGCTACTGAGATGATTCTGCTTGGGCTCATCTGCCCACACCCCTTGTCTGGCAGTGCAGGCAGGCGTGGTTATCATCTACCAGATGTGGTTATCATCTACCAGAACGTCACTGTTGGCAGGGTAACTTGGCAGGACACAGATAATCCCTCCTATAAAGAAGGGAATTAAATTTGTCTACACTTTTAAATTACTAGATTATTGTTTTTAACACTGACCAGCAAGCACTGAGCTAAACAAGCCCTGGGCACAGTTTGGCCATCATTATGTTCCCAACAAGCTCTCCTGCAGTGAAGAGGTCTCAGACCTGGCATGTTCCCAGGAGCCTGCGGGTAGAGAAATGATTCTGAAGGGCCACCGGGTTAGATGTCCCTCCACTGCACCCATCTGTGTTCTGGGGAGGGTTACACCAAAGGTTACAGCCATAATCAGGATGGAAGATGGTAAGCACCTGGATTGGGGTTTTATCCATGCAGGTGTAGAAGAAAGGCTGTGTCTTGGAGAAACTGCAAAAGGACAAGATCTCCATGTGCCACAAGTAAGACCTACTTAAAGGTGATGCCTGGTATTTAGGCCTGAGTGATCAGCCTCAGGGAAAGTAGTGGTGTCTGCAGAAATTAGTTGAGAAACACAGTTATGTTCTACCACAGCAGGCTTAAACACCAGGACACCTGCAAAGGGAACCCTGAGGCAGGACAGACCTGGGACGTGGATACAAGCCCCTGTCTCTGATACGTTTCATCCCAGAGGTTAGCAAGGTTTTGAGTTCACATCAAGTCCTGTCCCCAAGACACCCCCTCTTTGTCTATCCCAAGAGCATGGCAGCGACTTGGTCACACCACGATGGGAAACATGCCACTAATGGATTAATTAGCAGCACTTCACAATAAGCTAATCAACAGTTTCCCACAGGGCTGTGCTTGGAGTCTCCCAGCCAGGTATGACCCCACAGGTATGTGTCAATGCCCCGCAGATGGACCTGCTGGAGCAGCCCCAGCTCCCATCTTGTTGTGAGTCAGAGACCTTTTCGTAACACAATGAGAAGGATTTTGCTGGGCTGCCTTTGTCTCGGCAGCTTCCTTTCACGGCACAATGTCTGCTGTAGAAGCCGTGATCTTCATTTCCCTCTTACCCTCCATTATTCCTCTATATTTCTCTTCCAGGGTCTTTTCCTTATCTGCCATCACTTTCCTGTTTTTCTTCCTCACTCAGCACCCTCCAGCCTCCCTGGCTCCTGGACCATCGGCTCCTGTTGAAGTGCTTCCTCCTCCTCTGGCCGATGCCCTCCCAGCGATAGCCCTAAGTATCCCGGGGGACCATAGGCATCCCACAGGGCCCTGTCAGGAGAGGGTGGTGGTGCTGACCCCGCGCCAAAGGAAACGGTGCTGGGAGGAAGCAACAGCACTGGGCTCCCAGAATATCTCCAAAAAGCGTTACCCCAGGGATGCAGAGATAAGCAGAAAAAAACTCATTTGGGGGGGAAGGAGGAGGAGGTCAGAGCTGTTTGTCTGAGATGTTTGTGCGTCTTCTGGCATAAACAGCGGTCTGGGCTTTCCCAGCGGGCGCCAGCATCCTTTTTGGAGCCAGGGCAATTGTTTATTCAGCCTCTGCTCACCTTGGGACGTGCAGCTCAGCACCACAGCAGCGAGGAAGGTGCTCAAGGTCATGGGGAGACAATGTTAGGAGGGTCAAGTCCTGACACAGCAGTTCCCAGGAGAGGGTCCCCTCTCTTTTGGTGTTTGTTGCCTTGGGTGGGTGCCAATTCAGGGTTAGGATCTCACTGTGCCTGATGCTGGAAAGACTCTGGGTATCCCTTGTCCCTCAGATGGGACCTACAGGCACTTGGTGCACACACGGGGCCACGGTGACACAGCCCATCCCGTGGGACAGCTGCCTGCCTTGTGAGGACTACCATAGATGATGTCCACTGTACACCCGAGTGGGCCAGTCTCAGGAGCCTGTGGCTCTTGCAGACACCAGCACATAGTATTTGTTGGCTACAAGTCCTCGGAGAGGCTACAGAAGCTCCCTGCATGAGAAGCATGCAGTGAGGCCCCTCTGGGAGGACCTCACAGTGTTTTGTCAACCCTCAGACACTGAGGTCCATCCCCCGGTGGGTGACTGGGTGCCTTAGCACAGTGGAGGCTGCAGCCAGAAGTCACCACCACCTCTTTCTCCATCCCAGAGGCTGCTCTCCCCACGAACATCCTGCAGCAAAGTGATGTCCTGGGATGGGGAACAGGAATGAGGACCTGGGGGCAGCCCCTCAGCCCCCACTGCACAGGCACAGCTGGAGATACCAACAGAACTGTGCACAAGGGCTGTGCGTTGGGACATCTGCCTCTCTTTCCCCAGGCGAAGAAGACCACCTGATAGCTAAAGAAGACCCGTTTCAATCTAGTCGACTTGCTACCTCATCAGCTAGGAAACAACCCAGCTGCCAACTTCCCCTCCAAAACTCAAAACGTCTTCAAAGTCCCAGATCTAATTTTATTCTTAGGTCTCAGTTTAAATACACGCACGTGACTCCATTGCAATGAGTACGAAGCACACTCGCTGTCTTGGAGCCAGCTCCATCCGCTCTTCCCAAGCTGAACCTGCTGCCTTCCTCCTGCTATATTTATCAGAACAATTTAGCTGGTTGGAAAGTGCTTGGGGAGGCAGCGGGGGTGGAGAGACCTTGGAAATCAGCCATGGGAGAAAACCTGCAGTCGCCTCCATCCTGATGTAGCTGTTGCAAGATGCTCTCATGTCTCCCTCGGGGTAATTCCAGTGTAAAGCTGGGAGGCTACACATCATTTGTTGAATTGCTCATGCTTTACAGATAATTTTTAAGTCTTTAGCAACCTTGTGCATAGCCTTGTGCTGGAGACCTGCTCACCTCCTAAACCTTCACAATCCTCATCTCCACTTGGAGATTTCCAGGATGAGCTGGTGCCACTTTTCTTCTGCCCAGGATATGGTCCAAAGCAATTTATCCTCCTCCTGTCCTTCAGTGCTGTCCCTCTGAACTCGCAGGGATAGTCAGCCTAAAATGGGAATTCTTACTGATGCAAGTGAGATTGATGCATTTAAGTACCTAAAAAAGTTTTGACACCTCCACGCTATCCTGTGGCAGTGAGACCAGAGGAGGCTAACACGTGGAACCTCTCCAAAAACCCTCACCGTGAAAAAGGACAGCATGCAGCTGCCTTTTACTCCTCATTTTTGGCATCTCTTGGTAAGATCTGTTCCCAGTTGGAAGCCCTAACCATGCCAGCCAGGAGGTACTCACTCAAAGCTCTGCAGCTGCAGATGTTGAGTAAACTTTGCAAGTCATTTCTGCTCTACACCATAGCACATGGACTCCTGTTGGGCAACCGGGCTTGTAGCAACAGAGGTTCAATCCCCTCTGCTGTGAGATTTTATGGTGCTCAGCTTCCTGTTCATTCCTGATGCACACACCCCTTGCATTTCAGTCTCTGATGTGGTTTTTTAATTTCTGTGCTGTGAGGAAGCAGGGCTCTGCAGTTGTTTTATTTAGCTGCCAGCAGGCACTTTAAATGCTCCCACCAACGTTTGTGAGGGTCAATACTTGCTAAATGCTGAGCAGCTGACAAGGGCGTCATTGGGCTGGGACTTGATTTAATCTCTCCTGTAGACACAGATAAGGATGCTGCAGCTCCAGTATCTTATCACTTCCTGATTTTCCTCACCTCTGAAGTGGATCTGCTGTTGTTTCATTTAGGGAGGCTCAGAAGGAGGAGGGGACCACCAGAGCCTGCTCTGTAGGGACAGAAGGCAATAACCACATCTGGAGAGGGTTGGGGCTGCAAGTGAGGTGAACATTCCCTGCTCACCTCTCCCCACTCCCTCGGAGGGATGCTGGGGTGAGGGACTTTCCCCCATGGGAGCTTAAAATGAGATAGCCCAGCTCCCTAGAGGTATTCAGGATGGCAATTCCCAAACAGACATGGGATGAGGTGGTGGAAATCATCCTCCAGGAATGAGACCTGTTCAGAGTGATGGGGCCAGGGCCGGCTTTCATGATGACCCAGAAAGCAGCAGCAGGAGCTGCTTGACTCTTGCAGTTTTCTGCCTAGCCAAGGAAATATGCTCACACATCCCTTTGTAAAGCCTTCCCAGACCACGAGATGGCATCAAAAACCAGTGCAGCCTGAACCAGACTGGTTTCCTCTCTGGTCTGGCCTCATCCAGCAAAACCTGAGATCCTGAGTGGGATCCTGATGGGATGGATGGTGCAGGTGTCCCTCCTCGCAGCAACGGCCCTTCTGCCCGTGGGAACCTTCCCATCAGCTTCCTCGCCCTGCACAATTTTTCTAAATAAATTAAAATGCAATAAAATCTGCTTCCAGTTTCCCCCATATCCAAAACAGGCCCAGGCTGGCTTTCAGGTACCTGTCTCACCCAATCCATCATCCCTTGCCACTGACCCTCAGAAAACCTTCCCAGCACTTTGCCCTTCCTCCCCCAGCTCCTTATGAATGACCCTGATTTCCAGTCCCACCAGTCCTCCTCCTATTTCCATTTCCCCCCTGAGGGTCATGTATAAACAAAGCAAAGAACAGGGAAAAACAGGGTTACCAGGAGAAAATGGGTCCCGGGTGGCCGGTGGCATGCAGCGGACCCTCACACGTCACTGAGAGCCTGGCACGGTGCCTGATGAGATAACCTTTCACCAGAACACCAAAAACACCCATTTCCGAGGAATCTTGGGAAGTTTCCCTTCCTGCTAGGAGCCAGCAACCCTTCTAGCTTTGCAGGCAGGAGAAGGGTGAAGGCAGTGTGGGCAAGTGGTTGCAGCAGGGCTCCCCATGGGCCAGAATTGCTGCTTTCTCCATCTGGGCTCACCATGGGATGAACCCTTTATGCCTCAGTTTCCCTTCTGCAAAGTGGACACTGATAATGCAGAGAAACTGATATATCTCTGATCCTGAATTCTGCACGTACAAGACACAGCCTCCATCCCTATATCATCTATCAAAACCAAATACAATACAGAACAAATATTTTGGCCTAAGGAACCCCCCACAATGTGTGTTTCATGCTGTGAGCAGGAGAGATCAAGAGATGGAGATAAATTCAGTGACACAGATAAGAGTCTGGGGGTCTCTTTGACTAGACAAAGGCAAGTACAGCCCTGTTCCTTGGCCAGCTGCTTTGGGAAAGCATCTTCTCAACCCTGTATCAGGGAGGAAGACTCACGTGAGTGTAGGAGCAAGCTCTATCAGCCAAAAGCCTAGGTGCCCATCTTGCTCAGACTCTTGTCTTGGCCACAGCCAACCTTTGAGCCTGCAGAGGAAGGCAAAATCATTAAACGCTCCCCCAAAAAGCTGTGCCCAGGGCTCTCTCTGTAAAGTCAGGATGTCAAAGTTGCTTTCAATGGAAGGCACTGATGCACTGGTCCTGCGGAAAAGCCAAGTACACAAAAGAGGGTTTTTTTCTTTATCCATCCCTCTGTCTGGCACCCACAGAAAAATGCTCTGGATGCAAATTTTCATGGCAGTGCCCCAGCTTCTCTCTCACTTCTCCTTTCCTGTGGATTTCTTCCTCTGAGGCAAGCTGGAGGTTTCTTTTTGAAGCACAAGAGCTGTCCCCATCCTTGGCTTTTCTTACGCAAAGCTGTCATCTGAGCGGGGGGTGACCGCAGAGTGGCAGGGAGAGGAAGTCAGCTCCTGCTTTCCCTCACAAGCCAGGACAAACAGGCAGAGATTGAGGCCAGGCAGCTCAACAGCATGAGCTCAGCAAGTGAGGGAGGGATGAGAACAGGATCATGTGCTCAGGAAGGGTAGCTGAGATCTGAGCACTTGCCACCACTCTTGAATTTCCTGGAGGTTGGGGTATGGTAGGAACAAGACCAAAGTCAGGCATGTAGACAAAAGGAAATGAGGTCACAGCCTCTGCCTTGAAGTGTTTGAACCTGCCTGACAAAGCACATGGGAAAGGTGCCCTGGAGGGAAGATGTTTCCCAATAGGGGAACATCTTGGTCTATATGGGACCCTATCAGCTACCAAAGCCCCAACCAGTCCCACATAGAAGCAGGGACAGCACTGGGGACCTGACCCAGCACAAAGACCTGAGGAAGAAGACCCCTTGCCAGGGGACTGAGTAGATGGAAAAAGTTCTCATAGATTCAAAAATCTTCTGGAGTCATGGAGGAAAAACCAGTTCTGGACTGCTAAACACAAAGATCCATCTCTGGATCCAAAAGTACCACAGCCAAAACTTGCTGGGAGAGCTGGCAAGAGAGGTCTGGCCACACTGAACAGCTGAGCAGTAACGTTCACACCTGGATGCTGCAAAGGTCCATCTCAAACCAGACATAGGACGAGTTTTGTTCTCAGCGTCTCCTACGTGCCAGACACGAAGACAGACATTTCCACCTTTGGATGAGAGCAGTGTGGCACCTCCTTGGGCACAGTGTAGACTTAGCACAGCTGATTATGTTTGTTTGAAGTCGAAAGAGGGGAGACACCTCAGGAAGATGAGATGGATGAAGCAAGGGGACCAAGGAGAACTCTTCAATAGAAAATACAGAAAATGCTACTAATGTTTAATTTAGACAAGATTTTGCCTTGCATTGGAGCCAAGGATCAACTGTCTCACAGAATCACAGAATCATCTCAGTTGGAAAAGACCTTGAAGACCCTCCAGTCCAACCATTAACTTCACACTGACCGTTCTCAACTCCACCAGATCCCTCAGCGCTGGGTCAACCTGACTCTTCAACCCCTCCAGGGATGGGGACTCCCCCCCTGCCCTGGGCAGCCCATTCCAACGCCCAACAACCCCTTCTGGAAAGAAATACTGATGCAGCCCACTTTGTTCAAACCACAGTCCTGGCAGAAGCAGCTGGAATAAATGGGGAAGGGAGGTCCTGAGTGGTTTCTTCCTTCATCTTCTCCTCTGCCCATAGCCAGTGCTGTGCAAAGCGGCATAAACTTTGCAGGAGTAAATGATAGCCCTGCCATTGCCTTCCCACACCCCGCCAGGGCCAGCAGGCTCTGCCCTCACCATCTCTCTGCTCACCCAGATCCAGATTTGCTTTGCCCCAGCAAGGGTGGGAAGAAGTTTTTTGCTTAGGTCACCCATTCCTGAGTCACGTTCCAGCAAAGTCACCCGCTTCCTCGTGAGCGAGCTCAGCTGAGTCACCAGGTGCTGCGGGGTTGCATAACTGGAGTTCCCTGTTTGCAAGGATTTGCAGGGAACTGGAGATCCCTGTTTGTAAGGATTTGCAGGGAGCGGGGGGAGGATGCTGCAGGATCCTCCAGATCTAGAAGGGACCTTCAGCCTCTTAAGGAGCATTGGCAGCGTAAGACAAAAGGGGTGCACAGGGGTTGGAGGACACCAAGACCCCCGCAGTTTCCACCTGCCCTGTTGCATGGGTGAAAATCCAGGCTCAGTGTTGGATTTAGCTCTGCTGGTGCCTTTATGGCATGGCCAAGCACTGCTGCCTTCTGCCTGGCCATTTTTGGGTTAGATATGGACCAAACCTGCAAAGAGTGAAGGAGCAGAGCTGCAAAGCCAGGCTCTGCCCTCAGAGAAACCCTTCCCACGTCTACGCCATGGCCAGGGAGCCATTCCCGTGGCATTGCACTTTGCTTATCTCCCATCCACAACATGAGTACACAGCCCCCTCGCCCAGCATTTCTGTCTGGGCAGAAAAATCTGGTCAACAAATTCCCAGCTGTCACTGGACAAAACCTAAATCCAGTAGAATTAACCAAGAGCTGGTCCAAGGCATGTTTTGGTGAGTTTTTTAAAGCCACGTGCTCTAGCAGTAGCTCTGGCAGCTGTTGAAAGGTTGGAGAGTGAGAATTAGAACTCAGGATGTCCCAGCTCCCATGGAGAGCTGAGAATTACATCGGTGTCTAACCCTTCGAGCAAGGATTTATCAGGCAGGGTTCTTTATAAAATCCTGCTTACCAGTTGCCCTGGGGGAGTTAGTTACTTTGGCAGCTGATCCAGCTGTAATAACCATTATTATCCTCATCAAAACTCAACCTATGAGTCGCAGGTGATGTTCTGCTGCTGGGAGGGTATGCAAGTCAGCTGCAAAATCTACAGAAGTGATAAATTGCTGTTAGGAACGCAGATATAATCACAGAATCACATAATTGTCTAGGTTGGAAAAGACCTTGAAGATCATCCAGTCCAACCATCAACCCAACATTAACAGATCCCAACTACACCAGATCCCTCAGTGCTATGTCAACCCGCCTCTTGAACACCTCCAGGGATGGGGACTCCACCACCTCCCTGGGCAGCCCATTCCAACACCTAACAACCTGTTCTGTAAAGAAATGCTTCCTAATATCCAGTCTAAACCTTCCCTGGCAAAACTTGAGGCCATTACCTCTTGTTCTCACATTCAAATGTGTGTATGTCCTCACATTCAAAAGTGTGAACTCACATTCAAATCAATTATTTGGCAAATTTGTGTACAAGATGGACATCTGATGCACCTTTTCAAATCGCTGAGACACTGGTTTTCTGTTTTACAGATGAAACCCCCAGATGTTTTCTAAAATGACAAGGGAGACCAATCTAAGCTGGCTAATACTCAATTTAAAGCAGCAAATGATGATATGTACCCTTGGAAGAATGTATTTTGGGCCCAAAATGCATTTTTATTTAATTAATTCAATGTATTTCATTTATTCTCTAAATGCCTCATGTTGGGTCACCTGCAACATTTCGTAGATTAGGTGGTTCAATGCCCCATGGCAAGACAGACAGGAAAAGGAAAACTGGCGTAGAGAAGAGCAGTGTTGACTTCTGAGGATGAATCGTGATGCACAAAGAGGGACACGAAGTCAAGAATAAAAGACCTTCAAGAGCCATTTCGGTAGTAAAATCTTAGTGTTTAAAAGTGGCTAATAAGGGTGAATTAGAAAAAATCTGGGTAGATACACCCCGAAGGAAGTCTGGCAGTCTGACTAGACAGCATAGGCTTTGGGTTCAGGGAGTTCTAGTTCTAGTTTGCAGCACTATACCAGCTACTAGGAAGAAAATTAACTCTATCCCAGCTGAAACGAGGACAGAGGAGCACGCTTCACTCCTATCCTAAGCCAAACCAAGCTATTTGCTTATTAAATAAATCTGCATTTCATACCCTTGTCGTAAGCAATAATGATTTTAAACCCTGGAGATGAAAAAAAACACAACCATACCTGCATTATTTAGGGCTGCTTTTTTTTGGTGGGAAATGAATATGCATAGAAACTTTTTTTTCTTAAACGTAGAGGTGCTGGTCCTGCAGCAGCTTCCTTCGGAGCTATTTACTGCTTAATGTTGAAGCAGGGACACCATGAGTCAACCAGCAGTGATTTAACAAGGGATAAGACAAGGTTGCCCAAGGCCTCCTGGCTCTTTTCCTTATCTCATTCCTATAGTGGTGGCCTTTGCTCCAAAGGCTGAAACTTGCCATGGCCTGAGCAAATGCCATTTATTTCTCTGATACACTAAAAAATCCCACAAAACCAAAAAAAGGGGTTGTTTCTTGCATGGTTTGGGCACACAAGGGATTTACAGGCTCCCTGGAGAGCATCTCTAGCAGGAAAACTTTCCTAGCTGCATTCAGCTTCATGTATAAAACCAGTTTATCTCAAAAATTGGCATGCTTTTGGCCCAAACCAACTGAAAAAGGGATGGCAACTGCAACACTTCCCCAAAGAGAACAGAAAGGCCAGCAGTACGTGCAAAGTTTTAGTTCATACTTTCAGTTCTTGAAAAAGTTGCAAAGTATTTGCAGGAAAAGCAAGAGGCTGCTCCCCCCCGGACAAACAGCAGAAGACATCAGCATAGCCGGAGGGATGGGCTCTGTGATGTCTCATAACAAACTAAAAGGTGTTTTATAGGACTGCATAGGGTTAAAATTGCTAATATGGGACTTCCAGGCAAAAACCTATTTGGAAATAAGGATGTATGGGCAATAAAGAGGTAACTGCAGCAAGTTACTGGGAAAAATGAGCATTAATGATGCTCTGACTGCAGCTCCCCAGCATCACGTGCCATGCCCACATGGCTGGCAGCACCGAGAACTTCCCAGACAGGTTGTGCAAAGGGCAAGACAAAAATCAGTTTCCTTTACTTGTGATTTCTGTCATCAAAACTTCACAGGCAACAGAGGAAACTGCAAAACCAAACAGCAATGGGCAGAGCAAAGAAATCCTGTGTTGGTCAGAGGAAGGTTAGGCAGGTTACTAGTGATTTTTTTACTTTGTTATTATTTTAATTGCCAAAGCATGAATAGAAACATAGTGAAGGACTTTACTCTTTGCTGGTTAAAAATTATATGTAAAGGCAGGCAACGGGCCAAGGGCCTTTGCACACAGTGTATCAAAGCATAAATACACTTAAACACAGCAACAACATCTCCAAGTTTATTGCATAAATACTGGGGTGTACAGTCAAGTGTATTAAATATTATTTTTCTGATTTTTTTCATCACTTCACCAGGAAGCCTTCTAAACCAAAATCAATCTTTAAAGTGTGAATGTGACAAAAAAAAACCCCAAAACATATAAATGACAGCAGGGAGAAAAAAAGTATACTCGCTTTCTAGAGAAAATATATAACAAACCTTCCAAAAAGTAGAATGCAAATACTAAAACTTATGTAAAATATGTTAATGAGGCACAATGTTTGTAAAAACCCAACGGAGAGAGAGGGATCTCGCCAACTGGCAAGGGATGCATTTGTTGCCTTGCAGAAATACTCTCAGGGGCCTGGACAGTTTGGAGCAGCCTTGCCCAGGCACCGCAGATGAAGCTGGGAAGACATGAGGATTAATCATCTGCTTTTATGCCGTCCTGTTCAGCATCTGCTTGGGTCCTGCAATAAAGCCTGAGCTCCTAGAAGGCATCTGAAGCTTCCTGAAGGCATCTGAAGCCAGCCAGGGGCATTGCATCCCTCTGGCCTTTGCAGACCAGCCCTTCTGCTCCATCTGTGCAGCACCACGGACCCTCCCGGCCACCCCCTTCTTGCTAAGGAGGCCTCAGGGTTCCCCTTTTCAAGGTCTGAAAAAAGTCCCAGGTGATTCCCTTTGCCAAGCTCTGATTTTCCACACTGACTGCTCGATGTCAGTAGACTTTTGATCACTGATTAGAGTTATTATTTTCTATTCCAGGCCAAATGGTCAGTTCATTTCTGAGGGTGGTGGGGAATATATTTTATCCCCACCTTCTCCCAGAACAGAGTGAGAAAGGAAAAAAATGGATGGTCTTTCTCATTAAAGAGAAGCTTTAGCATCATTGTGATGCTAAAAAACTTTTAAAACAGGGCTTGAAACGGCCTCTGAAGATGACCTTTCTGTGCTGTTCATCCTTCTTCTGAGAATCAGCCAAAATGAGGTGAAAAAAGTCAGTTAACACAGTAACACAGTAAAAATGTGCTGGACTGGCAGATGAAAACTTCAAAGGATGCTGGCAGGATGGAGGTGGGATGGGCAAGGGATGGAGGTAGGATGCAGGAGAGAAGCAGGCAGGGTGGAGGCTGGCTGGAGGTGGGAAGCGGGCAGGATGGAGATGGGATGGAGACAGGAGAGAGGTGGGATGCAGGCAGGCTGGAGGAGGAAAGCAGGCAGCATGTGGGTGGGATTGAGGAGGGATGGAGGTGGAATGTGGGTGGAATTGAGGAAGGAGGGAAGCAGGCAGGCTGGAAGAGGCCAGTTTCAGGCACCTCAATACGAGAGAGATCTCGAGGTGCTGGAGCGAGTGCAGAGGAGGGCAACGAAGCTGGGGAAGGGCCTGGAGAATAAATCCTGTGAGGAGAGATTGAAGGAGCTGGGACTGTTTAGCGTGAGGAGGAGAAGGCTGAGGGGAGACCTCATCACTCTCTACAGCTCCCTGAAAGGACATTGTAGAGAGGTTGGTGCTGGTCTCTTCTCCCAGGGAATTAGTGACAGAACAAGAGGGAACGGCTTTAAACTGCAACAGGGGAGGTTCAGACTGGACATGAGGAGAAAAACTTTCCCAGAAAGAGTGGTCGGAGAGTGGAATAGGCTGCCCAGGGAGGGGGTGGAGTCCCCATCCCTGGGTGTGTTTAAGGGTCGTTTGGATGAGCTGTTGGGGGATGTGGTGTAGGGGAGAACTTTGTAGAGTCGGGCTGAGGGTTGGACTCGATGATCCCAAGGGTCTTTTCCAGCCTGAATGATTCTGTGATTCTGTGATGGTGGGGGAAGCAGGTGGGATTGAGGAGGGATGCGGGCAGGTTGGAGGTGGAAAACTAGATGGGATGGAGGCAGGCGGGAGGAGGGATGCAAGTGGGATGGAGAAGGGGTGGCAGAGGGAAGCAGGTGGGATTGAGGAGGGATGCAGGCAGGCTGGAGAAGAGAAGCAGGCAGGCTGGAAGCAGGCCGGAGGAGGGATGCAGGTAGGATGGAGAGGCAGGATGGCAGAGGGAAGCAGGCGGGATTGAGGAAGGAGGGGGGCAGGTCGGAGGCGGAAAACTAGCCGGGAGGAAGGCAGGCAGGCTGCAGGCAGGCTGGAGGCGGGGAGCAGGCAGGATGCAGTCACGCCGGGGGCGGGCCGGGTCCGGGATGACTCAGCCGCCGGGATCTGCCCCTTCCGCGGCCGCCGAGGGAGCGCGGGGCGGTGAGTGAGTCCGGGGGGGGCGGTGAGTCCCGGGGGGGGGCGGGCACCGGACCCCGGGCATAAGGAGCGCAGCGGGGCGCGGGTGTGGGAGCTGCAGCGGGGGCAGGTAAGGGGGGGAATGCTGCGGCACCTCCCGGCTTGGGGCAGAGGGACACGCGTGGGGGGAGCGATGGGGCACCCCCTTCCACTGCCGCGGGGTGGGGGGGAGCAGCGGGGCCGGGCGGGGGGGACACCCCAACCCTGTGCCTGTTGGGCGGGGGGGACACCCCAACCCTGTGCCTGTTGCGGGGGGACGGACACTCCAACCCTGCGCCTGTTGGGGGGGGAGACACGACACCCCAACCCTGCGCCTGTTGAGGGGGAGACATGACACCCCAGCCCTGCACCCGGGGGCTGCTGCGGAACACCCCCTTGGGGCAGCAGCGGCAGCATCTCCTACGTTTTCCAGCTGCGTTTTGGGGTATTTTTGGCTGTGGAGGGTCCGGGGCGGGGGGGGGCGGGGATGCTCTGCGGCGCGGAGGTGAGGTTTGTCGCAGGGAAAATGCCATTAACCCTCGGTGCGTCTTAAAACCAGCAAACCTCCCTGTAAGCGGCGGGGGAGGAAAGAAGAAACCTTGTTTTCATAATGAAGATAGAAAAAAAGACCAAAACAAAACCAAACAACAAACCAGCCCTGCTGGTCAGCTGATGCTAAGGAGGTCGGTTTGGCACCGGCTGAAGTGCTTCTGGGAATATCCCGTGATGCACGGCCAAGCTTGGGTCTGGCAGCTGGACCATGGCTTGGAGATGGCGTGAGATAAAAGCTGTCCGGCGTCTGTCTGACATATATCTGTCGTCCCTATATCGCGCTCCCGGGGTTGCACTGCAGGCGTGATACAGCAAAGATCGCTTCCTTCTTGTATTTCCCTCCAGGTTGCAAAGTTGATGGTGAGGATGAGGGCAAGGGGTTTCAGGAGCGCAGGGAGTCTGCTACAGCAGCTGAGGTCTTGTGCAAGACTCTGGTTTATGGATTGGTCTGTAAGAAGAGGAAGGGAAAAAAAAAAAAAATCAGTGCAGCTCCATTTGGGAGGAATCTTCCGCTTTCTGTGAATGTAGAGGCGAGCACTGCAACTTGTCTCAAGGTGTATTTATTTTGCCAGATATCTACCCCGTGCTAATGGTTTGGCTTTCCTGGAAAGGCATGGGTGTGGGGAAGAGTGCCTCATGCTTTTTTTTTTTTTAAACAAAAAAATTCAGGCTTTGATAATGCAGTCATAGCTGTAATGAAGTCACCAGGCCTTGAGTTTGGTGCACCCAAGCTAACCTGGCGGCGCAGCAAGCTAAGCTGGACTGTGTTGTTTACAGGCTTGCTTTATTGTGGCTTGGAGTCACGCACAAATACTGGCAGCTAGAACAAAGGACAAAGCTCGGCTTGGGTAAAGGGCTGCCTGCTGGAGGAGGACACATGACTTGGGCTTTGCTGAGTACCTCTCACCCTGGAGGGGTGGGGGTGTTAGATAGAGCTGGGAGGGTGGGGCAGCTCTTATCTTCCTCAAACCCTTGGAGAAGGGGGTGTGGGTGCCTCTGTTTGTGCCTGGAGGGGTTTGGCCCAGACAGTGGAGGAGCTGAGAGGTGCTTCAAGGCTGTGACTTATCTCATGGCCTGAGCTGCCTAAACTGAGTCATGTGAGCTGGGCTTTGAATAGCCTGTTTTGGGGTTGGGTTGTTGGTTCGGTTTTTTGTTTGGAGGTTTTTTTTTTTACTTCAGAGAAATGCCCAGTTAAATGGGACTTGTGGTCTTTGACTTCTGGGTGATGTGGAGAAGACCTTCAGCAGTGAACTGCAGAGGGATTTGCTGTTTTAGGCACTGTGCATCTCCCTGGGCTGCTGGGAGGGGGCTGTGGGACCTCTGCCATCGCATGGTCCAAATAGTTGTAGCTCTGTCCCTGAGAAAACAGCCAGGGAACTGCCTCTGGCTCCAGTATGTCCTGGTCGGCAGGGATGGAGAAGACACCTGGGTGATGTCACCTACATCCCTCCTCCCTGGCTCTCTGCCTGCGCCGTTGCAGGCAGCAGCCGGCAGCGCAGAGGGACTGCGGGCGGGTGGTGCAGCGCCAGCCGCAGCCATCTCGCTTTGGGTGCTCTCCTCTCCCACGCTCAGCTGCTCTGAGCAGCTCATGGTGGAGGGCCTTCAGCCTCAGTGCTTCCTCCTCGCTGGCTGGGAGGAGGGTGGCTCGAGGGCTGCACTCAAGCGGCCCAAATTTCCTCTTTTCAAGTAACCAGCTGGCTGAGTTGTGAGAGTCCTGCCCAGGGACATGTGTGCTGGTGGGTAGCAGCTTTCTGGAGTTATTTCTTGCTTATCCTTCAAGAAATTGCATTATCAGATACTTTGGATCCCAAAGCAAGAGGCAGGGGACTTGTTCTCAGCCCAAGAGGAGGTGGAGCAGCTCGAGGGGCTCTTTGCAAGCCCCAAATGTCCTCTTACCATCTGGAGAGTTTGCTAGGGTGAAGCTGCTGTGTCTTAAGAAGTCCAACAGCCAAGCTTTGCTTCTGTTTTCAACCTAATAAGCTGTGGTGGGATGTGGTCTGTGAAGACAGCCTTTGCCAGGGCTATCCTGAAGCTGCAAGGCACCTCCAGAGACCTGGGGGGTGCAAAGGGAAAGTGTCTCCTGGGGTTGCTGGAGAAACTCCTCTGGCCTGTTTACTGTGCGGAAAGAAAAACAGACGTCTGTCAGGTGCAGCAGCTGTTATGCAAGTTTGGTTTTGGTGCTGCTCATTTGGTGGTATTTGAAACGGAGGTGGAGATTTAGGGGGAGGGAGGCGTGTGTGGAGGAGATAGCGGTGGTGGGAGAAGCATGAGTGCGATAACGCTGCCACAGGAAGTGTCTTACTGCTTGTATCTGCGGGGAAAGGGGCGTGATGGTGGAAAGCAGAAGCCTTTTCTTACTTGCTGCATTGCTGCTGAGGTCAGCGTGCCTCCGGCTGCACGTGACTTGCTGTCGGTGGAAATTCGTCCTGCCAGGCCTGTGCCTGTGCTCTCTATATATAGATTTGCTGTACACAGGGTGCTTGCTGAAGCAGGGGTAGGGAGGAAAAAAATTGCATGAGATCGAGGATTTCCTCTTCCTTCTTCACCCAGGTCTTGGGATACTCCGTGCCATCCAGCTGTGAGTATCAGCTCCCCTTCCCCCCGACCCCTGCCCAGAAAACTTCATGCCCGTAGGAGACTTCACAGAATCACACAATGGTTTGGGTTGGTTTGGGTTGAAAGGGACCTTTAAAGGCCATCTAGTCCAACCCCCCTGCCATGAGCAGGGACATCTTCACCTAAATCAGGTTGCTCAGGGTCCATCCTGACCTTGAATGTTTCCAGGGATGGGGCATCCACCACCTCTCTGGGCAACCTGTGCCAGTGTTTCACCACCCTCATCATAAAAAATTTCTTCCTTATATCTAGTCTGAATCTACCCTCTTTCAGTTTAAAACCATTACCCCTCGTCCTATCCCTACACTCCCTGGTAAAGAGTCCCTCCCCAGCTTTCCTGTAGCCCCCTTTATCTATTGGGAGGCCACATTAAGGTCTCCCCAGAGCCTTCTCCAGGCTGAACCTCCCCAACTCTCTCATGGCCTTAGGGAGGCTTCATGCCCGTAGGAGACTTGACAAGAGCCTGGTTTGCTGAAACAACCAACTTGTCTCCCAGCTATTCTGGTTGTGCTGGGCAATATCTCGCTGCTTCTGCTGGGTTTGCAGCTGTCAGCCATGTCGTGGGGCGGATGCAATGCAGCAGAGCTTAGAAGGTGAGCGCCTGTTGGAGTGGAAGCTGCCTGGTGTCTTTTTTCAGTTTGGTCTTGGGTTACGTGGAGCTCGCAGTCTGCAGCCGGTGTGGTCTGGTAACTTGAGGATATGAGATCTCCCACGTCCATCCATCAAGAGCTCGGCGCAAGCGGTCGTGTTGATGCAGGAGGCTTTGCAGGGCGGGTTGCAGCGTGTCGGCAAAGTTGCAAGCATTCTGCTGAAAACAAAAGTGTATTAGGTAGCTTCTGGCCTCAAAACCACCTCCCTTCGGTGCTACTGAAAATATAAGGTTGACTGCAGGAAGTACAGAAGTTCTTGGGTTGGTTTGTGGGAGATTTTTTTTCAAGATTTTTCATTAGAAAAGGTGCTTCAGCTGAGGCCAGTCACCTGTAGGCTTTCTATGGCCGTGTTGAAGGAGCACAAAGCAAAAACCACAGTAGCCTTAGAAATGTGTATTTATTTCTTTGGGCATAACCTCCTTCCTGCTGCGTAAGCAGGGGAGCATGGCGGGGCCACCAGCAGTGCCAGCGAGTCTCTTGTCTGCGAGAAAGAAACCTCAAAGCAAGCAAATATGCATGAAACACCTTCAAAGAGGTGAGATCTGGGGGTAGGAGGACCATGTGCTGCTGAAACTCAACCAGCTTTTGGGCTGAGCATCCTGCTGAAAGCTTGGAGAGTGGCAAGAAAAGTAAATAAATGGTGAAAGGAGGAGGGGGAAGGAAAAAAAACAAACCCTTTATACACTTAGCTGCAGCCGCCTGGGCTTGTTGCTGGCAGAAAGTAGGACACTCCTGCTGGGTTTTCTTCTCTGGAAAGGCTAAACTTGGCTGTGAGTGGGAGGCAGCCTGCATGGAAATGTGTGTGTGTCTCCCCATCCCCTGCCCCTGCTCAGCAAGCTCTGCTGCCGCGGGGCCGGAGAGCTGCTGGCAAGAGCTGTGTGTCCGGCTGCTCGGGCGTATTTGCCCAGAAGGGTTTAAGCTCAGGCTTGCAAAGGTGATTATACGTTCAGCTTGCTGAGATGAGTAGGAATTAAAGCCTAAATATCTCTGCTGCTCAAGCTGCTGCGGAGTATGCGAGGTCTTGGGTTGCTTGGCAGGCTTGGAGCTCGTCGGGGTGGATGTGGGGTTGGTGGAAGGGGAGCTGAGAGGTTTTGAAGGAGGGGGAGGAGGGTGCCCTGGTGTGTTTGCAGAGATCGAGCAGCTCGTGGCCCAGCTGCGTGTCTGAGTCACACGTGGGGATGTGGAGCAAGTGGTGGCTGCCGTTGTTGGGGATTAAATTGGAGTTGGGCAGTTTAATGTGAATTAGGTTAAAGGAGGCAGGAGAGCAGAGAAGCAGCCGAGCCCTTGGAGCATCTTCGGGCTGGGTGATGTTCGTGCTCCTGACGGGAGGCTGTGCTCCACTCTCGCTGTTTTCCCTGCGTCTCTGTTCCCTAAATTGGGACTTTCCTGGTGCCCTGTGCCAAGGGATGTGGCTTCACATCGTCCTTCGTGAAAAGCCCCAGCACAAGGGGAACACAGGCATCAGCCACAGGCATCTCCAGTGCACATGGACCCCCACTCTGCATGGGACAGGGCGTCACCACCCAGGTCTGTGACCCTGATCAGAGTCCCCGGGGCAATGGGCTGGCCAAAATGAGGCCATAAAGTCCAAAAATGTGATTTGGAGTGATGTGTTCAAAGGGAAGAGCACTGCACTAGGGCAGGGGCTAGCAGGTCTCCAGGGCTGCAGCCCTGCCTGCAGTTTGCCGTGGAGGTGGGCTGTCACTTATTCCTTTTCCTAGTCCTTATTCTCCATTTTTGTGGAAGTAAACACAGCTTTTAATACCTTCCAAATCTCTTGGAGGGTATTCAAAAGATACTTTCCCGCTGCTACTAATCCTGCGGTGGTCAACAAACAGGGTTGCCTTGTCTGATTTCTTCAGAGCTGCAGGAGGGGGGTTATTATTGTGCTCCTGCGTCTCTCCCGACCTTTGGGGTAAGTTGGGATCAGGAGGGGCTTTGTGCAGCCACATGTTTTACACTCCCACATGTTGCTGTGACGGTCCTTCTGCCAAGCCCTTGCTCACAGTCTGAGCCTGCTTGGGAAAGGTTTCCAATGATGCCCAAATCTGGCGGCAGGTGGAGTGTCCTGTTCTGTAGTCAAGATGTGGCCGTCCGTGTCCATCCTGTGTGTCCTGGTGGCCTTCGCCAATGCTCGCAGCATTCCTTACTACCCTCCTCTCTCCAGTGACTTGGTCAACCACATAAACAAGCTCAACACCACCTGGAAGGTGAGTACCAGATTGGTTTGGGGTTTTTTTTCAGAGAATCATCTAGGTTGGAAGGGACCTTGAAGATCATCTAGTCCAACCATTAACCTAGCACTGACAGTTCCCAACTACACCAGATCCCTCAGCGCTATGTCAACCCGCCTCTTGAACACCTCCAGGGATGGGGACTCCACCACCTCCCTGGGCAGCCAGGATAAACATTTGGATACATTGCTCAACAGTCTCTTGATGGGACTCAATAGTTGAGCTTTGGGAGTCTCACCATGGTGGTTGCATCAAAGCAGCCTTGATCCCAGTTGACTTCTCCAGTGAGTTGATGCTGTCAGGTTTCTGTGGTGACACTAACTGTGGAGCTTCTCCTCTTTGAAGCAGAGCACTGATGAATTTGTAGAGTAGGAGCAACGCTAAGAGGAGGAAACTCTCTGGGAGGCCAGAAACAAACAGCAAGTGTCCAGTTCTATTGGTGACCTGGCCAAACGCTCCTTGGCCAGGCTGCTGTGACCGAAGCCTAGAGTCGGACCTTAGCTTACTGATTGTGATGGGCTGATCCTGGAAGGGGCTGTGTTCTGTGTCTATAGGTAGCTTGGCTCTTGGCCTGTGGGGTTTATTGCAAGTGTCAGACACTGGTTGGGTTTGAGGGAGATCTGGAGCACCAGGGTGGACCCAGCACTGCACTTGGTGGCTGTGAAGTCATGCCCCATTTTTCTGTCTCTTTTCCCAGGCAGGGCACAACTTCCACAACACTGACATGACCTATGTGAAGAAGCTCTGCGGCACCTTCCTGGGTGGGCCCAAGCTTCCCGAGAGGTGAGTGCCGGGAGGTTCCTGTAAAAGCTTGTGTGAATGCTCCTGGTGTGTCTGGAGTGGGTGAGGGTCTCCCCTGGCAGACTGTGAGCGGGGTTCCGCTGGGTGCAGCTTGGTGGACATCTTGCATGGAATTAAGCACAAAAGCACACATGGGGGGAACATCTATCCTCTGTCCTGCCAGATACTTGACCAGTCATATAATTTGTACTTCTTGAAACTCAAAACACTGCTGACCTGGTCTGAGGACTTCAGAAGTATTTATTCTCCTTCAGTGAGCAAACAACAAGAGCCCTTGTCCTCCAGGTCACCTTCAGACGAGGCTGGAGAGTCCTGTGCACCCAGTCCTGTTACACTGATGTTCCTGTAACAGGACTTCTCTCTTCTCACTTGCAGGGTAGATTTTGCTGCGGACATGGAGCTGCCTGATAACTTTGACTCACGGACGCAGTGGCCTAACTGTCCTACCATCAATGAGATAAGAGATCAGGGCTCTTGTGGCTCTTGCTGGGTAAGAGCATGGGTGGTTTAAGGTCACATTGAAACAGAGCTTGCTGGACAAAAAACGTGCTGTTGGGTTTGCCATGAACTGCATAAATGTGGGGAAACGGGAGATCCTGCAGTGGCTGAGCTTGGTGGGCTTCTCCCAGCCGTGCTCATGCTTGCTGCATTCATTGCCTGGTTTCTCTCCCATGGCCAGCTCTGATGGTTTTCCCTTGGGTTTTTTGGGGCTGCCCACAGGCTTTTGGTGCCGTAGAAGCGATTTCAGACAGAATCTGTGTTCACACAAACGCCAAGGTGAGCGTGGAGGTCTCAGCAGAGGACTTGCTGTCGTGCTGCGGCTTCGAGTGTGGCATGGGGTGAGCTGCTCTTGGTTCTTCTGTACTTAAAAGGTGGGTGGGAGGAGCAGGGACATAACCCAAAGATGCTGATTGTTTCAGCCTTGTCTTCCTAATGAGCAGCAAGCCCCACCAGTGGTTTGTGTGGTAGATGCTGGAGTTAGGTGGGAACATAAAGGTGACTGCATGGACTGAAAGTCCCTCTGGGCCATGTCGTGCCCCAGCAGTAGTGGATGATGATGGCTGGTGGAGGGAGGGCAAATGCATAACAATGCTTTCCCATACAGAGTTGGCAGCTGCCTAAGCCCAAGGAAGGACTTTTTAATAGCCCCAAAGTCTTGGTTTTCAGGCACAAGCCTTTTTCTTGTGGCTTTTACAGTTGTTGAGAGCAGGGTGGGGAGTTGGGTCTCCCAAGTTGTGTGGCTTCTGCTGCTCCTGGCACCACTGCTTTGGGATGTGGAGGCACGGGTGCTCTTAGCTCCTTCTTGCCCTGAGGCTTTGGTGTCTTGAGGCCTAGAAATCCTGGGGAAGGCAGGGACAGACTTAAAAAGGTTTGATGTGCTGAAAGCTTCCCTTCAGCCATCCCAAGCTGGCTCCATTTCCCCTGCCTCCCCCAAAAGGGGGGATGACTCTGAGCAGGCTGGAGCTGGAACTGCTGCCTTTTTCTCCAGGTGCAACGGTGGTTACCCTTCCGGTGCGTGGAGATATTGGACAGAGAGGGGCCTTGTGTCTGGGGGTCTCTACGATTCCCATGTGGGTAAGTCCTGGCGGATACCCTGGTGGAAGCAAAGAGGAGCATCTCTGCTCGGTTACAGGTTCATGTCCTTCAGGGTGCTTCTCTTCTGGTCTGCATCCTTTGTGGGAGATTTTTTTTTCAAGATTTTTCATTAGAAAAAGGTGCTTCAGCTGAAGGACCTTCAGGTCTGGGCTAAAACACCTCTCCCAGTTGGCTGCTCCTGTCCCCGTGGCTCCTTCTGGTCACCCCTTTGGGACAAGGGTCCCAGAGCAGCACCCAGTGGCAGGAGATCCATCCAGGAAGGGAGCACAGTAGCCAGACTTAACCCCATAAGGCTCCTGCTTCCATAGCAGGAATGAATCAGGCTGTGAATTTTTTGTTGGTTTTGGACCAGTTCAGTACACTTTGGATGAGGGCAGGAGTCTTTCTGACATGTTTCCCACTCAAAAAGCAACTTCCAGACTGGAAACTTCTGCCTCCTCCTAGCATGGCCATGACTTGGGTTCATGTTTCCATCTTTTCCATCACCTTGTCAAGAGGGAGGTGGTGGGGAGCAGATCCAGAAGGGAAACCCATTGCTGATGCAGGGATTTCTCATCTGGCAGTGGCAGACCTACTCTTGCTCTCACCCCACTGACCTGTGGGGTTGCTGGGTCAGAAAAGCTGTACTTTTTCTTGGGGCATCCGGTGCCTTCTCCAGCATGGCTGCTGGGGACAGGCGTGCTTGGGGACAGCCAGTTCATGCCATCTCTGTCTCCTTGACAGGCTGCCGTCCCTACTCCATCCCACCCTGTGAGCACCATGTCAACGGCTCCCGGCCACCGTGCACCGGGGAGGGGGGGGAAACCCCCAGGTGCAGCCGGCACTGTGAACCCGGCTACTCACCTTCCTACAAGGAGGACAAGCACTATGGTAAGGGAGGTGGCCTCCGACACTGCTCAATGCACAGCAGCTCCACAGCTGCTCCTAGTGGTAACTTGGTGGGGTTGGCAGGGTTGGACCTCTTCCTAAGCTGTTTTACAGGGGTTATTTTCTGTGCCCTCAGAATGGGTGGTCCTGGAGCAAACATAAGCCTGGCAGATGCACAGTTTGTGTTTGCTGAGACTCAGCTAAGACAGGGGAACCGATTGAGTCCTTGTGGTGCACATGCCTGGGTTGAAGAGCATGGTGCTGAGGCCTGTGGGAGTCTGGTGTCAAAGCCACCTCCTTCTTACTCCTTGATGGTAGCTGGCCCTGTACATTTCAAGGCCAGGTTGGACGGGGCTTTGAGCAACCTGGGCTAGTGGAAGGTGTCCCTGCCTGTGGCAGGGGGGTTGAAACTAGATGATCTTTAAGGTCCTTTCCAACCCAAACCATTCTGTGATTCTATGTAGGATAGTCTGGCTGCTTCTTGGAGATTTATTTTAGCCTCGAGTAATTTGGGTTGACTTCCCTTCCCACTGAAGGCTGTCTGGAATAGGTCTTTGGATACAGAATAGGACTCAGGTTAAATCATTCCCTCTGGAAGAGGGATGGTTGGAGCCCACTTTTCCTGCTTGGCTGTGTCAGTGCCTCTGGAGCAGATGCGTTTGAATTTAACCTCTTAAGTGGAGAAGGCCTCTTGCAGAGGCACGCTGAGCAGTCTCTGTCCAGCCATCCAAAGACCTGTGTGATCTGACAGTGCCGTACTAACGGTGGGCCTTTTTTCCTCTCTAGGCATCACATCCTATGGTGTCCCTCACAGTGAGAAGGAAATCATGGCTGAGATCTACAAGAACGGTCCAGTGGAAGGAGCCTTTATTGTCTATGAAGACTTCCTGATGTATAAGTCTGGTGAGTATCAGCACTGAGGCTGTAGGGAGCCCTGTTTCCTACTTCATCTGTAGGGTCTCTCTTTTGTGGCCCTTGTCCCTCTACTCAAGTCTGGAAGGAGAGCTCAAGTTCACACTTGAGTATCTGGTGTTGCAAGAACATGGGCAGATACCATCTCCTGTATCCATTGGTTTATAGCAAGGGGAGTAGGTGCTTGGGACTGAGGGGATGCTTAGCATCAGTCCTTCCTCCAGACTCTACACTAAGCTTCACGTTTGCATTTAACCAAAAACACCTTCTCAGCTGCTCTCTGGGTTTTGATATCAAATGTCTCACAAGCTGTCAGTGCTCTGAAGTGTGGAGACACAGTCAGTGCCTGTTGCCTTGCAGGGGTCTACCAGCACGTGTCTGGCGAGCAGGTTGGAGGCCACGCGATCCGGATCCTGGGCTGGGGTGTGGACAATGGCACTCCGTACTGGCTGGCCGCTAACTCCTGGAACACCGACTGGGGGGACAACGGTGAGGCACCCCCAGATGCTGCCAGAGGAGAACCCCCTCCCCATTATCCTTGGCACGATGGGGAGGTTGACTTTTGCTCTTGGTATGCTTCTAGGCTTCTTCAAAATCCTCCGAGGAGAGGACCACTGCGGTATCGAGTCTGAGATCGTGGCCGGCATCCCCAGCACGGAGCAGTACTGGAAGAGGGTGTAACCCTCTTGATCAAACCACAAATAATCCTGAGTCCCCGATGCTTTTAACTGATAGCGGGTTGGGTGCAGAGCCCCCCCCCCTTCTACCCTTCTAAGAGACTATAGTTGAGGTTACTTTATTAAAGCTTTTTATCTTTTTTTTTTTTTTTTTTTTTTAAATTGTATGGTGGAGCTGGAGGTGGAACTGCTCTCTGGAAGCCCTCTGCACCTGGTGGGTTGCAGCTGTGGGGCATTCCCTGCTCAAAGGACTGCTGGAGGGCTCGCTGGCCTCCTGCGCCATGGTATTTGGTTAGTCCGGACCCCTTCCAGCCCAGTCTGTTACTGGGAGGGTAGGAAGCAGTAGCTTTGTACTGGGACTAGGGATTTGGTGGGGCAGTGGAGATGGACCCTGCTGGGAAGCCATGGCCAGGGGTGATTTGTGCTCCCCCTGGCTGGGTTGGTCTGACTGTCAGTGCCCAAAACAAGCAGGGTATGTTAGTGTGTGCCTTGAACTGGCTAAACTTAGATCTATTAATGATGAAATACTGATGAACTTGATGTGGGGCTGGCTTTGGCCAGAGCTGCATTAAGGCCCCTCTATGCCTGCAACAAGCCCTTTGTGCATTGCTTGCCCTGCTCTATCCATTCAGCTGCTTTTTAAAACCACGTGTTCCTCAGCTGTTTGTTTGCTTTTTTATTCTGATGTAGTCTGGGGTTATTGATCCTAAGGAAGGGCCTGGCTGGAGCTCCATGAGCCTTTGATCAAATGTCCTGCAGGCATCTCAGGAGCACGCTGGGAAGAGAAAACCACTATTCATCCATGGCTGGGCAGCTTGGTGTGTGCAGTGGGTCACGCCTTGGCAAGGGTGCTGCATCCAGAATTGGTGTGGTGCTTTGGGACTGCAGGTGCTGAGCAGAGATGAGGGATGTGCCCCAGCTCTGCTGCAGGGAGCTCATGCAGATGCTTGGAGGTATCCTGCTAACTTGCACACAATCGAAGGGGTTTTTTTTTTAGCCACAGGTGTTAAGGAGGAAGAAAAAAACCTTATTTTTGTTACTGTGGGGAGGTGTAATAACTGTAGGAGGAATCATGTGATTTGCCAACACTAATATAGCAAAAGACTGTTGGTTTTTTTAATTTTAAAGCACAAAGTATATTGCTGAGCTGAGGCTACAGGCCTGAAATGCGTGAAGCAGGCTCTCCCTTGCACTGTAAAATAGCCCCTTTATCTCTGCTTACTCAGACACCAGTGAGACAGAGCTGTGGTGTATGTGATTGGAACAACTGTGCCAATAAATGATTTCTCCAATGTCTTGTCTCCTGGCCCTTGGTTGCTTCTGCTTGACTTCGAACCACCTCAAACTGTTCTGTGCATTGTGGCTGCCAGGCAAGACCTTTCTGGCTTCATGCCAGCGGGGGTCAGTGCCAGCCCTGTCCTCTGGCCATCCTGGTGACGGGTGCCTTGCGCTGACTCCTCAGCAGCCCCTGGGCATTGCCTGCTCCTGGTGATGGGGAAGATGCTTCAGCATGGACTAGAGTGCAGCCGAGACTGCCCCGACCTCTCTGCACGCTGGCACAGAGGATGCACTGGAGGGCTGTGCCACCACTCCTGCTGCCCGCAGCACAAGGTCCATTAAAATTTAATTTACTGACCTTTAGCTGTGTCTCACCCTGGTTAAAATTCTTTGGGGTCTGGCACACAAGGCTTTACCACGATGCCTGTGAGTGGCAGCAAGGAAGCATCTGCATTTCGTCTCAGCTGAGGGTTTGTAACTTGTGGCATGGTGGGGAATTACCAGTGTAAAAGAAATGAGAGCTAAAAATTATTTTTTTTCCCAAAGAAAACTTTAATTTCAACAAGACAGGAAGCTGCACAAAGAGAGCTACCGCAAGTTTTTTTTTAAACAATAGCTTAAAACTATCTACATTGGTAGTTGTGGAGTAGGGGTCCTCCCTCTCAGTAACAGTCTGGCCACAGGGGCTTGGCCTTGCAAAGGCCACCAAAGTGTACCTGGTAGACTCAGCTCTGTCCTGCACCAGGCCACAGGCTGTCCTCCCCTTCACAAAGGCAAAGCAGCATTTGGGGGTAACAGAGACCATGAAAACAAAAATCCACCAGAAGCGTTGCTTCATCTTCTCACCCAAGCTGTTCCCAGGAGGAACATGGCGCACGTGTAAGTCCAGCCTGATGTGTTTCAAAACAACAGTGGAAGCCTCTTCCAGTTTGCATGTTAGTTTAACCCTAAAGCATCATCCTAAATTAGAGCCAAGTGGGCCAGGGAAACCTGCCCTGGCCCTCTGCTCAGTGGCTCAAGCCTTCCCAGCCCAGGGATGGGCTCACTGCTGCCTTTTAGGGCAGCCAATGCACCAAGGCTCCCCAAAAAGCATCCCATAAGGGACAGCATGGTACAAACCTTCGCTCTACTGCCCTGCAGAGGCAGTCAGTGCTGCTCTGCCACAGCCCCCCCCATCCCCTTGGGCTGAAGCAGTGAAGTCAGGCACAGGGTTATTAGCTCAGGGCCATGCAAGCAGCTCCCTTCTCCTCTGAACCAGCTTCCCAGCTGCTAAAACACAAAGCTTTGCAAGTGCAGGGTGCCATCTGCTAGAGGGCAGGGAACCACAATAGCTGGCTTTCGGCTGGGGGCACATTAAAGTGGACAGAGCATCCCACCTCCTACGTTATTTAACATTGACAGGGCTTGTTTCAAGCCTAGCAGCCTCCTTCAGCACAACAATAGAAATGTGAAGGTTGCCTCTGCCTGTTTCCAGGATGTCAACGAGCCTGGGCTGAGGGCCACAAAGCGGCCAGAGCTTTTTCCCTGGATAAGGAAGCATGTTGCTCTCCTGGCTGACGCAGCATCCTTCCAGTGTGGAGCAGGCACCAGAGGCGACAGGGAAGAGGCTGCTTAAGAAAGGGAAGCAAAACCCAGAAGGTTTTGCTCAGCTCTGAGCTGGAAAGGTCTCAAGCAAGAAAACAGGCAACTGGAGTTTCTATTTAAAACCATCCTAACTGAAAAAAAAATTCAGGTAAACCATCCAACAGGAAAGAAAGGGGAAAAAAAAATTCAACCCCAAACAGTAAGACTCCGATTAGCGTTTGTAACCATCCAAGCAGATGGCAAAGGCGGTGAGGAGCGGAGTCCGGCAACGCTGCACCGTCACCCCGCGGCTGCAGCTCACCAGTGTCCCGTCCTCGTCACCATCCCGGGCCCCATGGCACCCAGGGGCCTGGCCATCCCCACTGGCAGGGGACGAGGAGCCTCCTGCCTCCACTGCCCGTCCGCTGAACACCTCTCCCCCCGCCCGCCCGCTGCCCATCAGTTTTCGCCCGCCTGGACGTACTCCTCGGTGGCTTTGGAGATGGTGCTGAGGTACTGCCAGCTCAGGGCGGCCAGGAGCATGGCGCACGACAGGTAAATGGGGGAGTAGTGGTGGCGTGATGCCATGGGGCTGCCGGGTAAGCTCATGGCACGGATGGAGGCGATGACCTGCTGCGTCTTGTTGGATGATGGGTCCGTACTGGGGATCTTCTGGTAGATCTGGGGAGGGAGGAAGGAAGAGCTGTGGTTCCCACCCAAGGCTGAGGAGATAAACGGAATTACTACATGGAATAGGAAGACTTAATGGCTGCTGTGTCCTCGAGAGCAACCTCAGTGGTGGACTGCCATGGAACAAGGCCCAGCTGCAAGGGATGCCTGGGTGGGGCCAGGGGCCATTTCCCTCGAGAGCTGCATTAAGCCAAGCAGCCTCTTGAGGGCACCCAATGACGGGAGATGGACCACAGGGCCTCAGAATATCCCTCAACCACACGTGGTGTTGCTGGGACCAGTAGTTCTTGCCCAGCAATCCTCACTGCCACTGCGCTGCAGCCCACCCCAAACCAGTGAGGACATCCCAGTGTCCCCAGCAGCTGGTGTGACCGCCAGGAAATGCCCTCCTCTGTCAGATAACCCCATGGTTTTTGGGGTTTTCTTTTCATGATCTGCAAACCCAATGGACTTTGAGATACTTTTCTGCATGACTCTTAGGGAGACATGCACAAGCAAAGACCCTGGGCTAAGGTGTCACTGTCCCTTGCCGTGAGGTTAGCCAGCCTGCAAAGGGAGCTCTAATAACCCACGGTTTGGGGTCTCCCTGATGCAGAAGTAACATCTTTTTACTGAACAGCCCATACTGGATTTGTGTTTTTTTCAGGTTTTTTGTGGGTTTTTTTCCCCAAGAATCCATCCACCAGTTGTTCCCCACGTGAACTTTTAGCCTCCACAGTACACAACCAGGGGTGCTTTAAGAACACGCAGAGTTGCCCTCATTTACTGTTGGCCACGGAGCACAAGGAAATAACCACCGCATCATGCTGCCAGCTGCATCTACAGACACAGAGAAAACAAGACTGCTTGCTGGAGCAGCTCATGGGGAGACGGTGCACCCTGTTTGTGTGGGAAAGGTCCTCTACGCCTGCTCAGCCCAAGGGAAGCCCTGAGCTGGGACAGCCGACTCCTCTGGTTCTCCACCAGAAGGATGGCAGCACCTTGGTCTCTGCCTCTCAACACAGGCACAGACCAAGGGTACGTTCAAGGGAACACCTCAAGCACCCAATTTGGTCCAAGTCAAAACCACGTCTGGGTCACCGTGCCCTGGCACCACTGAACTAAGGGACCTAGGGAAAGGATTAAGAGATTCATGTGTCTTCCTGATTTCACACCAGGAACGAGGACGGGACCATACAGAAACTACTCAAAGCAAGCTGCTCAAACCTACCTCTTCCACATACTGGTACATGATGGCTTTGACAGCTTGGATGTTTGTGGCATCCATCATTAGAGTGACAGCTTGTCCTTTCCGGATCTTCACGACACCCCTGAACACCTGCTTGTTGTTATAGCAGGCAGCCAACGTGGCAATAGCCATCACCTAAGGAGAAACACCAAGAGGCCTTACTGCATTGCAAGGAGCTTGCCAAGGGAGTAACCTTGGCCCTAGTGAAATCGATGGCAAACTACTCCAGAATGAAGCCACAATCTCACCAACAGCAGAAACAGCAGGTACCAAGAAAGAAGGAATATAAGGCTAATACTGACATGATATATAATCCCCCCACACCTCCAACTCCTCATCAGCTGGGCTGCTGCTGCTGAATAACCACCCGAAAGCTTAACTCACCTGGGGGATAGCACAGAAGTTGAAGACAGTTTGGTTTTTCAGGCGGGATAAGTATGTGAGGACATCAGGGACATGGTGGAGGGCGTTGGTGATGAGCTCATTCAGACACTGGACAGCCATATCGATGTTCTCTGGTTTGGCAAGATCTGAGAGCTTCTTTGCATATCTGCTCCAAACCTAAACATCAAGATAAGGACTCACAAGTTGGAGGGTACATTCATGCCGTAAGAGAAATATCAATAACAGTCTGAGGTCTGGGAGAGCACCAAGAACCACCCATGAAAGCCTTGAAGGATTGGTGCTTACTAGGCTAAAGAAAAGAAGGGTGGGCAAGCTGCGGAGACATGACAGTGGCCTTCGTATATACAAAGGGATTGCAAAGAAGAAGGATGCAACTCATCTCCACACCTTCTCGAGGCAGGGCAAGGAAAAGACGCCTCACACATCAGGCTGACATCAAGAAATGCTCTGAGACAGGTGAGCCACATGGAAAAGAGAGAAAAATTCTTGGAGGGCCTCAAGAAGAGCAGACAAGCATGTGTCAGGCACAGGCAGAACCGACCCTGCCTTTGGGAACACACTAGGTAACCCCTCGAGATCTCATCCTGTCTTATCCTCCCTCATTCCTAGAACCAACATAACAGAGAGGGAAAAAAGCTGCCCAACAAGTTCTTGGCAGTGTGGGGAGACATTACCTTGTCCCCACATCTGTACCCAGACAGCTGTCATCAGAAAAACTGTTATTATCAAGCAGATGTACAACCACCAGTAGAAATCTTATGCAGCACAGCTTTACTGTAGGGTCTTAACAAAATTAAAGCAGACTGCCAAGTCTCTCCTGTGAATTTTGATTTAAAGGAACGTGAGAGACACTGCAATTTTAGCTGTGCACCTTCTGCTATGCACCTTGTAATACATTCCCAAGACAGGAAAACACGGACGGTTGGCTCCACCCATTACAGGTCTTGGACAGAAGTATGAAAGACTGACAAAGGACACCAACAAATGGTGGGAAAACTCTGGCTTTGGGGATTTTAAAGGAAATTCCAGCAGGATCTCCTCTAAGGAGAGCATGCAACTCATTGTATCAGAGCAGCAACAACAGTACTTCCAGTCTTGGTGCATTTCCCAAAGAGGCACAGCAGAAATGCTCCCCCCAAGGCAGTGTTTTCCCTCACCTCTCTGGGCCAAAACTCCCTCCCGTCCAGCTGGTCTTCCAGATAGTCACGGATGATGTTGGTTTTCTGCAGGAAGAGGCCCATGGAGTTGGCCAGCTCTGTGTCCTCCCCGACGATAGGTTCTTCTAGCTCTGATGCAGAGAAGAGACGGGAAAGGCCAATCCCCACCAGCCCAGCAACGTAGTGACAATACTGCAAAGCACCGAGAGGGAAGGGGGCAGAAAACAAACAGGATAAAAGGAGTAGTTACAAAAGAGCTGCCTATTTGCCACAGTGAGTTTTACAAAAGAAGATGATCAGAAGTAACTGACAATACATTTTCTGCAAGTTTTCACAGCCCTCCCTGGGATGTCTCAGCATTCCCGTGGCCAGCAAACACCTCACCCAGGATGTCCCACCATGGTGCCACTCTGCCTCCAGCAGCCAAATGAACTGCCCACAGGGAAACAGCTGATGTCATGGGTCACCCAAAACATGTGCTGGTGGGCAAGACCAACAGTCCATGCCATCCTCCTGTTACCCACAGGACCAGCAGTCTCTCAAAGCCTTCCTGAGCCCACACAGCCTCCCTCATTCAGCTGAACCCTCTTCCCACAGGGATGCTGTTTCCTCTTTCCCCAGAGACAAGGTGGACCCTACTCACGTTCAGTCCACTCCTCCATCTGGGCTGACTTACCCTATCCCATTCATGCTGAGAGTCCACCTTCTTCTCCAAGAACTCTGCCATCCCGACACCCATCTTGTGGCAAACATCTGAAATCACGTCCTGGTAGACCTTTGACAGGTTCCTGAACTCCATGGAGATCTGCAGTGCAAACCATCACGAGGAAAAAAAAAATGACAGTGTCAGGAAAAAATAGCAGAGCTCAACATTTATTAAGAAATCAGAAAAAGACTGTTTACCAGGCTCTTATCCTGCCCTGGCTGGAGATCTAGGACAACTCCCACAACCAGAGTTGTTTCAAGGCCCTTAAAGCACAGGCTCGGTCTGTTCTCAGTCTAAACGGTATGGTCTCTGGCAGCAGATCAGACACAGCAGTATCTTTGAGAAGGCTCTGTGGCCTTGGACTGTATCACCTGGGAGTTGCAGGACAAAACTAGCTATGCTTCGTGCACAGAGTTGGGATTTTTTTTTGTGATTCGTGAGAGCACTCCATCACACCAACCACAGGAAAAGACAGGAGGTTTCTGGTACTCTGTTCTCCTGAGCCCTCTCCAGCTCTGGCTCCACAGGGCACATTTTGCACAACTGCAAAGGCCTCAAGCAATGGGGAGGATGTGAAATCCTTCTCCTGCATGTCCAATAACATGATTCAGTGACTCAATCGCTCTCACACTGAAAAAAAAAAAAAAAAAGAAAAAGTACCTCTTCCCCTTCCTAAAACTGTAGAGCACCACATTTTATTGTGCTGAGCTTTATTCTCTAACTACAGCCAGCCCAGGGTGTGTGTTCAATAAGGGCAGCGGTCTGAATGATTACAGCTCAGACACCATCGCAGACCCAGGCTCTCCTCCTGACTCTATCCACGGCTGCTGGCATGTCCTTGCCCTGTGTCTCTGTCTGTAAAATAAACGTATCGACTCTGCTTCTGTCTCAGTGGCTTCAATCCACTACACAGAGAAACTCGATCTGCGAGTACACCTTCACCAAATATTACTAAAATCATACCTGAACATAAACTCAGATTTCTCAAGTGAATAACACATACACACCAAAACAAAGTGCCACAAACACCTTCTCAAAAGCTTTTCTAAAGTACCAAGCCACTGGCATACCTACTATATCTCTATCACTATGCATCAAGAGTCCCCTGACACAGTCACCTCCTATAGCGAACACCCCTCCCAGGCAGGGCACAGCCTTTATTACCCCAAAGCTAAGCATCAAAATTTACAATACACCTCAGTTTTCCAAACAATTATCCTATTCCCATTGCTAGGGAAAGCCTGATGAGGGTAGAATAAATTTAAAATGGTAAAAAGCTGAACAAAACAGAACTTCCTCAGAAAATTAAATGCTCCTCACTCTAACTATTGTACTATTTCTTAAACAGAGCTTAAAGAAACCCTGAAAAATAAACCCAGCTATTCTTGATCAACATGAGCAACAGCAGAACTGCAGCATCCACCAAGGGCTGGTCCTTGTGTCCTCACCAAAACCAGACATGTGTGCCCCCACTCAGCAGAGCCCAGCCTTGTCTTCCAGCCACAGCATCTCCTTCTGCTGTCAGCTTGAAGGATCCCCTCTAGAACGACTGCCCAGATGGGTTCCCCTTTCCACTCTGCAGGTAATACGGCACTGGGAGATGCTGCATCTCGGTGCAGCAAAGCTCCATCATCCCATCGCTTCTGCTGAGGCAGAAACCTGGCAGGAGCCCGGGATGAGCACTGTGGTTTCAGCTCTGCTGCCTGCCATCCTGAGCACTGACAGCACAGAGTCAAGGCCCTACAGCTACATCTGCACCAGTAACTTAAATATCAAGCACGGACTCAATTACCTGCAGCTACTCGATCAGCATGGCCCCTGATGTGCTTCTGACCCCAAGCAATCCCCAGGCAGCGCCTGGGAAGTAGCACGGGCCAGAAAGCACTTCTCAAGGATAGTCTGGGATGCAACCACACTGTTCTGCATGCTGAGAGAGCTTTAATGGCTTGGACATGGCCAGACCTTCTCAACTGGCCTCCAGGTCAGAGAACAGGTTCCAATACTGCTTTAGCTTGCTAGCTGAGATGCAGACTCTGTGGTTTCCTTTTAGAAGGATCCTTAGAGCGGTAAGACTTTGGGCAATATTGTTACTAACAGTGAGGGCGCTTTTTATCTTACATGTATGTCAAAGACCTGCAGACAGACTCCTGTCGCTCTAGAGCAGATCCTGCAGGACTGCTGTAAACACTAGTCCATCCCTAAGCCAGATGCCAGTCAATCTTTCCTCTTCTCCCTATCTGTTACGGGTCACAGGACACTCAACCCAGGCAATGCACAATGTTGGCCAACAAATCCAAACCATTCTTCACAAGGTGATGGCCGTTTACTCTTCCAACAGGGGAGGCAAAAAGCCACTTTTTAGAGCTGGCACTTTTCCACAGCCAGATCACCTCTGGCTCACACTGAGTCACACAACGTTTGAGTTTCTCATGCCAGCTCTACATCCAGCCCCACGTGCAGGGGATGTAGCTCTTCCGAAGAGCTACGGGCTCGCCAGGGACTGAACGAGCTCAGTAAGCACAAGCAGGCATAACGTGGAGAGATAACTATGTACACAAAGCTGACACAAGGCAGCTGAAGCAAGGAGGTGGACGTCTTACCGTTGGGAAGTCCTCGAGCACCTGTCGGTCCTTCTCTTTGCTCTCCATGTATTTCCACTCTGGTTGATAGAGATAGGAGTGAAACTCATGCAGCATCGGGACCTTTACATCTAAGCTGATGGTCATGTCATCCTCTATAGTGTCCAGGGCACGGAGAACTAGGTAGAATATACAGACGGCATGTCTGGGGTGGGGGGGGAGAAAAAACAATCATCCCTTACTTGGGATTGCCTTCTAGGCAGGACAAAGAGTTTATTAACCACACAGACTTTGGCAGAGGTGCTGCCAGCTCAACACGACATGCACTGGCACCACCAGGTCACCGATGCTGTGGAGGATACAGGCACTTCCAGCACAATTCTCTTTCACGTTTCAAGTAATATTATACTCCAGTCACTGAGCAGAATGAAAAGTGGTGATGTGAAAACCTTCCCAGCCCCCACCATTGTATCCCAACATCTCCTACAGTTTGGAAACCAGCTTTGGACAAGGGATATCCCTCTTCCATTAAATCATAGAACGGTTTGAGTTGGAAAGGACTTTTAAAAGTCATCTAGTCCAACCCCTCTGCAACGAGCAGGGACATCTTCAACTACATCCAGGGCGCCAGCTTCCCCAGGCCTCATCTGGGGACAGTGGCTGTCCCCTGCAGTGAAGGAACGTAAGATAAATGCATTAGAAACATGCTGCTCAAATCCCAGGGTCAAGGGAACAGGATAGAGATGGAAAGCACCAACAGCAGCACTTCCCACCTGCCTTGCTCCTCATCTCCTTGAACGTCCACCCGGAGGTGCCTCCACACAGACTCTCCACAGGCTGACTGCTGCGAAAGCTGCAGCACACAGGAGGCTGGGTTAGGAAACCCAGGTTTTTCCCTTCACGCAGAGAACTACAGCACAGCTTTTGGCTTTCTGAGATGCACATCAGGGAAAGGCCAGGCCTGTAACATCTCCCTGGGCAGGGCACTGCCAGATCCAACCCTGCAAGCAAGATCCAACCCTGCAAGCAAGGCCAGCACTCTCTAGGACCCAGAGGACAGAGCCCCAGGTCAGCTCAGTGGAAAAAGCAAATGCAAAGTAAGGAAGGGAAAAAAGCAGGTGTACTTTTCCTATCACTTCCCCTTCTCTGCACCCAGCACCCTTTTATCCTGGTTGCGGGGGGACAATGGGGTCCCTTACTGCACAACATGAATGTCAGGACTGGCAGATACTGCCAAAACACCCTGTTATTTTTAAATCTGCATGCACAAGTTGCTGTATCAAGCACCCCAGCGGAAAGCAGCTGGAGAGCCACTTCCCCTCCCGGTCCCCATCACCCCCTCCTTCCCCACCCAGGCTCCATGTTTCTGCAGCTGAAGCAAAAAAGAAAAAAGTCCTGATGGCAAGAAACAGTGGCTCCAACTCCAGGATTTATATAAAATTATCCCCTAGCTCTAAATGAGCAGAGTGATACGTCAAGGAGATGATGCGTTTATGAATTGTTTGACAAATGAAAACTAGCTTGGACTGCTTAAATGCTAATTACTAGGCAAAAGCGTTGCTCTCCTGGGATGGACACGTGCAAGCAGTGATTAAGCAGCCCAGGAAAACTGACTGGCTCTTAGAGCCAATACTGTTAAATTTGGCATTTTTCCATTAATTGAAGGGTATTTAATATCTCTGTCAAACCACACATCCGAATGCTCACGAGCAGCAATCATGCCCTCCTGTTCCTTTGCATGACCGAGTTTTTCCATATCAACCAGGCTACAAAGGTTCACACAATGCACATGCCCGCGACTCCCACCCCCTTTCAGCAGCAAACTCCACTGGCAGCAACGAAGAAAGACAGAGCAGAAGCTGAAACACCATCTCAGAAGCACCTCTCGCATCTACACCATGCCAAGAGAAGAACCAGCAGTAACTCCAGAGCCCAGCATAGTTAAAACACTTATTTAGCACCTCTTCTGCATCCAAACCTTAACTGCATCCCCAGCTTCCATCATCTACTGAATTTAGCTAACTCCATGGCAATTTGGACAAATCAAAAGGCAGAAATGTTTTATGATGAGGGTGGTGAAACACTGGCACAGGTTGCCCAGAGAGGTGGTGGATGCCCCATCCCTGGAAACATTCAAGGCCAGGTTGGACGGGGCTCTGAGCAACCTGATCTCCCTGCTCATTGCAGGGGGCTGGAACTAAATGATCTTCAAGGTTCCTTCCAACACAAACCAGTCTGTGATTCTATGAAATATAAGATCATAAATACAACCACGCAGTGAGCATGGTCTGCCTGCAGCTCCCCATTTCTCTGCAGGGTTCCCAGGCACCACTGTCCCAGCTGGGCTCCATGAGATCCATGAGGATGACAAGGGCCAAAGCCACACAGCCTTCACCAGAAACCATGCGTGACAGCGCATGGACACTCTGGCATTACCTCCCCTTCGCACAACTGGAAGTGCCCACTTCCAGAGAGCAAGCCTAGTTTCACCTCAGGGCTCAAGCTCCAGCCCTGTCCTAGGCGCAGCTCCCCCCTTCCCAGGCGAGGGGAGGCGGTCTCTTTTCTCATTTCTCCTTGCCACCACATTCACCTGCTGCCGGGACAAGGCTGGTCCTCTCCACAAAGCAGCTGAACCTCCAGGAACTGATCCCAAAGGGTCCTAGTGACAGGCAGGACCATGGGGCCAGCAGCAGGGGAAGGCAGGAACATCCCTCTCCTCCTCTCTGCCACCAGGACTGGAGTTATGATGTTGACTCATAACTCCTCTCCACTACCAGGATGTTGGTTCAGCTGCTGATGAAGCTGTAGTTTTGAGCCTCCCACCTTCCAAGAAAACGCCCTAACTGTGGAGCAGTGGGCTGGACAAGGCCCTGGCCAGCAAAACACACCGTTTATGGGGCCAAAAAAAATAAGCAAGAAAGAAACAAACTTTAGTTTAACTACCAATGCCCTGGCCTGGGAAGCACTGCTCCAAGCACTCATTCAGAAGCTCTCCATTTTCCAACAATCCTTGGTGGATGCATGGAAACTCCCCTGGGAGCAAGGATGTGAACCAGGGAGCAGGAGCTTCATGCTTCCCCAGCCTTCAAACAAGGAGATTTCACTCCAAAAAAGTTGCAAAGTTGTGGCAGGGGAGGGGACTGGGCTGCAGCATAGGACACTGTGCTCAGGAGCAGACCCCAATCCAGCAAAATTAATTCCTTCTGTAAGCTTGCTGCTCTGCCTATTTCTATATTCTGCCTATTTTGCATTCCCCTCTTTTGTCCCTAAACTCTTCAGTGGAGCTACTGTGCTCTGAAAATTAGTTTCTTCTGATCCACTAGAGTCAGCTGTAATTGGGCAGCAATCCCTGGGCAGCCGTAGGTTGCAAAGATCCGGCAATAGCATTTTTAGGATGCCAAGCAGAAGTTTCTGTGCCCTGAGGGGAGGAAGCCTTCCTGATCCGAGCAAGCTGCAATGCAAGGATTAAAGAACAGAAAAGACAGACAAGAAAGAGAACTGCAAGCACAACACATATGGACACTGCCAACAGGTTTCAAGGTGTTTTGATGATTGGTTGGTTGTTTGGGGTTTTTTTTCCTTAATTTCTACATTAGAATTTCTACATTAGCTAATATACCAAGAGTGGAAAAAAAGGTTTAATTCTTGGCCCCACTCACACCTTTCCATGCAACCCTGGCCAAGCCACTGAATTTCTTTGCCTTTCCCATAAAACAGGCTGCAGCCACCATTTCATAAATGCTGGATGCCAGCTACGGGGCAGCATCTAAAACACCAAACCAGGGCTCAGAAACCCAACAGATAACCAGTGTTCAGGCTGGCGCCTGCAACTGCTCCGCAGAGCTGCAACCGCATTAGATGTGTGTAGTGCAACTTGTAGGATTTTGACAATTAACCCGGTTTGGGATGAACTGGAGAGAGATCTATGTATTGAAATCGGTAATTACTGTGTGAACATAAGTAATTATATAAAGCATATATATATATGCACAAGGCCCCGGGCCAGCCGAGCTTTGCATCCTCTGTTGTTATTACCATCGGAAACTTTCCTGCACAGCTCAGCAACATTTGTACACCAAAAAACGAGTGTGCACCAAGCACCCTCCCGCGATCGCGAAGATTTTGAGGCAGCTGCTTCCAAAAGCACCTTCCAGGCAGGGGCTGGACCCTCGGGTCAGCCCCAGGATTTTTGCTCACCTCCTCCCACCGGTGAGGCCACCGTGTCCCTGCGGCCAAGCGCCAGCCTTGGCACTGCCAGGCCACATTCCCGGGGTGTCACAAACAGCACATGGCCGGGCGTCGTGTTTAACCGTCTGCTGGCTGAGGGGCCGTAGGGCCCGTCCCCAGGCCTGCTCGGGGGGGGCATCCGTGACACCCCGTCAGCTCGGACGTGTAAAACCCCACGTCCAGCTGCAAAGGGCGGGGGGAGGCTGCGCTGAGCATCGTACCCTCCCGGGGCAGAAAGGGGGAGGAAGAAGAGGCAGCATTTCCCAGCAGCTCGGCTGAAGAAACACAGGATAGGCATGGATCACCTCCCGGCCAGCCCTGCCTGGGAGCCCCGGTGTCACAGGAGGTGGGGGGGGGCACCGCACCCGCCACCCCCCGGTTCCCCGCCCCCCCTCCCCGCTCACCGGAGCTCTCCGTCCAGGGCCTGGATGACGGCGGCGAAGCTGCGGCTGGTCTGGTTGAGGTAACGGTAGCAGGTCCGGAGGCCGCGTCCCAGCGACTCCTGCGGGCACACCGGGGAGCGGGGGGGCGGCGGCTGGAGGCGGGGGGCGGCCGGCGGCGGGGCCGGGGGGGCACCGCGCTGCTGCACCCGCCGCCCGCCGCCCCGCAGCCGCCCCAGCGCCCGGGGGGGACCCCGCGGCGGGGAGAGGGTCAGCGTCCGCTTGAAGAGGGACACGGCTTTGGTGCTGGCCGCCATGGGGGCGCGGCGGCAACGGCAACGGCGGGGGGCTGCGGCCCGCTCCGCCCCCCCTCCGGCCCGCCCGCCCCCTTAACCCGCTCGGCGCCGCGCAGCGCCCGGGGCCGGTGCGGTGGAAGCGCAGAAAGCATCGAGCCGGTGGCACCGGGTCCATGCTGGGCCCGGACCTACCAAGCGCTGGAGCGGGTGTAACGCTCCGGTGTAACGCACCGGTCCCGTGCAACGCGTGGAAAGCCTGAAGCCAGGGCAAAGCACCGGGCCGCGTGCATCGCTCGGAGCGGTGCAGGGCACGGAAAGCCAAGAGCCGGCGCAACGCCCGGGAAGCACCGAGCCCGCGCAAGCCACGCCAAGCCGCGCCGGTGCTGCCCACCGGTAACACCGGGCCGGGGCTGCCCACGGCGGCCGTGCAACGCTCACCCGTGGCAACGCCGCAGCCGCGCAGGGACATGACAGCTCAGCTCAGCTCAGCTCCCCTCCTCCTCCTCCTCCTGGCCCTCACACCACCGCGGCAGCGCACCCCCCCCTCCCCGGGCACCGCGCACCGCCCGATGGACGGAGATAGCGAAGCGCATCCCGCCGCGCTCACCGGGTCGATGCGCGGCATGACGGCGCGGTAACCGCCCATCTTGAAGCGCAGCAGGTTGTAGATGTCCTCGGGGTGGCCCAGCCATTTCCTCAGCAGCTCCATGGGGGCCGCGCTCATCCCCCCGCCGCCGCCAGCCCCCCCGCTCCGCCTTCTACACCGGCCGGTGCTTAACCGGGGCCGCGCGGGTCCCGCCTGTTCCCCGCCCCCCCGCGTCTGCCCCGCCCCTCCGCCAATCAGCTCGCTCGTCCCATGGCCCGGTGGGCCGGCAGGGCGTTTAATTGGCCGAGGCGCGCTCGCACCAGGGGAGCGACAGCCAATAGGAAGGCGGCGGGGCTGGTGTGAGGGCCGCCGGCCGGCGCTGATTGGGTGGCGGCGCCCGTCACCACACGCGGGGCGCCGGCGGAGCGGGAAGGACCGGGTGGCCCACGCAGCTCGGCCCACGCGCGGCCCCGAGCCGCGGAGCCGCTCCCCGTGAGGCCCGCGGGGTCTGGGGATAGCACAGCGCCCTCCGCGCCCTCCTCGTCCTCCCCGAGGCCTTCGGCCCCGCTCCACAGCCCCTCCCCCACACCCCCCTTCCTCAGGCAGCCCCGGCTGCCGCCACCTCCCGCTTCACACAAGAGGCGGGTTTTTGTTTGCTCGTTTTGCGTCATCTTCAGTGTTTTCCCTCTGCTGTCACTGCTCTGGCGTCACCCTTCGCTCAGCGGGATCATCCCAACCTGCCCCGAGTCAGGACAAGAGGCCTCGCCCTCAGCCCTCGTGCTCCGCATTTGGCCCAACTGCCGCCTCACCCCTCGAGGTGTGAGGTTCAGCTTTTGGGGTGCTTTTCTGTGGGGTGTTTTAGGAGCGCACTGAAAACCCCCCTCTTCATTCCCAGGCCTTTGCAACACCCTGCAGGACACGCTCGGAACTGACATCAGCCATCTTTGGCACCACAACCCCATTAATTGGATTATTCAACCCCATAACCTGCAGCCACTCAAGGGCATTGCAGTTAACAGGGGAGAGGCCATGTCAGTCAGAGAGGGACCTGGGGGGGTTTGATTGCCAGCCAGCCAAACATGAGCCAGCAGTGTGCCCAGGTAGCCAATGGCATCCTGGCTTGTATCAGCAATAGCGTGGCCAGCAGGGACAGGGAAGGGATCTTACCCCTGGACTCGGCACTGGTGAGGTCGCCCCTCAATGAGTGGGTTCAGTTTTGGGCCCCTCACTCCAAAAAGGCCATTGAAAGACTCGAGCGTGTCCAGAGAAGGGCAACGGAGCTGGTGCAGGGTCTGGAGCACAGGTCTGATGGGGAGCGGCTGAGGGAACTGGGGGGGTTTAGTCTGGAGAAGAGGAGGCTGAGGGGAGACCTCATCGCCCTCTACAACTACCTGAAAGGAGGGTGCAGAGAGGGGGGATGAGTCTCTTTGACAAAATAGTAAGCAATAGGACAAGAGGTAATGGCCTCAAATTGCGCCAGGGAAGGTTTAGACTAGATATTAGTAAGCATTTCTTTGCAGAAGGGGTTGTTGGGCGTTGGAATGGGCTGCCCAGGGAGGTGGTGGAGTCCCCATCCCTGGAGGGGTTTAAGAGTCGGGTTGACATAGCGCTGAGGGATCTGGTGGAGTTGAGAACGGTCAGTGTTAGGTTAATGGTTGGACTGGATGATCTTCAAGGTCTTTGCCAACCTAGACGATTCTGTGAAGTCCTGTTTGGGAAGCAGCCTACCACTGAGGTCTAACTCCAGCATTCCCAGTTGATTTGCAATCCACCTCAAAAAATCCACTTCCCATGAGAAGAGTTTTCCTGCTGAGCTGCTCTTACACAGCTGAGGAAAGCTGCCAGTACCATTCCTCTACAGGGCAGCACCAAACACTGGCATTTCCCTGTACACCTCAGTTTTTAGCCAAGAAACTACCAGAAAAGGTACGCTAAACTTAAGCTGAACATCACCAGTTCTAACTCCAGCTTTTATTTTTCACTCAACAATCTATTGTTAAAGTAAACCCAGATCCAGGGAGAGAGGACAGCAACAGCTTCTGCCTGTGCATAGAGACACAGAGCTCAAAGGACAGACCACATCATCTCTTATTTCCACACCTTTCTGTTTGCAAGTGTAATGGGTCTGGCAAGTTACCTTGCAGATCACAAATTTTATGCAACCCCTGTCACAAACATTGTTAGAGATGCCCCAGATCTGTCAGGCTTGTGATCCCAGTTGTAACTAGTGACTTGACACAGACCCTCCCTTAGGGGCCACCCCTATAATCAGTTAAAGCAGAATAGTTGTGTTTGGGTTTTTGTTTTACATGGAGATCTGGCAGTTTGCCACAAAATGTGTGGGGGCAGAGATGAAGTCCACTAAGCTCTGCTGAGGTTTATTTTCTCCCCTCAGAAGGAGGCAGCCGTTCTTGTAAGAGCTGACAGAGGGAACAGCCACTCACTTTTAACCGCTCCTAATCACGGCCTGAATACACAGGTACTCAGCTACAAGCAGAGGCAGGATTATCTAACACTGAATTAATCAGGCTGTTTAGGCAGAGGGATACACTCTTTTCTGCTAACTCCAGCATAAGCCATTGCACCCACACCAGGCTCAAGGGACAGGGTCACTTCTCGACCACAACAATCCAATCATCTGCTCAACACCCTACACTTTCCATTCACTGTAGTCTGAACAGGGGGACCAAGAGACCTCAGAACTGGTCAAGCTATTCACACTGTTGTGTCACTGTGACAAAGAGTGATAGATACGTACAAGCACTTTCCTTTTTGTATCCAGAGGCACACAGTAGTGCAGCGACTCCTATAAGCTCCACTGAGCACTTAACTCTGCCAATTCACTGTCCCTAAGGAGCAAACTCAGCCTCAAAAAACCAATAATGATCACCTCAGGACAACTAAGACCTAGACGCCCCCCAGGAAGGGAGGAACGCAAAGCCAGGTCACTCGGTGACTGGGGAAGGATCCCCATTCCCTGACAGCACCGCAGGCTGGCACTGAGGACACCACCACGTAAGTCTCTTAAAGCCACCTGAGGGTCCAAGGGTTGCCTTCATCACTGCATGCCCGAGGGGACACTGCTCCTTCTGGTAGATCTGAGGGTGCAGCCTTTTGCCATGCAACTTGCTGTGCAGCCAGTCAGAGCTGAACTGAACGGCACAGTCAAGGAGACGCTCCAGATCTGGGAGTGCCAAGAGAGAGCCTGGTGTTAACGGGTGGATCTTGGCCAGGTACAAGATCTCATTCTTAATGATGTTCCCTAAAAAGGGTCAGAAACAAGGAGACAATAAGGATAGTTCTTAGCAAGATGATGCAGGCTTACGGCTCCCATCTGTGAGTTCTGCCTCAAGGATCACATCTAGCAATGCCATTCCCCGTATCAGAGGTGGCAACGAGCAGACTTACTGCTGGGATTGGACTGCAAGATGTTCTCTTCCCACTACCCTTGAAGCAGACCTTCCTTTCTTCCACAAGTACAAGCCAATCCATAGTCACCCACACTAAGAGAGGTCACTGGGCACTGCACCACCGGGCTCACGCAGTGCCCTCAAGTATCTGAAGCATGTGGCTACAACCTGCAAGGCTTGTCCCCAGCAAGATAGCACACACCCTCAGCTGGATCTACCAGAAGCCATAAGGCTAAGGAGTAAAAGGCTCAGACATGCAGCTCTGGATCTGTAGACATCCCACCCACCTTCCTCCTTTCTTGTTCCACCACTATGCCCTGGAACTCACCCAGCCCCGAGAAATATCTTTGGTCTAAGAGGGTGTAGCAGATGGGGTCAGGTGCGTGGAGGGCATCCAGCGCTCGGCCACGGTGGAACTCCATGGACAGGATGTCAGAAGCAGGATCAGCCCTTGGAGACGAGCACCAGTGCATTCGGCAGTTGTAGAAAGCAAGGAAGCCTCCGCTCTCAAAGTGCAGAACCAGTCTGGGAGAAGCAAAGAAGTTGAAATCTCTCATCAGAAACATCCCTGAACCATTTGTTATATTCTGCTCTGGATGAAGGAACTTGCACAGAAAGAGACAGCAGTGTAGCAATGGAGTGAAAAGCTACTGGAAAGTGAGAAAAGAGCCTGTACATGCCATAAGCTTAGGGAGAAGCACACGCTGACGCATCAGCCCTCACACATGTCTACTCATTCTCATGACAGGCAGACATCTTGAAGTACCAGTCTCCCAGGCCTCCACAGGCAGGAGGGCTGCCACAGTTCAAGTGGGAATCAAAGGCTGTACCCTCGTACAGCTACTCCTTCCCTGCAGCTTATCACTACACTCGCTTGTGTGCACAGGGTCACAGCAGGCACTCCAAGGCACCAGGCCACCATCTCAATGCCAGGTAGTCTCTTCAATGACTTCAGCCAAGCAACTTGGTTGTGAAGCCACACAACTTGTGGACAATTGTTCATTCTGCTGCCCTGTGGTCCCTAGCCGAGCGACAACAGGCCAGGAGATGTATCGGCATCTTAGCTCTCCCCAGCAGGCAAGTCAGATGACCAAGGGCTCCAGCAGCAGGGTCCACAAACCAGAGAAACCGATGCAGAAGGGAGCACACAAATCTGACTGTCTAAAACTACTTGGATAGAAATAACGTAATCATAGAATGGGTTGGAAGGGACCTTAAAGATCATCTAGTTCCAACCCCTCTGCCATAGGCAGGGACACCAAAATCCTTCAAAAGAAGGATTTCTTCCTTCATTCTTCAAAAAGGGATATCCTTCAAAAGACTTCAGGATGGGGGGCATGGAGTGTGTCCCTAACAAGTACACCCCGTACACAGGGGCCAGACCCACCTTGTGCATTATTAACCACTGAGGCTAAAAAGCTCAGAAGAGCAGAGTCCACACTATCTTGCAGTATTTACCCCTTGTTCAGTACACTTCCAGCAGGACTTAGGACACAGACAGTAGCCTGTGTTTTCAATGCTTTGCTGCCTTTAGCAGCATCACTCCAGCCTGTGATTCCAGCTGCCTTAGATGTATGCTATTTATCCAAGACTTTTTTTAATCATGTAATTGGGAGAAACTGGCATTTTCAGGACATGATTCAGTCTGGCATCCTAAAAGTTCCCTCTCTGAATTAACAAAAAAAAAAAAATCTTAACTGAGCTGGTACTGTGATCCCCAGGCTGGCAGGCAACACATATCCCACAAGTGCATGGTGGATTCCCTGGTTGAACACACTCCACACCCACTCACGCCATCTCTCATGCCTACTCATCTTAAGAATTATCAGAGAAAAGACAGGGCTAAGAGTATGCCCACACACTTCAGTTGGAGACAGAAAAGTGCCTCTCCAGAATGAGAGGCAGGGAGAAAGCAGAGTTTGTGAGGACTCCCCTAAATACCTGGGTATAGGGTCCTTCCAGTCCCCCCTCTTATTGGCTTTGTTTGCTCTTGAGAACTCATTTGCCCGAACACTGCCAAACAAGCCAAAGTGGAAGCTCAACCAGTTGCCCGGACAATCTGCTGCATCTGGGACTTTAGATCCTGAGTGCTGGAGTTCTTGCAGCTCCTCATCCTGGGGATGTGTCTGTGGAGCACAAACTTGTTTGTGCCCTCCCTGGGCAGAACTTGCCCCACTATCAGTCTCTCTTTGCAGCACTGTCTCTTCTGCAGTTGGTCCTAAGGGACCTTCAGCTGCCACAAAAGCCAGGTACAAGTTCTTCCCATGAACCTGCAAAAAGAGGTGGGATGTACTGAGGATCTATATAACCTCTGGCCATTTCCATACAGGTGACTGTTTTCTACAACCTCTTTTAGATAGAAAGCACATCACCCCACCCTGAACGTGGGATTCATTAGCACCTGAGCCATTCCCATCAGAGCTGCAGTCATCCTCTCAGCATCCCTTCTTTGTCTATATGAAGCACAAGGTGTTCAGATGCCACTTCAGTGTGAAGCCCTCCCAGAGGCTTCTGGCAGGCCAAGGAGACACACCAGGACAGGCACTCAGGGTTTCAAAGTCTGTCATTGTGCTTCTCATTCACCTCCCCATTTTGTGCTGGCCTCACATGGCTGAGGTGACCTACTTCAAGGGTGGCTCTGAAGCCACAGGCTAGCCACAAATGACACTTGAACAGCTCACATCTGTGCCCCCAGCCGAGACTGTCATGTAATCAGAGGTGAGGCTGCACTAGCATTTGGTCAGTCCAGTCCAAATCATCATCTGAAGGATGTCAGGCAAGTGAAGCCCCCAGCAGGACTGACCCAGTGTAACTCTCTTCAGTGCCTGCAGCATCGACATTTATTTCAACCTAGCCAGGTGAAACCCTGCCCTCTGGTATAAGGGAAGCAACTGTGCAAGTTCACAGCTGAGGGAAACAAGGCTGCTGCTTCTGACATCCACACACTAGGAAAAATAAAAAAGTCAACTCATCTTCTACAAACAGCCCTCACTAACACCAACTCCTCATCCCTTGAGAGGCACAGAACCAGTGCATTAGCATCACTGACTCAAAACTGCAAATAATTCTGGGCATCTCCGTGTCTATCCACATCCCTGCAACAGCCTCTCCACATAGTAACCTTGATCCCAAACTTTGCAACACAGAGCAGTACCCCAAAACAGGCATTCACATCTCTTTGGCCACATGCACCTGTTTTGTGGCTACAAACAAAGTCCATGGTCCACCTCAAACACAAGCTTGGTGTTGTTCGCAGGTTATGCACCTCCCATGACCCAGATGCAGGACAATGGTGGTTTGCATCAGCCTTGTCTCAGACCAATAAGTTCATCTTTAGTACAGCTCACCTGGGAGTCCTGGAGCCTCAGGGCATTGAGGGCATTCACATTGATCTTCCGGCTGCTTCCCCCCACCTTGGCCACCACTTGTCCCACAAAAGGGGAGGTCAGCAGCTGGAACTTCCTTAACGATGGGCCCTCCGGCATCTCCAGCAGGTGTCAAGGAAACGGCAGGTCCTTCTCACACTTTGTTCCCTAGGCTTGAAGGAAAGTTGCAACTCAAATACACAAAACCAGTCAGAGACTGAGCTCACCACAATCTCCTCAGCCCTGTTTTCCTCCTCAAGTCCCTACTGCAAAGTCCATGAAGAGAAACAGGTTCCTTTCAATCCCAGAGAGGTGGGGGAATTTCCATCCTTGGGGATATTCATAATTCAATCAAATAAGGCCCCGAGCAACCTGCTCTGGTGGTAGTTTTTGCCCCACAAGCAGGAATTTGGCCTGGGGATCTCCAGAAGTTCTTTCCTACCACAGGTTCTCCACAGGAGTCATAGAGGACCTTAAATTAGACTGTTTAGCATCTCTCTCCTCACCAGGAACAAGAGCTCACTTAACTCCAACCATTCCCTCAGTTACAGCCTTGATGTCCCAGTACAAAGGAGGAACGTAACCTTACATAGATATTGATGTACCAGAACCAGCACAGGTCAGTGAGCTGTCCTTTTCCTGATACAGCTGCCATGACAAGCTCTGCTTCCCGATCAGCACTGGAGTTCGCGCATCCCCTTGCTTTACCAGCTGCTTGCCTCACTGACTACAGTGGCACAGGACCAGTTAGAGAGCATTCATACACTCTACTAGCAGCATCTGGCATCAGAAGACTCTGGATGAGGGAGAGATAGAGCAACACCATCCTACAGCATCCTATAGGTCCCTCCAGGAAATCACACCAGTACACAAGTTATTTCTCACATGAAATCCCAGCCACGTGTCACTTGCAGTTCTTCTGAGGGCTTCTGCCAGGACTAGGTGTACAAGAAAGCAGGTTCCAGGACAAGAAAAGCACAGTTTGGCTTTCATCCCACAGTGCGAATTCCCCCTGCAGACTAATCCCAGAGACGAGCACTGGCCAGAAGCTCAGCTTCAAGCTCCACAGCACTCAGTACAAGGCTCTGTACCTGGCACAGCTCCGAGATAGCTTGATGTGAAAATCAAGAGCAATCTTGTGCACGAGGCCCCACCAGAAGAGGCATTCCCACCTCATGCTAGCATCTCAGCTTCTCCTCTGTCTGGGCTAGCTCAGATACACAGCTTACACCTGCATCAGCCCAGAGCGACTGAAACCAAAGCCTTCAGAGCCACACGCTCCTGCCGCAGCAAGGGGACAGAATCATCTAGGTTGGAAAAGACCTTGAAGATCCTCCAGTCCAACCATTAACCTCACACTGACCGTTCCCAACTCCACCAGATCCCTCAGCACTGGGTCAACCCGACTCTTAAACCCCTCCAGGCATGGGGACTCCACCACTGCCCTGGGCAGCCCATTCCAACACCCAACAACCCCTTCTAGAAATAAATACTTCCTAATATCCAGTCTAAACCTTCCCTGTTGCAACTTGAGTGTCAAACATCTTTGTCCATTGAAGCTTTTAGCCCAGAAGAGGCATTTAAGCCAGCAGCCACCTCCACAGGGCTGTGAACAGCAGTGAGGTGTGAGCATACTCTCAACAGAAGCAGGCAAGGCAGCATGTCTGTAAAAGCCTTTATGTGCCCCAGCACAAACCAAAGCCCTTCTGGAAGAGCTCAAGAGGAAAACATGTCAGGGAACATTACCTGGATTCAAGACATGAATTTAAAAATATTAATTGGCCATATAAACTAGCTTTACTAGGAGTAAAAGACTGAGCTTTATCCCTGTGTCTCCTAGAGCATGGGATAATTATTCACAGGCCTGCTCCAGTTTCATCCAAAACAGCTGCATATTGTGTTCAGACTTTACTCAAAAGCCAGTAGCAGATCAAGAGTCAGCTAAGGAGATGCTCCTGCTGCCAAAGGCACCAGCCACAATCTGGATCCTGGGAGCAGCATTTGGCCGCTGGACACAGGTCATCCAGGGGCTCTGCCCATGCCCCAGGCCCTGGGTGTCTTCCTCCTGACTATCCAGGCACTGGCTTCATGTCAGGCAGCGTGGGATGAGGCCCAGCATAGCTCACACAGCCCAGACCCAAAGAAAACTCACCACCTGCAGAGCTACGCAGCTCTGATTGCTGCAGATTCAGTTCACAATGGGCTCCTTGTGAGAGACTACAAGTGCTGAGCACTTTATAAGGTTTTAATGCACATGCTCCCCCAGCTGTAGCCACTCTAGGCAGCAGAATAATGCTCCTCGTCAAGAGCAGAGCCTGCCCTTTCCCCCAGGGCATCAGAATGAGCAGCATCTGCTGTCTCAGGCCTCCTCCTCCTCTCCATGGACTTCCCTACTTCACCTTTTCACTCCAAACCTACTTCAGCCTCTTCCAAAATGCTTCCCCCTTCAAGGAGGAAGAGGAGGATTACAAGCCCCAGCTCTCTGCAGGCCATGACACCCATCTCCCCAAGAGCATAACCACTGCACCCCAGAGCCTGTCCCAGCAAGCCACCTGAACTGGTACCACTACAGGTCTGGGGCAGGGAGAGAGGCCTCCAGAAGACAGCCTCCCTGTGTATGGGCTCATTTCCAGTTCCTGCACTCAGACAAAAGCCAAACACCTGCACAGGGACATAACAAGGACGAGGCTGCCAGGTTCCTCCACCTCAACCCAGCTTTACCTGCACACCCACACTGCCAGCTCACCTGCACCCAGACATTGCAGTCACACACCCTGCTGTGGAGGAAGCCCCACCCTAGCTTCACATCCCTGCACAAGGCTCCTGCAAGGATTTCAAGGCACAGCCCTGATCCTCCACAGGCAATTGGTGGAGGTGCAGAGCTCCCCATCTTCTCATACTCAGTCAAGCATCACTTTGCAGCTCTCCAAAACAACTGAGGCCAGAGTCTCCACCGCAATTCCCCCCATGGCAGTGGAGGCGCCCACTGCACTCCCCCCAAGCCCCACATTCCTGCATCAAGCTCTCAAGCCACTGCCCTCCCCAGGCCCACCCTATGCATGTATCAGGGGAGCAGACCACACAGCCTTTCTCCCCTACTTCATTGCCCCCCTTCTGCTCCTCAATGCTTCCTCTACCCCTAGTTCCTCTTCTAACACCCCCAGCCACCTCCCACAGCATCACCACCTACCCACCCTCAACATGACCACCTCCACACAAGACTCTTCCACCCACCCACTTTTATAGGGGAGGAGGACCCTCCTGCCCAAATGGCAGGGGAGCTTCCCAGTTGGCTGGTGGGGGAGGAATGGGGAGGGTTTCAAGTCTGATCACACTCACCCCACCAGTTACACCAGCATCTGGGGACTGGTTGGACTGAGAAGGAAGCTGGGCTCCCTGGGAGGAAGGTTGGGTGTTTGTGGGAGGGCTGTGCTCAGCTGTCTCCACCCTCTGCAGGAACACAGCCCTTGCTGGCAAAGTGATTTTGGCTTGAGGGTGGGGTCTCAGCTGCGAGCATTTAGGCTGAACAACAGCCTACTACAAAAAACCATGTTAGTGAGCAGACCAAAGATGTAAATCATAATGGTATTAAAGTGCCCTGAGGAGCTTTTCCCCTCTCTGCTGTGCTAGAGGGATTACCTGCTCCGTGGAAAACATACTGAGTGCTTTTCTGCCATTGTGTTAAAGTCATGGAATCATGGAATGGTTTGGGTTGGAAGTGACATGAAAGATCATGTAGTTCCAACCCCACTGCCATGGCAGGGTCATCTTCCACTAGACCAGATTGCTCAAAGCCTCATCCAACCTGGCCTTGAATTGCTCCATTGCTAGCCTGTCACTTCTGGTGTTTATCATCCTGTGTTGGCCATCCCAGTTCCTACCTACAAGAAGGGGCTCTGTGTCACTCCTGGGCTTGGAGACAACATTCAGTCTCCTGCAATGACTCATTGCTTGGGAGTCCCCAAGTCTGAGCAATTAATTTATCAATGATTTTGCCTCTCATTAGAATCTAATGTTTATTTGGAAAAACATTTCCACCATGAGGGTGGTCAAACACTGGAACAGGAACCCAGAGAGGTTGTAGCTTTCCATCCTTGGGGATATTAAACACTTGACTGAGGGACCTGAGAAACCTGGTCTAGTCCCTTCTGGTTTAAATTACTCTGTAATTCTATCATGATGAGCTCCCTAGGACAGGACTGTGGCAGGAGCAACCCCCGTCGCAGGGGATAGGGCTTTAACATGGCGGCCACCAGCTCTTTCTCACCTCTGGCAGCACGCTGTGGTCGCTGTCACGTCTGCACCCTGGCTGGGTGCAGACCAGCACACACACCCCCACCCTGTGGTGGGAAAAGGGAGGCGGGACCCCTGGTCAACAGACAAGGCCGTCAGCCAACGAAACACCTCAGTTGAGAGAAGTTTCTGGAACGCTGACCATATGTGACCACACTTCAGATCTGACCAGGCTATAAAATGGGGCCTCCAGTGGAGACCCCCTTGGAGTAGTTCTCCTTGGAGTGGGTCTGTGGTCGGAAGCCCTCCCCTGGGAACTGGGATGCCACCCAAGGAAACTTCCTGGGATTGAGTGCCCTCACCCCGCTCCCTTGGTGAGTGAATACTTCCACTGGATATCCTTGAGCGAGCGCTCACCCCTTTGGGGGAGCGATTGCATCTTCTGGGTACCCTTGAGCAAGAGGTTTCTCCTTCAGTGAGTGAGTGTGCACTCACTTTGGAGCCATCGTTCTTCCGTGTTGTCATTCTTCTGTGTCGTTGTGTAGTAATAACTTCCCCAACCAGTCCACCGATCCTATAGTTTGTTAAATGTTATCAGAGCGTTGTTTTCTTGTTGGTTTCAGCTGTGTGGATTTGGTGACAGATTCAGGTTTGTTCAAGTTTATTATCTATGTGAAGCCACTCTGATATACCTCCGTGACATTTTAATTGGCACAGTGAGCAGGGTGTACCGATGGAGGGATTATTCTGGAGACAGGGTTGCCACCCTTCTCCCTTGGGAATGGAGTGGGCAAAGAAGAAGTGGTGTGAGCCTGAAGCAGTTGTGGAGGGGGCGGAGATATGTTGTGGAGATAAGCAAGATGGCAGAGGGAAAGGAACTATTTGCACCATCCTGGGTGCCTGCTTGATACAAGCGCAGGGCCAGCATGTAAGTATTACCAGCAGTTGGAAAGGGATAGTTCTGAGAGGCAGTTGAAAACAGTTTGGAAGTGGAGTTACAATGAGAGAGAGATCAGACATGTTTCTTGGAACAGAGGGTTGAGCTCATGTTAAGCCAAGCGGAAAAGCCCCCCCATGTTGTCCAAATCCAGAAATGGATTGTGGGTACGGATCACGGGGAATGGGATAGGGACATCTGTGGAGATTCTGAGGAGAACAGTATTAACAAGATGGAGGAGTTAGAACAGAAGGATGTGAGACCTCTTATTAAAAGAGAGGCAAGAGGGTCCGCAGGGTAGAAACCCTCGAACTACCATCTGTACTGCTCCATGGGCGGGACCCAAACTTAGTGACCTACAAACTAAGTTCTTACATAAACCAGGTGAGACAGAAACTGAATACTTGTGGTGTGTCTCGCTTAGTGAAGGTGATCAGATATTGTTGAGTGATGATGAGGCTCAAGAGTTTTGGGGACCCAGTGTGTTTTTGAGTGACTGGTGGCATATTGGGCTGGAGGCATGGACCCCGAAGAACAAGGAGAGCCTGTTACCATTCGGATCAGGGGATTGTCGGAGCTGGTGGAGGGGATACAAGAGGCTGCTTGTGTACAGGCGATGTATGAGAGAGGGCAGTAGGGGATACCAACGGCTACACTGGTGGATGCCACCCACCTTAGGCCTCTTATTTTAAGGATGCCTTAAAAATACACATCCAGTCCCTTAGAGAGAGGATCCAAAGAGCCATAGAACTCCAGCAACAAAACCCTCAAAATCCTCTTGCACATGTGCTAACTTGGGCCAAAACACCGTATGTTTAGTCACCTATGGGCGTGAAATGGGATGGATGGATTTGGGCAGTGGCACAGACAGGAGCAGGAGGGTCTGGCAAGCTAGTTGTGAGCCTCGCCTAGGACAGCTCCCCCCAGGATCCTGAACCCTTTCACAGCAGGTCGGATCGAGCTGGTGGTCCAGAGCGGAAGGACCCGTGGAGAAATGTGACCTGTGGCAAAAGGCAACCTGTGGTGAAAGGCATTGGCGTTGGGGGTACCCTGAGCTCTGTTACACGGGCAGGCCATCGAGCACATAGAAGGCTAGTGGAACTGCTGGAGGGGAAAACCTGGAACACAAAGGAACCGCCAGCATCTGCACCCCACAAGGCGGGAAGTGAAACCCTAATCCTTTCATGACCTTGTGAGGGGAATTAAATGAACTAAGAAACTAGAAGTTGGAGTTTGGAGCTTGGACTGCCCAAACCACTTGGAAAATTCTTGTCAATGGTCTGCCACTAAGGAACATATTCCTGTTGGTCCGAAGTGGGTAAGTTTAGAGGTTTAGATTTACACAGGAGCCCAAATCAGTGTTTTAAACAAACAGCAGGCAGATGAGCTCCGAATCAAACCATCAAGAAAAACCATCAACATAATAGGGGTAATGGGTGCAGCAGAGAGGTGTCCGTTAGCCTGAACCCAGTTTTAGCTGCCGGGGGAAAAGGATTATGTCTGTGGAAGTGGCTTTGAGCCCTTATAAAGGAAATGTATTAGTATTCAGTGTGCTCGCACTCAGTACCTACCCCATTTTGTCCTGCAGGACCATTAATGTGTGACAACCTTAAACTGCAAACGGGTGATGACAATAAAATTAGAGACCAATTCCCACTACAGATGTACGTGGGCCAGCCTGTAATGGTGAAGCTGCCCTCTGTTGGTGTTGTACCCATGACTCTTGACAAAATCCAGATGCTTATACATCTGGGAAGCCCTGGATGAAAATTGAAGAACACATCGTATTAGCATCCAGTGGATAATCCCAGACTTCTAACCCAAAAGCCCAGTCCTGAGGGACTGAGGCCCCTCTTTGTGCTCTCTTACAGGACAGTGGGGAGGTGGACAACTCTGTCATTCTTACTGGTGGCAACAGCAGTCGGTGCAGATGACTCAGACTTGGATGGCAACGTAGTGGCAAGGATGATGGTGGGATTCACACAGATGATAATCCTAACATCAATAATGGTTTGTTTACCCACCCCTAGATCAGCTGAGGATCCCTTGCCAATTTTTGTACAGGATGTCAACATATTGCTAACTCTTGAATTAAAGTGAGCTCAGTATAACAATTATAGCTGGAGATTTCAGGGAGACAAAGCAGATGCAAGCTACACCTGTATTGCTTACAATTAGTCACCAGGCATAATAAATGCTAGCTCGGTATGGGATGCTGAGTGTAATTATATTCTCCACCCAACCCACAAGGCCACAGGGTGGAGCCCCAATGGCACTACACCCTGTCCTGAAGTTCTGTGGGGAACCACCAAACGTGGCTCCCTGTGGAATGTTGATGATCACTCCCTGATATACTCCAAACCACTAAATGCCTCTTTGTGTGTCAAATATCCTAACAGAGATAATGAGTGTCCCAACACGTGCAACAACAACTCATTCAGCTGTCCACTAAATTGTGCGTGGGCCAGATACACCGATGCACCTAGCTGGTACGACGGGAAACAGAAGACATGCCTGGCAGGAGAATCCCTGCTCTGGGTCTGCCAAACAGAAATTGGATGCAAGGATATAGATACATCTAGATCTAGATCTAGATACATATAGATATGTCCTATACCCACCAGCCCAAGAGGCCTTAATGCAAGGCTGCCTGTGCAGCAACACTAGCTATTCATGACCCTCCGTCCTAAATTGCTACAAGAGAGGCTATTGTCGCCTTCTCACCACTATCCCAGGCTCATGCTGAACATCTTTTGTCCCCACACTCCCTGATCTAGCATGAGTGTGCTCTGATGGCCACCTATACTCCTATACGCGTTGGTATACCTCTGTAACAAGGACCCATCGCACCATTGCTTCTTCAGGTGCACTTCATATGTGACCATTTACCCCCAGCCCTCTCCAAGAAGCCCATGAGGGTAGTCAGAGTCAAGCAGCAGCCTTCTGGTTTTATTATCATTGTTTTATTTCCATTAGTTCTAAAGGTGTAGAAGTTAAGTGGATTGGTAGCCATACTACTTCATAATATATATTTTTTTACATTTTTAAATAATTACAGCTTGTTCAGTTGGTTGGTTTCCCTCTCCCCCTTACAAATAAGCGTCTGTTTCCATGGGACCTTCCCAGATGTCCTGGGAAGCTTCAAACTTTATACATGGAGAGAAAAAAAGCAAAAGAAAACACCACCCCTGACATAGTCACAGCTTCAATGTTACATTAAGAGTTGTTGATTGGTTTTAAAGCTCCCTTACAATATTCCTGAGCTCCTCCTGATTGACTTCTCCAGTCAGCCCATAAGATTGCAAGTGAAATACGGCTCTCTTCTGATCCATTTACAAAAGAACTGAAGTGATTCAAGATACTGTGCTTCCACAAAGAGGAAAGATATTTAGAAATGGTTAAATGACCTTTCTACCCCTCTGGCTCCCCATCCCGGTTCTCGTCTGCTCATTTCACTCTGGTGACCACTCAACCATGCAAAGATCTGGCTTGGCCCAACCAAACCTTGTGCTGCAAACCCTTCAACATCAAAATTTGCATGTGTGATTTAGTGATGGCCTCTAAGGGAACAAATCCCACAAATGCATTGGTACATGTGCTTAAGTGTTTTGCAGAACTGGGCCCTTCCCTCTTACTCCTTGGGGCAGGGATAGTTTTTGGTCCTGCATTTGTGTAGGACCTGGCCTGGTATGGTCCTCATTAGGTTCTCCAGCCATGCTGCAATGAAATAAATTATAGCAATAGTAATAGCAATAATTATCTTGCCTAATAATTGTATCTAATTTCATTAGGAAGACAGGCTCTAAATGCCTTCCCCCATCATGGGAAGGAAAGCAGAGAGCAGATGGAACCCAGAATTTTGTAAGTTGCCCTCCTGCTAGAATGAGCTGAGGGTCCTGAAACTGGTAGCACTTTAATCATCTCATCCTGTGAGTAGCCCTTCATCTGTCACTTCTGGTGTTTGCCATCCTGCGTTAGCCATCCCAGTTCCTACCTACAAGGGGCTCTGTGTGACTCCTGGACTTGGAGACAACGTTCGGTCTCCTGCAGTGATTCATTGCTTGGGATTTCCCAAGTCTGAGCAATTAATTTACCAATGATTTTGCCTCTCGTTATAATCTAATGTTTATTTGGAAAATCATTTCCACCATGAGGGTGGTCAATAGCTCTACAACAGTTCTGGATGATTGAAAAGAAGAACAGAACCAGACGTATCTGAATTTCTACTGCTTGTGGTACAAATGGGGGGACAAAAGAGCTAATTTCTACCACTAAAGAGAGACAAGCTGTCCTCACAGCTGCTGGAGCCTCACCTTCTTAATGCAGACATCTTGTTCTGTTATCAGAATCCTTGAAAATCATCTTCACTGTGTTTCAAGAATTATTTTTAAGGCTTTGTGGAGGGCTGAGAACCAGTTAACAAATCTCTACCGTGGTCATTTAGATAACCTGAGGGAGCATAAGGCAGGCTTATGTCCTGCATGGGTTTTCTCCTCATGCATTGCAAGCAGAGCCCTTTATGGCATCTCAGAGTGTGTCTTAAGGGCAGGAGAAAAATTCAGCCAGGGAGTTTAGCTTTGAGGGCAGTAGGAGGAGCACAGTAATACGGCAAGGTGGACAGAGCCTCAGGGAGGATCCATATGGAAAGAGAAATGGGGCATGTTGTTGGTCTGGACTTTAGCTCCTCTCCAGGAGGCCACCGGCTCCCCTCCCTCTCAGGTTGTCCGGAGTAGTTCTAGGTATCTCAGATGTGTGCATTAGCCAAGTGGCATCTTTGTGGTGCCTGTTACAGACAGGAGTTCACAGCGAGATCCCAAGAGAGCTCAACTGCCATTTACAAAGGAATATAGTTCAAGGAGGAGGCTGGCTGAAGACCTGCATGCTCGGGGAGAAACGCCTTTATGTTTTCACCCCAAATTCATACTTTTAGGTGCTATTTCTGGCCTCTTGTCTGCAGCCTACCAGGCCTGAGCAGAATCACAGAATTTAATTTATTTTTATTCATGTTTCATGAATGTCTTTTCTTTGTCTGTAATTAACACTAATGAGGCTAGAACCTACATTGGCTCAGCAAGGCAGAGTGGAAACTCAGGTGCAAACACCACGCAGCCATTCCCATGGCATCACTGCCATGGTGTTTTTCTCTGGCGAAGTGCAAAGGCTCTGTCACCCCTCCAAAACCCTGCAAATCTGAGTTACGTAGAGCACGGGGAATGTGGAAGGGTGCAGGTCTCTACTGTGACTCCAGTCCCAGTCTTTATCACAACCAGTCCAGTTGAATCCTTCTCCTTAAAGAAGCTTTTCTTTTCTACCATCAGGAGGAAAATGGTGAGTTCAAACAAAGACAATGCAATGTCATTCTTTTGCTTCAAACACATATGTGGCTTTTCTCTTCGCCAAGCCATTTATCTTGGTGTTTGGGTCGAAGCACTCTTTGTGGGAGTGTTAAACAGCGGGAGACAGAGGATGGCACATTTGGGAGGGATGTACAATCCCTCTTCTAGATTTTCACTTGGTAGTTCTGTACTCGAGTTCTGGATGCAGGGAGAAAAAGAGAAGCTCTGGGAAGGCAAGAAGAGTAACAGTTTGGGAGTGGACAGAAACAAAAGCGGACAGTCTTGTAGGATGAGGTCTCCTAGAAATTCTCTGCCTCGAACAGGGAAAGCTGTCCCTCCTCAGAAATGTTGATGAAAACGTCATCTGCTGAAGCACTTAGACTGCACAGGGGAGCTGTGGCATCTGCGATGCTGGAGTTTGTTAAGCACGTGCTAGAGAAAGAGCAGTCAGGGCTAGGATAGGTAGAACTGATCCCTTTGGGAAAAGGGAATGAGTCAGTGAGCTCGCAGCATCTCTTCCAACTCCATTTGCTAGGATTCCCTGGTTGCTGAGAGCCTTATGGGCAAGAAAAAACCCGAGTTTTGTTTAATACTCATGCATGAATGGAATTATGCTTCTCTTGCAGGCAAGCAAGTCTATGCACATGCTTGGTAAAGAAAATGGCCCCTGCCTACCTCCATTAGAGGCTGAAGCCTTTGGTTGTTGCAAAAGGTGAAATCCTAAAGGGTTAGATGTGTGAAATGGTCATGAGCCAGCTGTTAGGGGAAAGGTGGGCACTCGCAGTACAGCCAAAAATAAACAACAATCAGATTTCATCAATGACATCAAAACCAACATAAAAGTATGCAAAATAATTAAATTAACTGTCTCAAAAGCAATGGGACAGCAGCATTAGAAGAGCATCTTTCACTTGCTGTTCTCTTGAATAATCTCTAAGCCTGGCTTGTAGATATCCATAAGGGAAGAGCCCAGCAATTAACTCCAGGATTTGATGACCAACGGGGGTCTCCTCTACCTGCTTCCAGAAGGTTCCTCCTTCCAAAATTCCCCTTTGACTTTGGACAAACCTTCTCCAGGCTTAGCCAACAACCTTTTGGAAATACAGTCCCATGATTTTGTGATGATAAATAGGAAAGGAGTTACTATTAAATACAGACATTCATTAGCTTTTCAGACCATCTAACAAAATGAAGACAATGCTCTAGATGTGTCAGCTGAGGATGTGTGTGTGGGAGGGTCTCTTTTTTTTCTCTGCCCTAGACCATATCAAATCCACTAAAGTCACCACAGCATGTCTGGTGAAGTCTGTTCAACAAACTGTTCTGGAACTGGCTCCATTTGGTGGAAGATCACTGAATTTGGGTAATGAGAAGATGGTGGCATTTTCTTCTGGTCAGGAAAAGAATGGATGATGACAGAAGAAAGAAAGTGTCTCTGCTCCACCATTGCCTGAGTCTTAAATGCCAGATATTTTTTAAATAAACAAAACTCAAGAATTGTGTCCATCTTTGTGTTTCTGGCTATTTCATAGAAGGTGGTGACAATCAAATAGAAAGGCTCATTTAAAGTGGGAAAAAAGGCTTCAAATCCATGAGTTACTTTGAGATTTGAGTCTTCTCTGTTTGTTTCATAAGAACTCTCCTACACCTCAGATAAATCCTCTTTACCTCTTTGCTGGAACATCTCACAAGGGGAGAGAAGGCAGGAGAGCAGGGGAGGTGGGAAACAACATTGGCTTGATGATTACATGGCATCTTCTTCATCTCTCAAGCAGATCAGCCTGAAGTTCATGGGTGGAAGACCAGGTTATGCAGTTATGATGTCCCCGTGGTTTTCAGCTAACACCAGGCTGTTCCAGGAGTCCTGTTTGGAGCTGGTTTGTGGAGACTGGTAAGCCTGCGGGGAAAGCTTCAGAGCTGAAATCGCAGGGTGAATAGAGGATCCATGTCCGGACATGGCAGAGACTGAGAATGCCTATGGAAAAACAAAAATTCTGTGAACAAAGCTTCAAACCGTAGAGGACCATATGAATCCCTTTACGGGGGACTGGTGCTATTGTAATGACACATCTGTAGATTTGCTGTAGAGCTGTGAATTGCAGCTCATGCATGATACTTTGGACAGGTTCTTTCCTGCTTGTTTTAGACCCTGTTCTTTCCTACTACTGCATATAGGGCATCTTATTCTCTTCTACATGGCAGAAACGATAATTTTACCTCCCAAGGCTTGAGATTTCGTTGGCCTTGAGCTCTCCTAGCTTTCAAATGGACTCCTGTGGATTGCAGGACGCATTAACAGTGCTGCAAAGCACTGCAGGTGCAGGATCAGTCCAACACAACACTCAACCATGTATTTTTTCTCCAGGGAGAAAACTAGAGTTCCCTGTATGAACCCAAAAGGAGAGCAGGTGTCATATACCGCTGTTTCTTAGTTGTGCTGTGTGATGGGGATCATTAACCATGGCATAGTTATTAAACCTGCACACAGATCAGCTTCCAGATCTGGGTGTTGCTCAGCAGGATACATACCTTGTGTCGATGCAGTGTTGGTCCCAAGACCAGTGGTGGGTATGGTACAGAGCACACTGCTTTACCCTGCAGCTCTCTGCCATCATGCTGGCTTGCTTTACCTTTGCAGGGACTCGACTCAGTTAGATTTGGGCTGTGTGAGTTTATTCTCCTCACAGTGCATTTCTCATATCGCTCAACACACAGCCAGCCCATGCAGGGAAATCAGGGTAATATTGCCAAATTTTTCGTTGCTCAAGACAAATGAAATCAAATCATAAAAAGGGAATGGGCATTTTCTTGCTATGGGACCTATATAGCTGCCCAGCTAGAAGGAATTTCATGTTTTCAGCAAAGCTGCTACTTCTTGTCCATTTAGAACTGCCACACGTCATTAAAAAAACATATTGTGCTGTAGGCATGGTGAAACGAATGTGGGATTTTGCCCCATCCCAGAGGACAGATCTCTTACTGTGAACTCCTAGACCCTTGGGTTGAAAAGAGGCAGCCTTTTTCCACAGAGGTTTTGAGGATGTCCTTCTCACTGTATCTACCATCCTAGTTCCCATCTTTGTTCCACTGCCAGCATCTCCCCTCTGTACCTGAGAAATTGGGCTGGCATGCCCGTAATGAGATGAGAGCCCAGGTTCTGTTTTTATGGGGCGCATTTCCTCAGTGGTTGTGGCACTGCTGCTGCTGCTGGTGGAGCTGGTGGTTGGGGTAAGACTCTCGCTGCTGGATGGACCTGTAAGAAAGCAGACAGTAAACCAGGCTCTTCCCAAAGAGCTTTCAGTACGGAGCTGTACCCATCCACCCAAAGTTAGTGCAGGTAAAAATAAATTAAAAAAAAAAAATAGTGGGAAGGGCTTTGTTACTGCTGAAAGACATTCAGACATCCCCATTTTTGAAGAATCAGCTAATTTTGTGGTTGGGTGTCTGACTCACAGGACATGATGGTCAGAAACACAAGTGCACACACATACACACATACAATAAACTCCCTCCTTCAACACTTACCTGCTGGTGTCTTTGTTTTGTTAAGGTTCTTCGGCTTGCGCTTCCTTGTCTGAATGCCCTCTTTTCTCATTGCTAAAGGCCTTGGAACCTACAGAACCAAATATAAAAGCACATTAGTTTCTGTATGGCCATAAGGTCATCTAGGAGAACATGGTTCCAGTTCTACCTCGTAGGCTCCATGAAAACTAACTGATTTAATTCAAAGCAACATGATGGAACCCAAAGTCACTGGTCAGCACTGCTATGTAAAGAGATATTTCACAGCTACAAGATGTGGATCCACATGGGAATATATAGGGTTTTCACACCACAGGTATAGAGTGTTTTAAGGCCAGAAGGGAACAACAGCTCATGTGATTTACTTTCCTGTTTAACTCAGAGCAGAACACATCTTTCTGACTAATGCCCACTCTCTGGAAAGGTACCAAGTCTGTGTGGGGAGACCTCCCTTAGGAACAGATCCCTCTGACCCTCATGGTCAGAAACACACTGGGATTTCTAGGAAGAATTTGTTGGGTTAGATAAGGCTTCACCTCATCCACCTTGTCTTCCAGCTTTGACCTGTCTCTCATAAATGCTCTTCCATCCACCGAAGCACTGGACATCTTTGAGATCAAGGATGTGTATAAAAACCCAGGGAGTAGCAATGAGAAGAGGGACTGGGGTTTGCTACTAAGCAGTAGGCAGGGTATTGAAGGCCTCTGTTGCTGCCACAGGGTTGGCCCCATTGCCACTGACTAGTGGGCATCTTGAAGTCCTGCTATGCCTTGGACTCCAACAGGGCTCTTGTAGGTATACCAGACATGACATAGATACATGAAGCCCCCACTGACAGGAAGAGACTATCTGGACACCCATGCGAGAAAAATCATCTATCAGTCCCATGACAAGTCTCAGCTGGGATGTGACACCCTGTGTGGAGGAGCTCAGCCCTTCTTTGTGCTTCTGACTCAGGTTTTTCACTGAAGTGCCTGAATTTAGGTGGGAAGAGTCTGGGTCTCGGTTTTTTGGGTTTTAAGACTCGGATGCAAAAGGTAGCAAATTAGTGTGTGAGAAAGGCCCTGCATCCATCACCCTTTGCCAGTACAAACATGATGTAATGTTGAGGGGGACTAAAGCCCACAGGAAAAACAGCTCCAGGAAAGCACAGAATTGTGCAACAAAGCCGATCCCCAGCTTGATGCTATCAATACCCTCCCCACAGAGAGTAGAGATCAATGAAGGCGTTACCCCATGGAGCTTCATGTAGAGTCCGCAGGCGTTACAGACGGGCTCTCCCTCGGCGTTTCTGCGCCAGAGCGTGGTTGTCGTCGTGTGGCAGTTGGCACAAGAGAGGCCGACGCGGCGGGAAGCCGACTGTGAGAAAATGTAGAGGAAGAAAACACATCAGCCCTCCACTGCTCCCACCAGTAACGTCTCAGATCCCAACAAGCTCGCTCCAGCACGCCTCAGGTTTTCCTCTCCCCTTGTCTCTCTTATTTCTCTCTCTTTTTCTCTTCTTGCCTTGCTGCAGTGAATAACACAACAGTGTTTTTCTTTCCCTCTTGCCTTTCAGCTTCTGCTCCACTGCCTTTCCACTGCCTCCTGCCTGCCAGCACCGAGCAGACACCTCAGCTGTCCTGGGACATCTCAGATGGTGCCAGAAACATCCCCTGAACAGAGTCCCAGGTCTCCAGTGGGTCTAGTAGCAGCTGAGAGACCCACTGCATATGCACACGCCTACACTAAGGTGTCTGGATCTCCAACCGTCCTGCCCTTTCAGGCTCCCGAGCCCTTCACCTTCCAAGCATCATGGCATTTCCCAAGAAGATGTTATCAATGCCATGAATGTTACATACTCATTGCTGGCTTTGCATGATGTTGCTTGTGTGACTTGAGGGGTAGATAAGAAAAAGAGTGCTTCCAGCAGCAGGATCTCCCTAAGATAAAGACGGATAATTAACAGGAATCCCCACTAACAAAGCAGTGCAGGGAACAGACCTTTTGAAGTTCCCTTTCTGGGTGAACTGGTTTAGCCAGACTCAAAAGGCCACAGGAGGAAGACAATGGGCTTGAAACCATATAAAATACAAGTTTTGATCTTGGAAGCAGAGTGGGAGGTGGAGGAAGAAAAAGCCAGATCCTCCATGCCTCCCAGCATCCTTCAAAGCTCAGGTCTTAAGAGGCCGAGGATAAAGTTTGGATGGGCTGGGGTCATATTCCCTCTTTGCTTGATGATAAACTGAGGACTGTGAACAGAAGTGCTAAAGCTGTGTGAAGATGTCTGTTCTCACAGTGCACGAAGAGGAGTCTATAGGGAGGAAATCTGGTGGTCTTGGACATCTACCCAGCTCTGCAGACCTGAAGAGCATATCTAGCAGCTGTGTAATGGAGTGAAAGCCTGGGAGATGAGAACTTGGCAGCTACCAGGGATTTCCTCTCTGCTCTTTGCCATAGCTTTCTCTCCATGTCTTCTCCCTCACTGTAAAACAGGATCAGTTAATCTATGGCAGCAGGACAATCAAAATTGAAATTCAAGTAATTCTTAAGACTTCAAAAGCTGGAAGCTCGTCTGGTGCAGAGAAACCAAACTCTCCTTTAGTTGTAACCTCACCATGTGGTCACTTCAGTTGTCAGCCTTTGTAAGTGGACCAAGAGCTTAAAAGAGAGCTTGCAGCAAAGGCAAAGATCTCCCCTTGCATATCTCTGGCATATCTCAGTCTTCAAAAAAAAGGAGTTACACAGTGACAAATTAAACCCAATCACTTGTACTGAATATACTTATTTAGGCAGACCAGTTGGCATTACTTTAACCACACCCTACACTGCATCCCAAGACAGATCCTCCTTTTCTTCACGGAAATTCTCTTCCAGAAGAAAAAACAGGAATTTGGCCATTTTTGCAAGATTTCCAGATTTCCAGCTGCCCAGCCAAGTGACAAAAGCGCATGTACAGATCTGCACAGCTCATGCATTTATTTTTCTCAGGGTGTTTTCCAAGCCTTACCCCGAGGCTGTGCAGAGCTAACAGGATGCATTGCTGCCTGCTGTAAAGGACCAAGCCTGGTACCTGACGGGCCATTCCAGACTACACAGATGTGCCCAAGGATAGCATGTAGACCAATAAATGAAAGAAGGCAAGGGGCTGGGTGCCAGGGTGCCGACACTGCCTGGCTCAGTCAGTGCAGTGCCTAGGAAGGGGTTTTCACAAGAGGGCGCTGGGTGGCTGTGGCTGGTGGCTGCGCTCAAGCTGCTAGTGTCATTTTTGATACTTGCAAGGGACGGCTGGGTTTGAGCACAGACAGGTCTGGGCAATGCGAAGGGCAGGGCAGGTTGGGGATGGAACCTCATGGAAGACAAGGATTGGGGAAACATGGCCCTCAGGGATGGCTTGCTGGCTCCTTTCTGCCTGGGGTCATGAAGGACCCATGTCCCCAGGGCACAGACTATAGAGACCTTCCCAAAACCCCTCACCAAAACAGGTAGGGACAGGCAGGATATCAACACCCAGATATTCCCATCCGCCAGGTTCCTCATGCATACCCCATCCTCACCCCATAGGTTTTGGGATGCCCTGGCTTGCTCCACAAGCTGCTTCAGCTCACCCAACAAAGCCAGGAGCAGGGTGAGAAAAGGTGGTCAGTCACCATGAAGTGAGGGGGTCACCCAGCAGTGACTGGGGAATAAGGACCCTGAGGGTAAGAAAAGACGGACTGGTAGTCTGGTGGAACTGAAAAGGGCTTCCATTTATCCTAATATGCCTGCAGGGATACTAAAGCAGAGACTAGCTTTTGTTAAACCAACACCACGGTACTGCCCCTGTGTCCTACAGCCCCCTCCACTGCCTGATCTGGGTGCCTACAGAACTGGTCTGGACAGTACAACGTCTTGGAGTGTACCAAACACAAGACAATCTGTCTTATTTTGGAAACTTGGAGCAAAACCACCTAGGTTGGGCAGATGGGGACCCAAGGAGTTGAAACACCCCTGGCATCTCCACCTAGCTGAAGTCTTTTTGCCTCATCCTCACACGCAGCCTTGCCCCACATGCGTTGTGTGATCTTGACTTACCAGCCTCCTCTGAGGTTTGAACAAGGGCCGGTTGATGCCGTTCATCTTGTGGTAGAGCCCGCAGGCGTTGCAGAGGTAGTGTCCCGTGCCATCTCTCCTCCAGAGCGGGGTGGACATGGCCCCACAGTTGACACATTCTCGCCCCTCTGAATAATCATCAAAAAATTCTGCTGCCATGATGCAAAAGAAGGGAAAAGACGTGGTTAATTAGGCAGCCGTACATTTAATTTCTGGTCTGGTTCTCAATTTAGCCCAGAAGTGACATTTCAAGAAATTACAAACATTCAGATTTTATAGGTTGCAAGGTCTTCCTTTCTCAAGTAAGTCCCTGGGATTACTGGGAAGAGGAACCCCTTTCCCTGCCATACAGTGTTGGCTGCAGGACTTCTGTGGCAGCAGGGATGTGCTGGGACGCGGATACAAGGAGGAGACAGAAATAGAAACCTTCCCTTCTGCTCTGACGTTATCCAGTTTTCAAGACTGGACATAGCCAGGGCAAGCAGATCGGGGCAGGCAAACAGCCGTGTTTGCAATCAAGACAAATTGCCTGTGATCACAGACAAACACAAGCCTGGTCCCACACAGCAGAACTGCCCAGAGATCAGACAGCTGCCCGAGCATCTCTCAATGGGGCTCAAGTGGGTGTGGGCAGGGAAAGCCACGCCATGTGCTCTGCTCCCCCCCAGGACTGCTCCTCACCCAGCCCATGCCAGCTCCCACCCAGCCCCTCTGCAGAGAGCCTAGGGGAGAGACGTTCACGTGCCTTCACCTTATTCACTACAGGAGAAGCATCTCCTGAACTGTGAGAATCCACATGTACCCAACAGCTCAGGCCATCAGCTAACAGACATCCCTGGGCATCCACAGGTGTCAGAGACTCGGCTTTTGATGCAAATCTCTACTGTGCTTGATGTCATTCTTCAGGGCTTGGTACATTCACCCACCACGCTACTGGTTCATTCTCTACTGTGACGTGAGAGTGAGGACAACTGCTCTGGGCTGGGCCAGTTCAAGCCCTCTGGCTACAGCAGGTCCATATCATCTGCAAGGTGGTGCAGAGTTCAAGACAACTCACCTCAACTGCATCATCATTTGGAAAGACACAGGTCAGCTCACCCTTGGATACAATGCCCTTCAGAAGCCAAGAACTTCACCTAATAAAATATATACATCAACTATAGGCCTTGCTGAGATGTAAATATAGCTGCATCCAGTTGGCAAGGCACTTGAAAATGTGCGTTCCTGATGGTGATCCCACCTGGAGAGTGTCAGCCGTTGAATTCAGCTTGAGGACATGTTATGTTGCGGGCACCAAAAAGGGAAGACTAAATGGGGAGGAGAAGACAAGCGACAGCAAAGGGCTCCATTACTTAGTGTAGGCTGGGGATAAACCAGGCTCCTGAAAAAAATTCCCAACAAACTGCAGTGCACAGGGTATTTTTGGAGGATGGCAAGAGCTTTGCATCAGGACCTTCAGCCATTACAGACCATCATAACATTAACTCTTAAAATGTTATTGTGCATCTTACTATATTTTGTGCTTGTCCACCTGCTTGTTATATGAGTATCTCAGCTTTCTGCTGGAAAACAAGAGTTCCCCAAAGAGCAAACCAACAAAATTTGGCTTGTTTCTGATCTGTGTCTCAATCTCATGTGGTTTCTCTGATATCTAATGAGGGTTATGTTCAAACATCAGCCTTATTTTCTCTTTTCTCCAGACTACTTTTTGGAAAATCTGTAGGAAACTACATAACCACGAAACAGCCAAAGGATTAAAAAATTACTAAAGTGGCGCCAGTAAACAGAGACACAGAGAAAAAGATTCACGTGAGCCTAATTCCTCATGGAAAACCAGGCTAAAAATGGCAAGAGATTACACCATGGGGAAATACTAGAAAACAGTAAATGAGTGTACCCAAGGGCTCTGGAGCCAGGAAAGAAGGAATCCAGTATCTTCTCAGCAGCTCTGAGCAATTCTGGTGGTTTAGGAAAGATGGGAATCCCTCCGGGTGATTTTTGTACACGTGGATTCAGTGATATTGTAACCATAATGCCTCACTTTCCCCTTTAAAATCATTGTTGAGTCACAGCCAAAATCTAGATCAAATAAACTTCTTTTGAAAAGAGAAGGGATTGGAACCGCTGGTCAGGAAAGAACTCATTTCCTTGAAAAATCTCAAGAAAGGAAAAACATTTCACTATTTTTTTCATCTTAGAAGTTGTTGAGGTTTTTGATTATCATTCTCCAAAGAAAAAGAAAAATTATTTTCACAGTGTTGTGTGAGAAAATCCCTTCTTTGAAAATAATTCAGCACAAAGCTGTTGACATAATCCAGGGAGAATTTAGCAGAGCAGAGGTAGTCCAAAGGTAACAGTTAAAACTCTTGACTGATTCGAGTTGTGTCTGTGACTAATTACAAAATACCATATTTCCTGAAGATTTTTCCACCAGAAAATCAAAATCTTAAAGTTTTTAATCAAAGAAAAAGGAGAAAATTCCTAACAGTCTCTCAGAAATGTTAAGAGTTGGACTAGCTCTTGAATAAGAAGGTCCCTCAAAATAGGTATGATAAGCAGAAATGTCAAGTATGGGAATACTTTCGTTTTTGAAAGAAACCAAGGATGTGGAGTTGAAATGAGACAAAGTGTAAGCGTCTCATTTTCTGACAATAAATAAAGTTGCTACTGAATATTGAGCATTATTTTCTGAGTTTGTGTGACACCCATCTCCAATGCCCACATTATTTTCATTGTTGGTTTGTAGTCAGACATCTAAAACCCCAGTACAAAGCAGTAGAGACCTGCTCCCTTTGCTCTCCTGTTTCATCTGTATTTGTTTATGTTCTTCACTACTTGTTTGGGGGTTGGATTTTTTTTACAGTTTCCATGGGATTGGGACTGGAGCGTCCCTCTTGAGGAACTTTCACTGGTTTAAGTTTCAAAAAAACCTCTTCTGCTTCCATAGTAATAACATTTGTGTGATTTTCCCCTCTCAGCTGCAGACAAAGGTGATCCTTGTGAACATTAATAAACAGGAATCACTGGTGCTCAAGATGGGGAAGGAACAGACTTTGTTCCCAGGGCACACTGAGGCTCCACGCAATGGGTGGCTCTCCCTAATCTCAGCCCTCGTGGGGCGATATCAGATGGGTGCGTCCCTTGCGTGCACCACCCAGTGCTGAGTCAGAAGGTGACATCTGCAGAGTGCAACCTCGTTAAAACCATTCCTGAAGGCCCATCAGAGCACAGAGAGCACCTTGACCTCAAGAGATCTCCCCTGGAGGAGAAATATCCTCTCCTGCTTCAAAGTATGATGGCAAAGAATGTGTCTTGGACACTACTGGATAATGACTCAAAGAAGATGACGTAGCCTTAGTGCATGCCCTTTAGTGAACAAAGGGCATCTGGGTCCCAGTGGAGAAGTGGAAGGCAGGGGACTGGGTTTCTTTCTAAAAGAGGTGCTATAATTTCACAGCATCACTAAACTCAGAGATGAAATTGCTGAGGGGAGCTTTCTGAGCTGACCTTCTGGCCGCACAGCTGAGACATCCCAGCTGCTCTTGAAAACCTGAGAGTCTACAAAATCATGAGAAGTATCACCTGAAGAGCTGCAGCCCATGCAATTTGTCATGGGTGGGTGTCCAAGACTTAGAAAACACAAATGCTCAAAATAGCTGCTTGTTTCTGAAGATCTGGGCCATGATGTCTGCCTGCCTCCTTCCCCCAGGGGCATAGCTTGGGGAAAGACCCCCTCCCCATGCCTGGGTGCTCATGAGAAGACAGCAATATCTCCAGGGTCCCTCCCAAGACAAGCCCGTTCCCAGGGCCCAGAGCCCACAGGAACTGTGATCCACCGGCAGGCTGAGCTATATTGGGCATGGAGGTCACTGGGCTTCAAGTGCACTGATTGTTTAATTTGCCATTGTTATTAATAATGGGGATTAAGGAGGCTCCCTAGGAAAAAGCAGCAAAGTGTTTTCTTGGCTTCTGTCTCAGGGCTGGAGCTCTAAATCCTGGCATTATGAGATCCCCTGACACTTATTCCTTGTACTTAGCAGCCGGGAAAGGAAACGTTTATTCAGGCAGCAAATTGCCCGAGCAGCTCCCGGAGGGCCCTGAACAATGCGGGGGGAAGGAAAGGCTCCCCCAGTCACACTCAGGGCAATAATTTCCGTTTCATGGCACAGGAGCCGCTGTCTGATAATGGAGATTTATGGGTCCGTCCGGTGACCTCTGTAATAGCCTTTCTGCTGAAAAGATTTACTCCCTCTCCCAAAGCCAGGTATGGCCAGCACTGGGACAGGGTTGAGGAAAGGATGATATTTGCTGGTTAGGCTGAGAAGGACACCAGCCCATGGCTGGAGTAGCCTCATGTGTGCTGACTGGCCTCATCTTCCTCTTTGAAGGTGCAGCTCCCCCAGGTGCCTTTGCCTAGCCCTTATCTTGGATAATATCAGTCTTGGGATCATTCAGTCCTTTTCATGGGTTGGGTCACTGGTGTTGACTAATGCTAATGGCCTTCTACTTAATACTTCATAAGACCCTACCTTCAGTCCATGAAGTAGCTTCTCACATGAGAGCAGATCATGAAATCACAGAATCATAGAATCACAGAATCATTCAGGTTGGAAAAGACTGAAATCTTGTTGAATGACCTGGCTGAAGGAGAGGTTGGATTGGGTCCTGTCCCTACCCTGGTCATCAGCTCACTGTGTGAAAGAAGATCTTTTTCCCCTCACACCTACTGTTTATGAGGACTGCAAGGTCCCCAGGGCAGGAAATGTCACTTGTGTGTTACACAACAGCCTCCTAATCTTGGGTGAGGCCTTGAGCATGCTAATGTGAGAAATACTTTCCACAATGGGACATTCAGTCCCCAAGGAGCCAGGAGTAACTCCTAAGTGGGGCACTGGGGTCTGGTAGGGAAAAAGCATTCTTGGATATGGCGCTTCATGGCTCTTAGTCATTGGGAGTGGTCCTTCACATCCACCGCCAGGTCTACAGAGATCAACCTGTCCAGACAATGCAGGGCTCAACAAGAAAGAAGATCTGAGCACCACCAGCCAGCCCACACCTATAGGCACTTTTTCCAGCATGGCTGGGACGTGACTTCATCTCTGAGCAAGGACATGGCCCACCCAAACTTTGACTACTTTGCATTCCCTACCAGGAGAATCAAATACCCTCTTGCAATCAAGTCAGCTGGGGATCAGAGGGAGGTTGTCAGGGCTTGAGTCTGAAGAGTGGTTTGAGCTGCCTTCTTTGGGTCTTTCCACCATCTCTGCTAACCCCAACTCTGCCAGCCTGACAGTATGTCCATTCCTGAGTCCAGACTTTCTGGGTTTGTTTGGACTCTTCCTTAACAACCCTAAATCTGTTAACCTTGGAGAGATCATCCTGAACACGTAAACCTGATGGATCAGGATCCAAAAGAATAATAACAGTAAAAGCACCTCCAATAGTGAGATTTTGAATCCCTCAGTTTGGAGCCAGCAACCAGTTTAAAAGTTTCTGTTCCCAAACCAGCCTCTAGAAGGGGACAAAGAGCCCTCCCTGCACTCATTTGGGGTCAGACCAAGCTGCATGAGAAACAACGAGGTTATCTACCTTTTTCTACCCTCCAGCCCCCTCCTGCCTTCACCCCCTCTGGGTGAAGAGGAATGGAAGGACACTTCTATTAATATAGCACTGGAGTTTTGTTTACAACTGGAAGGATAATTGATATCAACATTTCCCCCTGCAGAAGTGTCTTCTCAACCCAATGAAGCAACTGAGCAAAGGAGAAACTGTCCTTCAAACACAGCCAGGCACTTACAGGCTCTAAACAGACACTGAGAGCAGTTTTCCCCGCAGACAACCAGTTTCCTAAAACAATTTGTTATGATAAGAGGTGAGAGCCACGATCCTATGTATACACAAATCCCAAATGGAGTCTCAGGGGCACTCGCAGCTGAGGCAAAGGACTCTGGCCCCTTGGACACACGGACACCCTGAGATCTCACCCAAGACATCCTCACCTTCTGCTTCAAGGGACAGCCATGACAGCATGGCAGGGAGAAACAGGATTTGCCATTGCCAGCTGCTAAGGATGGTCTGTCCCATATCCCAAGATTGTTTCCATTAAAAAGTGACAGTGTGGAATTCCTTCCTACAGTTCAGACCTTTAGGGGTCCTTTTAATCGGCGTTTTGCTGCAGCTACTGGAGCTGCAAGTCACATCTATTTCTTTTGAATGGATTGAGATGCTCCCATGAATTGCATGGCTCCAGAAGCTGAAGTTTCAAGGGGAAAAATCCACCAAAAGGTTCCTGGTCAGATCACAGTAGTTAAAAGTGCTGGCTGGTCCAGTACCGTGGCAGAGCAGGGCTGAACTGGAAAGGAAGACAACAACAAAAAGCAAGGAGAAAAAAAAAAAAAAAAAAAAAAGTAGAAGGGGCTGGGAGCAACTGTAAATAAAAGAGCCCAATTTTATGCATGAGAGACATGTGCAGTCAAAAGAAAGCTGTCAGTGACCCTTTCCTTTTTTGATGGGGACATCATCAGCTTGACACACAGACTGGGATCAGAAAGCCCATGTGCATTATCTTACCCTTCAGCTAATAGAGTCGAAGGTGTTTCTGTAAAAACAGGTTCTCCCCATTGGCTTTTTCCCTCCTTCCTCTTCTCTGCCTGTTTCCCCTCTGACAGAATTTGGAGGAAATTCATCTGGGGCCCCACTATTTTAGAGAATAAGGAGACCTAGACATGGGGAGAGCAGGACAGTGCCTGTTTGAGTAGTGCCCACCACTGGATTGGCTGCTGGTGGGAATGTGCTCTGATCTGGATTCACAGGGAACATCACCTGTGTGATTGCTGATCTGCAGGAAATGGAAAGGGGTGTAAATTCCTCACTGTTAACAAGAAACACATTTTGAAGCAAAATGCATCATTGTGAAGCTTCACAGAAATGGCTCAACGCTGTCGCAGAGTGTTTTGGGGTTTATCTGACACATCTACAGGGCAGAAAATGGTTGGTTACTCAGTTGGCTGACCAGACCAAACAGTTTTCCCCCTGCAAACCTAAAGATCCTACTTATTGCTTAGGAAACATTCAACCTAAAATCTGGCTGAGCCACATGCTGCTTTCAAAAAGGCGAAGAAACCTGTTTTTTTCCGTGCTTTGTGAAACACCACAGCGAGACTGTTCCTGCGCAACCCTTCCCAGGCCAAATGTTTCACATCAAGGCAAAAGGAACATTGCGTCCCTCCCCTGCAAAGCTCCCTCCTCTGCCTGCGGCAAGCCAAGGTCTGTGGCACACACCATTGCCAACAGCCAAGAATACTCCTTTCCTTCATGGATATGTTTTCCCCAGTTCGAAGGACAGTGGAGGTAGAAGGAGCCAAGGGACCAGCTGAGATCATGTGCAAGAGGGACACGATGGGAAGGTTGGTCAAATCCTGGGCCTGGATTTGAGTTCGGTCTTGGCTTTGCAATAGGATTCCCTTGAGCAAGGCTTTTCATCTCCTTGCAACACTGTTCTTCTCCCATGAGAAGGAGGAAAGGCTCTTCCCTGTCTCACTCGCACAGGCAACAGGACAACTTTCAAGGGCCGCAGTCATAGATGTGGAGACAAGCAGTGAATGGAAGAAGGGTGGGTGGAAACAGGCTGGATTCCTCTAAAGCAGATTCAAACAAACTGCCTGTTGTGGGAAGGGGCAGGAGATGGTCCTGGGGGACTGGCCAGCCTGGTTGCTTGGAAAAGCATTGACAGCTCTCCAGCACACCAGAACCACCAGACCATCAAGCCCAGTGGTTGTACCAGAGCTGAGTGGAGAGACTGCCGACCCACACACTGAAGTACTATGTCCCACATCCAGAAGGTACACAGTCTGCTGTACAGAAGACAGGCACACAAACATCCCCAAGGATGTAGGGTGCTTTCAGTCATAGCACTTACTGGCCACCTCTTTGATAGCAACCTGGTGGCCAACAGCAACTTCTGCTGACTGTCCTGTGTGAGTGAACTCCAAGGTCTGCTTTCTTTTGATGGGAAGCATGCCTGATCTCACCCTCCAAGGTGACCTCCCCTTTCTTACTCTTACTTACAATTCTTACACTTGTAAATATCTGAGGCTCTTCTGATAAACAGGAGATTCCTCTGCTTATCAACTGTCCAAATATTTTTTAACAAATCTTAGATTACCATGGAGATCCCAGGGAATGGCCAGGATGGGGCCATCCACAGCCTGGGGTCTGCTTGGCAGAAGGCACCTGGAAATGGTCTTTCTCTCTTTTGGCAAAGGAAAAACAGCTACAGCATTATCCTCCTTGAAATATGTCCCATCTCCAAATGGACGTGCCCTACCAGAAGCTCTTCTTTGATGACCTCAGGGTAAGGGACAATGGGGAAAATAATGGAGAGGATCAGAAAAGCTTGGGATTTGCAATACCATGATCCCACCTGGGCAGCTGTTTCTGAGTTGGGCACAGGTAATGGATCACCTTTGACATGCACAGCCGTGTCTGACATACCCAGAAGGGACCACAAGCAGGTGTGCTGTGGAGGAACGCCAAGCTGCCGCTCCACAGCTGAGCCATGGGAACTGGCCTTATGGCTACAGGGTAACTGGTGAACCAGGGTCAGTTACTGGGTAACTGCTGAACCCTGACACTGAGCCCAGCTAGCAAAGTCTGGCCATGTTCAGCTGTTCTCAGACCCCAGTCTACAGTGGTCATATCCAAGGACCTGCACCAGGAGATGCTTGGGTCAGGCTGAGATGGTCTGTGCTTGGACCACGCCGGGGGCCATGCTAACGACTGAAGAGCATGGTCTGTTGGGTTCCCATGGCTGGCATCTGGCACTAGTTCATCATCAAGCATGATGCAGCCTTCAGGTGCTCTTGGCCTGCTCGGGCTCCTGCAGAGCAGCTGATGAGCTGAAACTCCTTAAACCACAGGAACACAATGGTTTGTGGTCATATGTCCTAGTGCAACATCTGTCTGTCTGATGGTGACCATCTGTCTGTCTGTAGAGGTGACTCCAGCACCAGGTGGACCAAAGCCAGGGCCAGCTCTGGCCCAGGGAAATCGGTGCTGTTTGGGGTCATTACAAGGACACCAGCTAGCCAGATGTATGCGGACAACAGAGCCAAACTCTTCTCAATAGTGGGAGAAGGCACAAGGGACGCAGCACAAACCGCAGGCTGGGCATTAGGAAAAGCATTTTCATTAGGAGGTGGGGGAATTTCCATCCCTGGGCTTTTCCAGGCCTCATGCAGATAAAACCACAGCTGACCTCAGCCACTTCTAGTAGTTGTCCTGCTTCAGGCAGGAGGCTGGACTAGAGATCTTCCAACCTGCATTTCCACAATCCTGCAACTCCAAAAGATCAAAGTTTGTTGTTTTTTTTAACCCAGACTAGTGCAGATCAGAAGGAAGGACATTTATCCAAGTCAAATGGGCAACATCCTGCTTGTAGGAATACAATTAACTGTATTATTGTTATCATATGTCTGTGTATTATACATGTGTATGTATATATATAAAAGTATATATTTGTATATGTACACCTATAGCATGTCCTTAAGAATGCTGTTGTAGCAAGCTAGGAGTCACCTCGAATCAATTCTCTTTGGTTTTGTTATTAGATTTATTATTCTATGGGTATATAGAACATAGATATATAGAATTTTGTGTGTGTGTGTATATATATATATTTATATATATGTGCACAAATATAACACACACACCCCCATATATATTAAAAAACTCACTTTATATATATATATTCCACATGTAGGAATATATGAAATATGTAGGGTATATACTGCTCCACACGTCTAAGCCCTGAGCATGACAGCACTAACCAATACTGATGATCATGTGCATATCCAAACCTCTGCCCCAGTTTTCTTTAGCACATGGATTTAGACACAGGCTCTGACTCCAGTTCGGAGGTGTTACACTGATAAAACCCACCCAGAGGAGTTATACGAAAATAAGTTAGGCCAGATCCTGGCCTCCCTACGGGACCCCAGCCAGGGACAAACAAAAAGGTGTTTACTACGGTTCATCACGTTATAGGGGACAGCCAGTTTGTCTAACCCCTGACCCTTCTCTTTTCCTCTTTTATTAGTTATTCTGAATGTTAAGTCAACTCAACCCCTGAGCGGGGCAGGAGGATGGAGCGATTCTCCCAGCTGCCGATAAAGCATCTGCAAAGGTCAGTTCGCACAGAAACTGCAGCCCAGGCCAATAAAACGGCAGGTACTGAACTTATCAGGGCAACATATAACTTGCAGTTTTTCTAACTCAATTGATTGGACTTTTTATCTAAAATAACAGGCATTATAAGATAGGCGAAAGTCAAGATAAGGAAGAAAATTGAGTAGGTCTCGAATCAAGATCAGCTTGGGGACAGGTTCAAACTCCCACACCTGCCCCGGAGGAATCAATGAAAGTTTCTTGGCGTCGTCCACTCGTTTTGAAACGCTGCTGAAGTTGAGTGAACTTTGAGACCGCGGCGTTTATTTTGTGATTATAATTAACCTGCTCACCCGTTGTTATTGATTTCGCGTCAAGGGAGGTGACAGGGTCTGACTGGGATGTTGGTTTAGGAATAGAAATGGTTGGGGAGGGCGGGCAGTGGGGCAGGCAGTGGGCCGGGCAGGTAGCCCTGCCGAAGTGAGACCCTTTTCTGTCTGAGGGTGAAGGGAGGGGGGTGCGAGAGGGATTTCACCCTCCTGCTTGTGGTCCTGCTTGTGCTGGGAACTGGAAAAACCCTCGAGGCCAGATCTTCACATCCAGAGGGTCAGGGCAAATCACAGCATCGATAATCCGCCCCATGGAAGCAAAGAAGGACCGAACGTGGGAAGCCCCTGGAGAAAAGCCTCAGGTGTGACCAGGATCAAGGGCATCCTCCCAGCCCAGGGGAGCGTGAGGAGGAGACATCCCCCCAAGCCAGCTGCCCCTCTCATGCTCCACATCACCAAGGCATGTCCCAACTCAGAGTCCTTCCCAGCAGCCAGTCCCCTGAGCAGCCAGGCCCTGGGGCCAGCACTCCCTTCCCAAAATAATCTCAGACATCTGGGGCCAAACATGTCATTCGGAGGAGTCCTGATGTCTGGGACTCACCGCCTCGCTGATTTTCTACAGCTCCAGCACTGCAAGCCCTGAGTATTAAATAATGATGGCTACCTGGCTTGCAAACTCAAGAGCCTGGCTTGGAAACACATAGGAGTTTAAATAATAAATATTAAGTTATTTTTTTGTCTGTTCTAGAGTTTCAGCACATAAGAATCAGGGTTTCCCAGCTTTTCTCTTGTCCAGAAAAGCTGCTCTTTCCCTGCCTGCAAAACCAGAGCCTGACGTAGGATAACATGACTCCAGAAGCTGGAGCTTGAAGGAAAACTGAGGCTCGTGGAGGCACAATGGCTGGCAACAGCCAGAAGGAAGCAGCTGAGAAGCAGACAAGAGGGACATGTCTCCCAGACTGTTTGGAGATGTTTGCAGAGTCAAAGGAGACTGCCCACTCCCCCAGCCCTCAAGGCCAGAGAACAACCTGGAACTTGCTTAAATATAGACACAGCCAGAGAGCACTGTGCAAGCAGGAGCTGTGAAAAAAAAAACACGCAAGAATTGGGAAAATCATGCTCTGAGGGAGCAGTGTGGTCTCCTTCTCCCTCCCCCGGCTCTGTTTCTGTCTCCAACCCCTTCTGCTGGGCTTGGGTTTTAACCTTTTAGGAGATCCTGATAGCAGCAGGCACCCAGCCCTACCCCGGCCCCCCATAAATACACCATGCTGCGGCTGGAAGCATCGACCGCAGGAAAATGGCTGAGTTTTGGGAAGAAGAGCAAGAGCAGGCAGCAGCGTCCCACCACGGGACCTCTCCTGAAATGCTCCCCTGGCAGACACCGACTTAATTCCCAGGGATTAGAAGGAAACATTTCCAGGCAGTGATTTTGTTATCCCAGATTCAGAAGCGTCCAGTACCAGTCCCTGCTGGAGACGGGAGATCAGCGCCGCTGCATCCTTCATCCAGCTGCCCTCACCCCACCTCTAGTGGAAAACTTATTTTTCCTTGACTTTCCATGAATTATTTTGTTCCTCTTTCACAAATAAAACGAGTTTCCGAGTGCCTTCCCAAGGCTGGCGCGAGCTGTTCGAGCCCAGCTGGCTCCGATAAGGGGCTCACAAGCTTTACGGGTTACTAAAAATAATTAAAAAAAAAAAGCACAAATCCTTTCATGCTGCAAAATATAAACTAAGTGGCCACTTTCCAGAAAGGAAAAAGAAAGGTCCTGCTGGCTTTGGAAGCTTCACTTCCACAAGAAAACCTGTAGGTCTCCAAATAATTTGCACAGGGCTGCGTTTCTTCCCTATGGAAGCTTCTTTCATGGCCCTGATTCTGCATCGGCCCCAGGCAAACCTCCCTTTGCTTTAAAACAGGGGTAGTTTCAGGAAGGTGGGGGGTTTTTGTTTTGTTTTATTCTGATCCTGCAAGCCTTGCCTGGGCAAAAGAGCAGGATTGGCCTTAGAAAGACAGAGGAAACAGCAGAAAGACATGGGAAGGACCCAGCTTTGCTCCCCCACAAGCAATGGGTACATCCCACATTTAGGTGTCCACGTAATTAGCAAAAAAACCCTCTGTGCCAGCAAATAATTGAGAAAAAAATAATTACCGGGCACTTCTTGGAAAAGAAAAATTATTTTCACTTCCAGTTGACACTGCCCCAAACTTGGCTTTAAAACCCAGACCTTGCCAAAACCTGAAAGCTGAAACATTTCAGCGCTGATGGCGGGGTCAGATCTACATCCAGCTTCAAAAATCTCTGCCCAGATCTTCTTTCCTAGCAGACCCAGTGCTTGCCTGCCTGCGCTTTTGTGGGGATGAGAAAATCCAGCTCCAGCTTATCATATTGAAAGAGAAATCAGCACTGAATGCCCTGAGTGTTTAAAAGGGTGCAATAGCAGGGGGAATGCTGCAAATCCAAGCATACCCTGCAGCAAGTGGCCTTCTGGAAAAACTGCAAGGGGGACAAAAAAAAAAAAAAATTCTGCCATTTGAGACCTTACAACAGCATCGCTCGGCACGGCAGAAACACAGGGGTTTTTTTCAAAGAGCCTTTAATACCACTTTTACCAGCCGCTGCGAAGCCAATGATGATCGAATTATTTTCAAGCGCTGTCACGCACGTGTAAGCACCCGTGTATAAAGACCTCACTGCTCAGACATGGCAGATAATTGGGTTTAATTTGTCATTACAGATGTATTTACAGCTTAGACCGGTCACTGTGACCGATGATGTGGGGAAGACTTGTAAAGGCCAAAGAGATTTTAATATTTTGCTGTGATGCTGGATGTTATTGAAGACAGCTGCAAGGTTTTTGCCCCGCAAAGGGGACCCACAAGGTATTTTTCTTCCTTCCCAAAATATAAAAACCCTCAATCCAACATTGTAACGAAATTTGCTTTTATAATTTGGCTTAATTTTGGAGGTAAGAGCACATTCTCGCATATTTCCCTGGTTATTTAAGCAGCATTTCACACTGGCACACCAAAGGCGTATTTACACCCTCCTGCCAGACAGCAGCGTGAGTTCAGGATCCATCTACAAGGTGAATATTTGGCATTTCCAATCTCCCTTTTTACAGTCCTTCAGACATAATTACACACATCCCCCCCAAAAAGCAAGCTGGACCCGTAACAACTCAACCTTGCCATTATGACTGAGGGGTTTTGGCAGCGTAATCACGTTATTCGGGGATCACACGTTGCTGTAAGACGGGGCTGGCGTGGCCATCCCAGCAAAAAAATCTGCATTTCTGCCTCTGCCCTCCCAGCGTGAGCAAAGCCAGAGGCTTTAAGCCCATGGTCTGAGCTCTCGACACAGATCTCTGCCTGGTTTCGCAGGCAGCGGTGAGCCCCAAATGGGAGGCAGACGCTTCGTTAAGTCTTTTTATAATAGGGTTACAAAAACCTCAAAGGACACGAGATGTTCAGCTGCGTCCCCCTACCTTCCTCTGCCCTACGCCCCCAGGAGCATCGCCGAGCAGGGGGAGATCCCCGAATATCCCATTTCTGTGCCTCCTTTTCAATAAGGAGATTGTAAGGAGGGAAGGACACACCGGGCCGGTGTGTGAATTTGGGAACAAAACCTCTGAAAGATGATATATTGTATTTGCACCTCTTTTTCCTACGCATGCAAAGCTCTGCGGCTCTTGAGGAGCAAAAATTTCAGCTCAGAGCCCTGTGCCGATGAGAAACGAGGTCTCTGCAGGTTTCGGGACTACACTATCAATTTTTTTTTAATTAGATTTTCCTTAAAATTACATTTTTGCACCCGTATTTTAACAGCCCCTGCACACATCCTCCCCCAGCAGCAACAGACTGCCGACCCTCAGGCACAAAAACTTGCTCGTCTCACTGCCTAGGTGCTTTTTCACCCATTTTGGGATTTTATTTGCTGGTTGGTGTTTTGCTGGTGTTTTTTTTCAGTGCATCCTTAATTTTTCAGAGTGAGATGGTTTGCCCATTCAAAATACCCAGCTGCGTTTGGAATAACCAGTTTTGGGGAGCCTCTCTCTGCCTGCCGAGCCAAGATTTTTCCATCCTCAGAAGATCACAGAGGCAGCAGGATCGGGCCCAATTTCCTTTGGGAAACACCGCCTGATAAACGCTCATCTTTTTTCCAAGGATTTTGCCTCTTTCCCTCAAAACTGGTGGAAATAAATATGGAGAGAGCGAAATATAGGCTGTCTCTTAAAAAAAATATCGCCGATATTGTTACAGGGATAAAGACACGTACATGAGTGCATGCGCGGAGGAGAAAAATAACTAATCCTGGCTTAATAAAGTCTTAGATTCAGTTCCACTGTCCACTGCCTTAAGTTTCACTACTTTAGAAAAATTTATGTGGATTTATAATGTATTATATAATACACCATGGCTGTTCTATACAACATACGCATGCAGTAATAGAGTGCAATTTTCAATTAAGGAACTGTGTTATTAATAAGGGTGATATAGTGCCCATCTTGGTGATATTTTTATTATTATTATTGCATTATTTATAATTTAAAATACACTGTTTGGAGGTTTGGGGGGTAATAATCAGTTGTGTATTTGAGCTTGATCTTGCTCAAAGATTAGAAACCCTAATTCTGTGGGTTTCATCTCAAATCCCAGACTGACTGGTGACAATTAAATTAGGCGGGAGAGCAGAAGGTGACTTGAAACCTGCGGGGGGGAACAAAGCCCTGGGCCAACCTTCCCCGCCGGCGGAGCCGAGGTGAGAAATGCAACCGCTTGCAAAACGGGGGAAGTAGGGTCCCGTGCAAAATACAGACACGTCCCATGGCCCCATCCCTCCGTCCTACAGCCCCATCCCTCCATCCTATGGCCCCATCCCTCCGTCCTACGACCCCATGCCCCCATCCTACGGCCCCATCCCTCCATCCTACAACCCCATCTCTCCGTCCTACGACCCCATCCCTCCGTCCTATGGCTCTATCCCTCCATCCTACAGTCCCATCCCTCCATCCTGTGGCCCCATCCCTCCATCCTACGGCCCCATCCCTGCAAGGGCAGGGACAGCAGAGATTCTGGGCTCCCCCCATCGCCCACTGCCCCATGGGGAGCAGCCACCTCATCCTTAGGTGTGTGGGGAAGGTCAGGAGCTGCTTGTAGGGCAGAGGATTGTAACAAATGCCGATGAGTCACTGGAAATGCCGGCCTGGGGACGCTACAGGGCAAATCTCTTAGCATCCCTATGGGAAAGCTTAAGATCTGGTTCACAATCTCTCCCCCACCAGCAGTGGAGAAGACATTTTCCAACCAAGCGTCTGCTCCAGGCTTTGATCTTCCCAGATGCTGCTGTTGTGTTCAAACCGTGCCTGTTCGGGGAACCCTGACTTCGACTTAGTCAATACAAAATGCAAAGCACCCATCAGAAATGCCCCACAGCCCCTCTCCCTGATTTTCTCCCAACCACATCAACCTCCTCAATGCCACAGAGAAAGAAAAACCCCACTGCTTTTTTGCAAAAAGCAAAATTACGGCGGGTGGGGGTGGCAAACCAGGATCTAGCCCTTCATCCCCAGCCTGGAGACAGCCAGGAGGCACAAGCAGCAGCGGGCTGGGTGCGCTCGGGCTCCATGACACCCTCGATCCCCGCTCCCCTCTGCCTGGGGAAGGGGGAATGGGCAAGCTGCTAATTTTAGGACAGTTTTCAAGAGGTTTTTGGCACTGGCAGGGAAGTGTCCTGAGAGGCGACTTTGCAGCGGGTCCTTTTCATGCCTCATTAAGTCGGGAATTCACTGTAACGCCATCCCAGGGAATGCCTGGAGCAAGTTCATGGCCTCGGCCCTGCTGGGTCTGATCCTGCCCTTCAGGGTAATGAAATAATTTGCCAAACTTGCCCTGAAAAGCCCAAATTCAGCATTTTGAGCTCAGACCAGGGAAAGTTTTTCACATAGGCCCATGTGATTTACTCACCCATCCTTCCCACTTTGTACCACAGGGCTGCATTGGCACATTTTAACCCAGGCCAAAATTCCTCTTATTAGAAGAAATTAGTAGAAATAAGGATCTTACTGCTTTTTCCATTTTCTATCACCTTTGTATACAGTTTCACTAAACTTCTTTCCCCAGTGCATTGCTTTACAGCGGGGAAAAATGCCACGCCAAATTGCATAGACTGCATGTCTGTGCCTGCGTATCCAGCTACACCTGCATAGGCTTGATCGTCATTATTAAAAAATGATAATAATTAAGATTCTAATGATCCCAGGCATGCTCTGCAATTAGCACTATCCAAAGGTGACAGTTCTCCAGGAAGAAAAATCACTGGAGGGAGATGAGAACGCTGCAAAAATCACTTGATTTAATATGGTCTTGTGTGAAGGATTTTGCTTCCACCCTGGGATTCCTCATTGTGCAGTGAATAAAAATATCTTTAGTCTTAAGGAAAGGCAAAGGAAGGAGTCTGGGCTTCACTGTGCCAGGGACTGCTCGGACGCTGAGCCAGGCTCAAATGTGTTATTAAAGCGGGTCTGTGATGGGTGCAATCCACGATGGTGTTTCCCTCCCACTAAATCTTTCAGTGCCTTCAGTTTTTTAGCCCATCAGGACTTTTCACTCTTTCTCATCGAAAAAAAAAAACCCTTTTCCCTGCTCAGAAATGACCAGCCAACCTTGACATGCTTCACACAACCTCCTCGATACCCACGGCCTGAGCAAAGCATCACCCCGGCGTCGAGAGGGACCCGGCTGGGAGCAGCCCAACAGTGGCCACATCCCGACTCGGGGAGAAGAGGGAAAGGGGCAGGTCTGGACCTTAAACTACTTACCGGGGGAGCTGCCTTCCGAAAAATCCATTTTACTCCTGGATTTAAAACTCACCAGCTTCCAGACAGGTTTGGTTTTTTTTTTTTTTTTAACCAAAACCCAACCACTTTTTATATAAAACCCAAGTGCTTTTTCCACACTCAAGGCAGAGACATAATTAGACCCACGCAAATCAATCCCATGGTTTCTCCCGCACTGCCCTCGGCAATGCCCGAGGCGATATTGTGAATCCCGCACCCAGATCAGGACCTGGCGATGGAAAGGGGTCCCAGCTCCTTCCTCCTTCCTTAGCGACCACTAATGTTTTCTGGACTGGCTCAATGCATCCCATCTTCCCGGTGCTATTTAAAAGCCCAGATAAAAACCACTTTTTGCCACCAAAAGGCAGGCTGCAAGACCTGCAATGCAAACTGCTGCTCAAGGCAGGGCTTGAAACCCCCAAATCACTACACTCAATCTCTAGCACCTTAAAAGCTGCTGGGTATTTCTGCAACTGCAATTCATCATTTGCATTATTTTGGTTTTAAGCTATTGTTATTACTAAGAGACCTTTTGAGACTACTGCAAAAAGGTGATTTTTTTTTTTCCCAAGGAAGAGATGGCACGGTAGTCAAATACGAATGTCCATATGTCCTTGTTGTTAATATTCAGTTATTATTTGATTATCCAGTTCATCCTGCTTTTTTCCTATTCTTCCTATCTTCTCATGGCTTCCCAAAAACATTGCCTGGTTGGCCAAAACCATCCTTACAGATAATCTGTTCCCCATTTTAAGCAATTTCATAATGCTCAAAGAAAAGCAAAACGCATTGACAAGGCCAAGCCTGCACTGACGCTAAACTTTCCTTTCTTTAACATCTTAAAGTCATGTTAAAGATAAAGCAAATCTTGTTAGACACGATGGAAAAAATGCCCTCCAAAATTCAGGTTAAAGAACGCAATCTTAAAATGTATCTGCAGACAAATTTGAGTCATTTTCTTTGTTAACCCTGACCCCGAAGCCAACAGAAATACCTTCATGGAGAGAAGGCGGGGAGGAAAAAAGGATTTATGAAACCACGATGCAAAGATGTACCCTGCATTTCTCTCTACCTTTCTCCCTCTTCTGACATACAAAATATAAAAGCAATATTTTAAGCCATTCAGTCTGTTTTCTGGTTGTAGGACCCAGGGTCGCTTAATGAAATTAAAGGCTCCGAGATCAGGATCGGCACAAGAGACCAAAATTTGGGGGGGCAAGGAGACACTGAAATACGGGGCTGGTTTGTTCAGATGTGCCTGTCAGTTCCCCCAAAAGTGTGATAATAAATGTGGATGCATTTCTTTTTCTCTTTCTCCAACATCTCCCCCCCCTCGGCACCAAATTTCCCTTTGCTTTCCCTTTTTCTAGCCTAACCAACCTTTCTAAAAATTAAAAAAACCTCGTAACATAAAACAGCCCAAAGTGAATGTCTGGGATTCACAGGCCAAACTTTGATTTCCTCATTTTCCAAATAAATTGTCCCCATTTTACACCTAAAGCAAGCCAGGGAAGGGGCTGCCTGCACACCCACGGAGCATCGTGTCCTGCACACCGTGGTCACCCCCATCACAGCCCCTAAATCCCCTCGGAGCTATTTGTGGAGCCAGCAAACCCTTTCCCAAGAGCTCGGCACATCATTTCTTGCTGCTCCAGGCCTATCCTAAATTATGCTTATTTTTTAGCAAACGTGGTCCGTGAGGATATTTTAAAATGGTGGTTTTGCAGACAAAGTGTGTGCACAAGAGGGGGGCAACCCCAGCACCATGGGGACCCCCATGTTTTGCAGCGGTTCTGGCAGCAACGTCCCAAGTATGCTGAATTTCTCCATCCTGCCCTTCGCGCCTCCTCGCCCTACTCAAATAGGGGTGCGTGCACAGAAATTTGGGGGAAGGGGGCGGCGGTGGGGTGAAAGCCTCCCTCCCCTATCCCAGCGGTGGCTGCGCTTACCTATGTTGGCATGGCGGGCGGCTGCGGGCGTCCCTCGGCTCTGCAGGTTGTGCAGCATGGGGCTGTCGAAGGGCGAGGAAGTCCAGGTCGTGGCCATTTCGGGGCTCATATAAGCCGGGTAGGGGCTGGAATAGGAGCTGCCGAAGCCCCTGCTGTACTGCTCCCTCCCGTTAGCAGAAAGGTTCAAGGAGCTGCCATAAGCCGCCGCAGCTTCCCGGGAAGAGGTGGCAGGGATGGGGGTGCTGGTGGAGAAGGAGAACCGAGGTGACACGGAAGGGTGAGAAGATCCGGGGTTGTAAGCGGCGCTTTCGGCTCCGGGTTGAGTCCAGATGGAGTGGCTGGAGACGGGGCTGCCTTGCTGGGAAGAGCCGCTGCTCTGGAGGTACGGCAGGCTGGGGAGCATGGAGGTGACCCTCGTGGTGGGCACATAGACGGGGGACGCTGCGGCCGCGCTGTGCATGAAGCCACCTGCCCCCTCGTACGCCGGAGGGCCGGGGTTAGCTGCCATGGCTAAACTCTGGTACATCTCGTGACGGGCCTCCCCAAACCCCAGCCGGGTCCCCGGCCACAATCCAGAGCGACGGGGAGCGGGTGAAAAACCCCAGGCTCCACTTTCCCCTGCGGTGAGCGGTGGCCGGAGCGGTCTCGCGTGGGTACAGCCTTCCAGCCAAAACCAAGCCACCACCAGATATGCAATTTTCCTCCACCACCCACCCCCCCCACCCTTCCCCACCACCCACCTTCCCCACCTTCAGCAGGTCCGGCCACCGCTTCGACACCCCAAGGAAGAAGTCCAGGTCCCTCCGGAGGAGAGATTTAGCTCCCGCCTGGATTTAGCTTCTCCCACCGGGCTCCATCCATCACCTCCCGCCCCCCCCCCCCCCCTCCACGATGGGGCTGGGCTGCTTAAAACCCTCGGTCAGTCTCCTCCCCGCCTTTCTTCTCCCCCCCCCCCCCCGCCCCGTCCAACAACACCTCCGGGGGAGGCAGGGGGAGATGCGGCCGGGGATGCAGAAGGAGATAAGGAGGTTAGAGCAGTCCGGGGGGGGGGGGGGGGGGGAGATGAAAAGAGGGGGGTACACAGCCTGGAAGGTGAGAGACAGCGATGCTTTCTCCTAGGGCCTGGAGCAAAAAACCTTTGTCCCGCAGGTACGATCGGTGCTTTAAGTTGTTAATGGCCCCCGAGGCCGGCGTTTGATGTGGGGCTGGCAGCTGGGGGGGGGGGGGCTGAAGCTGCGGCGGGGCGGGGGTGTTGGGAAGGGGGGGAGAATTAAATTAGGCAGGCTGTGGGGAAAGAAGAGGAGGAGGAGGAAGGCTAGCTCGACCCTCCCAACCGGCGCCCACCCCACGCGTGTCCGCACCCCGTAAAGACTAGCCACGCGTGGAGAGGGGGGGTGCTTAAAAGGGGAGGGGGGGGGCAATAACCGCTGCACCCCCCATTAATGCTGCAGACCCACTTGCAAGTGATGGCATGTGGGAAGCAGACCCCTATCAGCACCCACAAAAGTCCCCCTCCCGGGTGTTTTTAATCCACACACGCCCCCTCCACGCTTTTCCGTCGTGGGGAGCTGGAAGCCCAGCGGGGTGACCCACTGGGGACCGGGGGTGCGGTGGGTCCGGGTGGGGAGGCATTTCCCAGAGCCATGGGGCTGGGTTGGCGCGATGGGTGCTTTGGTTTAGTTTCTGATTTGGGCTCCTTTGAGTTGGGGGGGGAGGTTGGGGGGGAGGGGCTGATTTTTCGTCATGGTGCAGGCTGTGGGATGCCATCGGGGCCTTGCATGTGGCTTGTGATGGTGACACCACAAAAAACACTTGTGGAGGGTGGTCGGGGTGAAATACCCTTCCCAAGGAGGATCTGGGAAGGAGGTGAAATTATCTGAGACGCTGTTTTCTCTGCAGATCGTGCAGGGATCCTAGAAAACCATCTCACACCCCGAGAAGGGCTGGATAGGGGGGGAATTATGGCCAGAGAAATAACTCTCGGGACTGATTTAGATTTAACTAGCAGATTCCCCAGGCTGAACCCCTCCGCTGGGCTGAATTTAGCAGCAGCAGAGATAACCAGGAGATAAGGACTGATACCAGGAGGACAGCGGGAGACCGGCAGGCGAACGAGGAAAGGGGGAGAAGCTGGAGGCAGCGTTGGGAAGGGGTAAGGATGGAAGCAAGCCGGGAAGAAGGGGGTTTAAGGGAGCTTTGCTTCCCCCCGAAACCCAAGGGATGGAGGAGAGGTTGGTTTGTGTGCGTGTAACTGGCCTAGGATGGAATGTTTCCACAGGACTCTCCAAAGAGGAGCAGGAACCGCAGAAGGGGAGAAAGAAGTGAATTCCCCTCCTGCCTATAGTAATAGTAATGATGGTAATAACAAAATGAACCAAAAAAAGCAAAATCAAGTCCGTTTTCAAGCCTAAGGAGACAGTAGGAGGAAGCTTTCAGGGGAGACCTGTGGGAAGGGACTCTCCGGAGTCCCAGCGTGACAGCGAGGAAGAGGAGCGAGGGGACAGAGAAGCGCTACCCACCTTCAGTGCTGGGGGGCAAAGGGTGCAGGGGGGGCAAGGCCGTGGGTCAGGACACCCCCTCGCTGCGGGGAAGGCAGAGGGCTATAAGATGCCTGGCTCCTGCCTGCTCCTGCTTCGTGTGGGGGGGTTAGGGGCAGTGGGGTTCTGTCTCCCCCCCCACCTTGGCTCCCCAGTGTGTCCAGACTCCCCAGTCCCACTCGCTGACTGGTTTGCCCACGTCACGTGGAAATGGGCGGCGATGGGAGGAAAGGAGGAAGGGGGGGGGGGTTAAGCAGAGGGGGTGGCTGGTATCTGTTGCACCATCAGCCGGGCGCCAGGTTTCATTGCTGTGCAAAAAAAAAAAAAAAAAAAAAAAAAAAAGGAATAAAATAATAAAATCAAACCACCAGCCCGGGCATGGCCACACGGCCGGCCCCCATGCTGCAGGCAAAGTCCAGCCGGGCAGCCCTGCTCCGCACCTCCCCACGCACCCAGAGGGACACCCATGCCCAGCTCACAGAAATAATAAGGGATATTTCCTGGGGGGGGCAGAACACGACACCCCCCAAGCCCTTTGGAGGCACCCCCCTTCCTTAGGGATATTGCCCAGGCGGGATTTCTCCAAACTCCTGCCCCAAATCCTTCATGGTCCAAGCAGAGTGAAGAGGTCACAGCTGCTCTCCCCTCCACCCCAGTCTGTTTGGGGGTGTCCCCCCCCCCCCCCCCCCAAAACTGGACACCCATCTCTTGCCCCCACCACCTCCCTGTGTGCTGCAGAGGCTGCCGGGTCAGCGCAGGGACAGCCCAGAGCCGGCTGCACCCCGCTGCAATGTGGGGTCCCACTGGGCACTGAGCCCACGGGGGGGCTCAGCGCCCACCGCCGCCCTCTCCCGGGGACTCATTTCTCCCTGGGGTGGCTCCAGCCTGTGACAGCCCCCGGGGGAGGTGTCCCCCAGCCCTGCTCCCCGGGAATAACGCTCACATCCTTAATATTTCCTACAGCCCGACTCCGGGGTTCCCCTTGGAAATTTGGGGGGTGCGACTGGCAGCGGCTTTTGGGGCTCGGAAAGACAAAAAAAATCTCCGACGAAATGAAAAATCTCTGTATGAAATAGGTGGAGGGAGCAAGGATAAAAAAAAAAAAAAGGGGGGGGGGGGGAAGCGATTTATTGAAGGGGGGATGCCCCGAGGCCGGGAGCGGGTCCTGGGGGACATGGGGTTCCCCATCCTCCGCCCCGGAGCCGCCCGCAGCCCCCCCCCGGTTACTCCGGGGCACCCGAGGTGGGGGGGCACAGGGACTATGTGGCGGGAGACCCCAAAAAACGGGGGGTCCAGCTCGGCGGGGATGCGTGTGTGCACCGGCAGAGGGTAAAAATGCGGCTAAAGCTAAATCCGGACAAATACACAAATATAGGCACGAAGGTGGTTATAGGCGCCTATAGAAATAAAATTACAGGCGGATAAAAACGGCACGGAGAAAGATCGGAAAGGTGCTGCTGTGTGTGTTGCAGCTATTTATACTTTAAGCACAAGGGGGAAAGATGTATGTAATAATAAGTATGTAATTCTATACATACCGATACAAACGTTGCATATAGATGGGACTTAATGCATGTTAGACACGGGAACGTGTGTTACATATAAAAATGTATATTCTTCCCTTCCTAAATATACAGTGTAATTTATACCACGCTGTGTGCATGTGTATATATATATAAAAATATGTTTATGAACATAGGGCTATCGGCATGCAGAGAAAAAAGGGAGAATTAAATATGTCGATGTATTATTATTTTTTTTTTCTTCTCCCAAAGCAGCTGCGTATCCAGATGTGCTGGGTTTCGGACACACATCTCCCTCTCCACGCCTTGCAAAATCCCTGGAGATTTTCTCTACCGAAGCTGGGTTTTGCTGAAGCTTCGTTGAATTCCTACTGAATATCAGCGCCTTCCTTAAAAAAAAAAAAAAAAAAAAAAAAACAAACAAACAAACAAACAAAAAAAAAGGGCAAAAATCCAATTAAAACTGATTTAAACCGCCCGAGCAGCTCTACCAGGAGCAGAGACGATTTCAAGGACCTGCCTTGGCTTTGCCTCTTCCAGGAAAAACAGCACAAAAAGAAATTCCGTGGTCGGTTTTGCGTGTGCGTGGCCGGATCCAGCCTCTTTCAGCGGGAAAATATCGGTCCTTAGTGCTGAGCACTAAGGGTGGGGGGGTGCGCACCCCGAAAAATCAATGCTGTGAGGAGCTGAACCGACCCCCAGCCTGGTGTAAACGAACAGCCGGGAGGGAGAGGATGGATTTCAGACCCTTTTTATCCCGAAAAAAAAGCAGAGGATGGGACACAGCAGAACGCAGCGACAAGAAAAAAATCCCGGCTCTGCACTCGGAGATTTTTTTTCCTGCCTTCGCCCGCAAAGCGAAGCAGTTAACGAAATCTGGCTGAAAATAGTCCTGCGGAACACACCTCGGCCTTTCCACTCTCCCTTCCAGCCCCTTCTTCCCCCCTCAGGGAGGAAATAAACCCATACGACGCCTTTTTGAATTTTTTCCCGCATCGAAGTTAATGCCGCGGCGGTTTTAGAGTTAAACCTCGGGGTGTTGATAGATGCACCCGCGAGTGGCAGTGAACAAACAAATTAAAAAAAACCCAAAAAACAACAAAAAAAAAATAAAAAACAAAGCCACATTAGGCATTGGGGCTGAGGGTAGAGAGAGAAGGGGAAAAGTTGATTTAAAATTTTCTCCGCGGGGCTGCACTGAAAATTGAATTTTTAAAAAAATCACCAAAAAAACCGGTTTAAAAATGGAAAAAAAAAAAGAAACCAGCAGGCAAGTTTTAGGAGAGCAAAAGGGATAAACGCAGCCGGCAGCTGCTGTGCCAAGCGTGCACGGGTATTTTTGATTTTTTTTTTTTTTAAATATTTTATTTATTCCATGGCTTGGCCGCCAGCCGGGAAGGGGTCTGGGGGGGGCGGTCTGGGCTTTACGGGCTGCGGGAGGGGACGGACCATCCCGGGGCAGCGGAGGGGGGAGCAACCGGGCTCCAAAATACCAGTGTCCTCGGCTGGGGGGCATCTGCGGGCGGTATATATCTGTAGGTATAGATCTATAGGTATAGGGGACGTGGAGGTGCAGCCGGCGGGGTTTGCACGGCGCTGTCTTATATTAGAGCAGCCGGTGCGATGTGGGAGGTGGAAGGGGGAGTCCCAAGCCGAGGGGACTGGGCCCGGCTGCACCCCTGTTTTTTGGGGGGCAGCGCGGCAGAATCAGGCCCATCGGGGGTGGGGGGGAGCTGGCCGGAGGTGGGGTGGTGGGGAGGGGGACGAGGAGCCCTGCGGAGATATCCCGGGGTGGCACCGCGCCGGAGGGCACCCGCCTCCCCCCGCCCAGCTTTGAGGGGGGGGTTGGGGATGAAGGGAGGAGGCGGGATGCTGCTGACCCCCTCCCTGCCCGCTCCTGCCCTCCTCCGATCTGGGGAGGTCTCCTGAGCACCAAACCCCGGTGGAGCAGTGCTAGGGGGTGGGATGAATCAGCTCTCCCTCCCCGGGGACTGATCCTGCCCCCCCCCCCCCCCCCCCCCCATATTAGCCTTGCACTTCTCACTCCAGGACCACCTTGCACCCCCTTGCACCCCTGCCCACCTGTCAGGACATCCCAGCCCAAGGAAACCCCACAGGAGACTGTGGGTAACCAACCCCAAAGCTGAGGGGGGGAACCAGCGGGGCAACCCCCACACACACACACACCACAACTGAGGGAGCATGTGGGCAGGAAGGTGTCAGAGTTGGAGGGGGCCCTGCTTTGCCTACCACCCCCCCGCCCCCGAATTATCAAAGTCTGTTGTCACACCTTCAGAGACATTTTCCTAAACAGACGTCACATCTGTTTACAGGACGACAGTGGTCCTAAAATGTCACCACTCCCCTCGTCTACATCCCCCCCCCCCCCAAAGGGCAGGTACTACTGCGTGGGAGAAGGGTGTCCAAAGAGCATCATGGTTCAGCGATGCTCCAGGTGCATTTCTAAATCCTTTTTGACCGCCCCCTCCTCCAAATGTTATTACTTTTTCTTTTTTTCTTTTTTATTCTTTTCTTTTTTTTTTTTTTTTTGGACCAAATGAAAATAAATACAAACAACTTCCTCAAGGACAGAGCCGTGGGTGCAGAGGTGCGTGGAGCAGCACTTTGTTCTCTGATGCAGGAGGAGGAGGGAGAGGCTGAGCAGAGGGTCAGTGCTGGCATGATTTGAGGAGAGTCAGGATCCCAAATCTACCCAGAACTGGGATTTTTAGGGAAACATGGGCCGCAGGATGTGAACACGAGTGCCTGCATCACACTTTGCATGATGCCATGCGTGTCTGTGCCACCGCGTGTGCATGGTGGATTCCTGATGCAGGGGACAGAAATGTCCCAGGGAGGGCACTGAAAATACAGTATGGGTCAGCATCCTACACCCCTCTTCAGCTTTACTGCCAAAATCAAGATAATTGAGCCTAAAATATCAGGGCTCTGCGTTTCCTGATCCGGGAGTTCTCAACTGGTGGGGAGCTGTGAAAGCCCAGCACAGAGGGGTCTTCCCCGTGGTGTGATGAATGGCTGCGTGGGAACCTGTGGTCACATGTCACCGGTGGGTGGAGGGGATCCCCGCGGGGCCACCAGCGTGGAGATGAATGGGTGAGCATCAACTCCGGGGAGGGGGGGCAGCCCGTGGGGGATGAAGGGGGGCACGTCACTGCTGGGGTTTCCGTGGCCCACTCGCACCGCCGTCCACACACGTGGTTTTATTGTCATTACTGCGGTGCTTTGACGTAATGACAACACCAATGCGTGTGTGGAGCACACTTGCAGTACCGTCACCGTGCTGCTGTGACATCACCTTCCTGGCTGTTGGGTACCGGCCGGCGGCTCAGGGCCCGGCACAGCCCCTCCCGTCCAGCAGTAACGGCACTGGAAAGCCCCTTCCCATGTCAGAGAGGCTGGGAAAGCCTCCTGCATCAGGCAGAGGCTGATCTGCCTGGAAATGTGTGAGCTGGAGCCCTGGCAGTGCAGAACCACAGTCAGTATCACTACCCATCTACCCATTTATCCATCTACACATTTATTGATTTATCCATTTATCTGTATATCTGTGTATCCATATATCCATCTACCCATTTATCCATATATCCATATACCCATTTATCTATTCATCCATATACTCATTTATCCACATACCCATTTATCCATATATCCATTCCATATATCAGTCTATTCATCTGGGCATATATCCATATACCTATGCAACTTTCTAGTTGTTTCTATGTCTATTGGCCTATTTGTGCCTATCTATGTGCTGAAATACCTATTTATTTATCTATACATACTTATCCATGGGTCTGTGACTCTCTCACATGTCTATCTGCCTATACCTAGTCACTACATGTCCTTATCCTTCACCTTATCTTTGCGTGTGGCTGCATCTGTGTATCCCTCCCTGTGGATCTGCCCGATTTGTGGGTCTGCCCGTTGAGCCCCGACCCCTGTGGCTGTCAGTACCACCTCAGCTATGGGGCTGCCTGTGCCCCCAGGCCTGCGGGGCTCCCCCACACCCCCTGACAAGCAGTGCTGCCTGTACCCCCCCACATAACATGGGTGCCTGGACCCTCCGGGATCTCAGACCCACAGCCCTGCCTGCACTCCTCCTGCTGTAGCTGCCTGTACCCCGAAACCGCTGGTCTCCCTACAGCCTGGACTGATGAGGCTGCCTGCACTTCGGACGCTCAGGTCTGCCTGCAACCCCGACTTGGGGGGATGCCTGCTTGCATCCCCAACTCCCGGCCGTGCCGTCGGCGGTGCCGTCGGGGCGGCGAGGCCGCGGCTGTCAGCCCCTATTGATGAGGTGTGGGCTGATGGCGGGGAGCGGCGGCCGGCGGCTCCACTCCAGACTCCCCGGCGCTGGGGTCAGTGCCCCGGCCAGCCCCGTCGCCGCCGGGAAGGGAAGGGCTGGACCCGAAGGGGATGCCCCTGCTCCCCCTCCGAGCCTCAGGCACCGGGCACTGGGCTGTGGGAACTGCAGAGGTGGGGTTGGATATGATGAAAAAGGGCCAAACCTGACCCAAATCCTCCACCCCTGGATAGCAGATGCAGTGTCAGGATGGAGGCGTCATCACTGATTTCCTTCTGGGCTGAAAAAACATTTCACTCTCTGTACTGACACATCAGGGAGTTGCACGGGTTTGAATTAATCCACCTATTCTGGAGAGGGGAGGAAAAAAAAAAAAAAGAGAAACAAAAGAGAAACCACAAAGCCAAATGGTAGTTTTTCATATTGATGCTCAGTGCTCCAAGCACTGAAACTCCCAAGTGCAAACCCATGTGAAATGCTCTCACATGAGCAAAGGACAAGTAGGGTTTCACATGCAGGCAAGTGCTGGCAGGCCTGAGCGGTAACGCAGGAGGTTGGTTTGACCTTGGACTAGATTGCAGGTCAAAAAACACAAAATATTGATGATTTTAGAAATGGAAAACTTGAAAACGAAAAGCATAAAAATATCTAGTCTTTTTCAACAGAGAAAAAAACCCTCTGGTGCAGGGTGAGCGTGTGATCTGAGGTTGACGGTGTCCTCCAGCAAGGCACAGCTGGGAGCTTTCTGGGAATCTTCCTCTCTTCACCTGGATCTGTCACAGATTAATTCTCTGAGCTCAGGACATGGGGCTGGGACCCAGCAGATGCTCATGCAGCCTCCCCCCAAATCTCCTGTCCTCAGCTCCCTCCCAAACTCCTGTGGGAATCAGGAACATAAAGGCCTCAGGTGTCGTGAGAGGTGTTAGGACACCTGCACATGGGAAGGACTCAGCTCCTTCGTACTGGGGATGTTTAGGATCAGAAGCTGGATAAGCAGAGTTGGTGATAATAAATAGTCATGAATCTCCAAATGCTGCCAGGGCTCCTTTAGATTATATATAGTTTCCATGTGATCTACACAACAATTTCTGGAGTTGAGGCCACACCATGGGCATTTTCTTCTTTCCTAATGATGAGTCCATCCAACTTTCCAGAAATATCCCACCAAAAAAACCCACTCTGAGCACTCCTTGTGCTGCTGTTCTCCAGCCAAGCAAATGTTGCAAGCTTCCCCATCTTCGCTCACAGCAGCAGGAATTCAGACTATGCCGATGAGATTCCTATGGCTGCACAAATAAAGCTTCCAGCTTCACTTTACCATCAGGAAGAGCCTGCTCACTCTTCTGCTTCTCCTCTTTTGGGTTTGTACCATAAAGAAAAGTATCAACTGTTAATATTGCTGATGCATTGGCATTACTCGAGAGCAGCAGAGCTGATGATCCCTTAAATCTGATGAAACCCAGCCAGGCTTTGGCTTTCACCCTCAGCATGCAGCTTCATACTGACCTAAGAGTGCAGTCCAGGATGGAAAATCTTGGGTGAAGGTGGCGTTTTGTCATCTGTGGGGAAAAGCAAGAAAACCCACAACATGCTGTAATTGTAAAAGGTACCATAACCCTCCAGAGGAGGCCATGAAGATGATCAGGGGCTGGAGCACCCCCCTGTGAGGACAGGCTGAGAGAGTTGGGGCGGTTCAGCTGGAGAAGAGAAGGCTCCAGGGAGACCTTAGAGCGGCCTCCCAGGACTGAAAGGGGCTACAGGAAAGATGGGGTGGGACTCTTGATCAGGGAGTGCAGTGACAGGACAAGGGGTAATAGTTTTAAACTGAAAGAGGGTAGATTTAGATTAGATGTAAGGAAGAAATTCTTCCCTGTGAGCTGGCACATGTTGCCCAGAGAAGCTGCGGCTGCCCCCTCCCTGGAAGGGTTCAAGGCCAGGTTGGACGGGGCTTTGAGCAACCTGGGCTAGTGGAAGGTTCCCTGCCTGTGGTAGGAGGGTTGGAACTGGATGATCTTTAAGGTATCTTCCCACCCAAACCATTCTGTGATTCTATGATTTTATGATTCTATGAACATGAAAGCTCATTTTATCATGAAATGATATTGTTACTATTAGGCAAATCACCAGTGCAGCACACCATGGAAAGAATACTCAGGTATATTGGCAAATATATATCTAATTATCCCTCATTCTTAGTTCATTAATACAGTGTTGATATTATTAATAAATGGTAATATCTCTTAGCACTTGAAGATAGATGCACTTCTGTTTTTTCATGCATCTCCACTAGCATCATACAAGTCAGGAGGAATGCTGTGAGTCCTTGGGCTGGCAGTGTAGGAGGAGGAGAGGCAGAATCCTGGACATCGCTTGAGTTTTGGAGGGCTTTTTATAAATTAAAAAAAAAATCCAGTTAGAAGCAGGAGGAGCCTGGATTTGAATGTCTGTGTAGTTCTAGTTATTGTCTGTCAATCAATTCATCAATACATCAATTAGTTTATCTGTTGTTTCAGGTGGAAAAAATAGAGATATAGATTTAGATAAAGCCTGATGCTCTTGTGCATGCAGCTATTTGAGTTTGTAGGGAACCTAACTGAGCAGATGGTGCTTGGAATAGGTCTAAATAGCTCTTGGCTTGCAGGGGAGAGCAGCTCAGGCTCAGCCCTGTGTTGTCCTACCCTGGCCAGATACCAGGGACTGGATGGATGCCGTAAGTAGTGGGAGATCCTCCTCTCTTGTCATGAAGGAAAGTGAACCCTCTGCTGGAGTTGGACAGTGTGAACTGCATCTTGCACCTGCTCTTGGGGTCTTGCCCCACAACGAGAGATTTCTTTGGCTTAGCATTCTTGCTAGTAGCATAAAAACAGTAATAAAGAAGGAGCAGGGGTGCAGGGAGAGGGTGTAGCTTTTATTAGACCAGGTGACATCTTTGGGGAAAGAAAACTATGCTTTTGCCTGGGACTTCTCTCTTTTTTTAGGGTGAGCAGGGTTCTCTGACCTCTCAGAGGTCTTGGGTGGAGGCAGAGGTCTTCCTTTGCCCTCCCATCTAGGTGGCCACCATCTTCATGGTTGACTTTAAGGGAAATATTGCACTGGTGAAAAGATGTACTAACAGCATTCAAGAAAGAGGGACAAAGCAGACTTTGATTTAGTGTGTAAGAGAAAAGCCACCGCAGAAGCACAGGCCTTCACACGGGCTGGGAAAATGTGTCACTGCAGCGTCACCCTTGCTGGTACCCAAGAGGCTAAATGAAGGATGGCTCCCATGCTCTGCAGTGATACCTCCAAGAGACACAGCTGCTCTTGGGCTTGCTTGTGTTGATCGGCTGCAGCTCACCGGGGGTCACTCCTTGGCCATAGGAGACCAGAATCAGGCTGGATCATATATTTTTCTTTTTTCTTTTCTTTTCTCTTTTACAAAGGATCCCTGGGCACTTTATAAAGATTACCAAGTTAAACCTCACAACAACAACTGCAGGGTAGGTAGATCTCATTATCTGGGAAGACAAGGGAAAGGATGATTAAAAGGCTTGTGGGAGATAGCAGATCCAGGACAGGACCTGTCTCTCACAGAGCACTTAGTCCCGTGCCTTAACACGGGATTATGTATTTTTGGCAGAACAGCTGTGAAGTCTCACTGTAATGCCAGTGGGACACTGGAGCATCAGAGCATATTCCAGTTGTTAACACCCAAACATACGTTAACAACCATGGAGAAATGGTTTTCTGCACCCACAGAGGGCTCCTCTGCAGAATACGTACTTTTGATTTACTGTCTTCTTCAGACACACAGAAAGGACAATTTTTAGCACCTTTCCCTGCAGACTGTGGTAGAGCTGTATGTCTAATGTTCACTCCAGAAAAACACACATGTCAGAAGTAGAACTGATTAGGAAATGCATTTTTTGGTTCAGTGGAAAATCCTCCTGAAATCAAGAAAACTGTCATTTGTGTTTCATCTGGAAGAGGCAGAAATACAAAATCAGCAAACCAGAAGGTTCAATATTTTTTGTTTCTGGCTGAACAAATCTCTGAATGTAATCGTTCTGTTTGAATTCCTTTTAAATTTAATTTAATTTCACTTTCACTTTTGAGTTTTTGTTTGCTTTTGGTTGGTTTGCTTGTTTTAAGAAGATCTGAAGACGTTTCTGGATGAACTGCTGTTTAAACTCACTAAAAAGAAAAGCTAGGCTTGAACTGCTAGAAAAGGAATTTTAACGTTTCTAATAGTTTTCAGCTACATTTAAGGTTGAGGTTTTATTCTTGAAAGGACAGTATAATGGGAGCATGAGATGGGATTTACTAATTACAGCTGAAAATTTTTGAAATATTTTCCTTAGTTTGCAGTAAAAATGTATTCCTTCTTTCCAGAGTCATCGTTTTTTGTTCTTCGTATGGAGAATAAAGAATATTTTCAAAATTCTGTCTCTTTATTGTGTGCCTGCAAATCTGAAAGGCCTTGGTTCTTAATGGCATGTGGTGGGAAAAACACGGAATGGGTGAAAGATGTTACATTTTATATTGTTGCAGGCAAAACCCAAACACAAACCCCAAAACCCCCCCAATGTGCCCTTTGTTGTTTAACTATGTATTTCCTGGCTTTTCATCTTACATGGAAACTGTTATTAAAAATATGAGAGCACAGCACTCCACCACAAATACCAGGATAACAGAGAAGTCTCCAGTGTTCTTTTTCTTGCTTCTTTGCATTGGATGCACATCTCTATCATCGCCCCTTGCAGATGTTTCTTGTACTCACCTGTTCTTTGAGCAAATCTCAGCATCGTAGCTGTGTCACATCCTCCCTGGCCTTGGGTTATAGGCAAGATGCACTTTGGAACAGAGGTTTTGCTCTTTGTTCTGCACACCTTCATATCCCATTTGGAATAAATCACAGGGTTTTTCTGAGGGCACCCTAAAATCTTTCATTTTCCGGTGATCAGTTGCATGAAGAGCATCTCTGAGCCTTAGCTGTGCCTGTCTTGTTTCCTTCTTTTTGTCTGTCCTTGGGATTTCAGCCCCAAATCGGAGGTGATGTGAGTTAATATACCATGCAGAGCTGTTCACATCTGATGGAGCCTGGGTGCTGTGGCTAGGGGGGAGATGCCTGGAGAATTGCTCCTACCATATCTTCCTTCTTCAGACATTCAAGGCTGTGGGCAAAATTCAGGGGTTATTTGTAATCACAGAAATCTCTCTGATCCACTCCTTTCCTCTGCTGTCCAGGTGCCTCCTGTGAATTTCAAAATGGGTGTCCCACTTCCATCCTCAGCTGAGCAGGATCAAATCAAGTCATACACTTACCACATCTACTGCAGGCAGGGACCATGCTGAGGGGCAGCTGGTGAAAGCAAGGCCAGAATCAGGCCCCTTATCTTCCAGAGTTAGTCCCTTCCCTTTCTCCAGGGGCCCATGGTCTGGAATCCCATCAAATGTGGAGATCAGGAGATGGTGGCAATGAACAGCTGTGAGTCCACGTTTCTCTGCTATTCACTGGGAAGATGATCTCTCTGTTAAGAGTCTCCTGTCAGATTTTGAGGCAGGATGTGTCCTAGTAGGTTTAGCCACACTGGAGTAAGGGTGCTGGACATCAGCCATGGGGACAACAAAACAGACATATCTCAAACTCTTTGTGGGAACATGCCAGGACCATTCCCACAAGTTTGGTTTGGCTGTTGCCACTCTGAGTTGGGAGCTAGAGTTTAATAGGATGGATGTGACCACCTGGCCTGAAACCAAGCCTGACACTGTTATAATTTATTTGATATAGCTGAGGATGCTGTGGCAGATTCCCTTACCTCTGCTGCAAGCTGCCCAGGAGCCTATGGGCAAATCATGTAGGCTTAATGTCCCTCTGCAGTCACGCCAGAGATGCGTGGTGGAGGAACCATCCTTCTCCATCAGTTACTGATAATAATTTAGACATCACTGGGAAACATCTGAAATGGGTCCAGCTGGTCCTTTCCTTGTATAAAGTTGGCCACCAATGTTAAACACATGGTGGAGGGTGAGGACATCTTCTGTTGGTGATGGATTCTTTTTTCAGAATTCTTACCCAATTTCATGTTTGTCATGTTTGGAAAAAGAAAAGGAGGTGAATATATAGAGAGATTTTCCCCATTTTTATCCATTTTTCCTGGTTTCTCTTTCCTCTGCTCTCATTTTTTAATCTCTGCTGCTGGTTCAGTGCTGGAGCCCAGATGCCTTACGTTGCCATTTTTGAAAAAAAAAAAAAAAAAAGTAGTATTCGGGGGAGAACTCTGCCCTTCAGATTTGGCCTGTTTTGGAGCCTGGATCATCAATGAGCTTTTACTTTTACCATTTTTTTTTCTTCTTCTCCACCCTGTCAGATCAGTCCTGATCTCATCAAGATCTCTGCATGTGCTTATCTCAGCTCCATTGACTGGAAGAGGTTTGCTTGGTAAATAAAGCTCAGCAAATGGTCACGTCTTCAAAAGATATCAGGACTTTAGATGGAAAGGTGTCTCTGATCAAGGCCTCTGTGTTCGGTTGTCAGCACAGTAACGCCCTGACTTGGCCAGTCCCTTACAGAGCTGTTGGAGGAAAGGGTTGTCCTTAAGGCTTGGGAAACCTTAGCTCAATTCTCAATTGTCCTGAGACTTTGGAGAGGCCACTGCACCTTTCTTGGCACCTCCGTTGCCTATCTGCTAAAATAAGGGTAATAAAGCCAAACGGGGTGCAAATGGTGAATCTTTGACTGCGATGTGCTCTCCACGTAGCCAGGCTCTGAGCTGGCGCGAGCCGTGGGGACATTCATCCCAACATCCAGCTTGCAGACAAGGGAGGGAGGGATTTGACCATACAAACAGAGATTAAGCCATTGATCAAAACAATCCTGAACAGGCCTATAGATAGGTCTATCAGTGGCTGGAGCTCAGTGTCCTCCCTGCGAAACGTGGAGGGCTGATGGCTCGGCAGTGCTGCTGCGGCGATAAGACGATAACGTTGATCAGGGGAGTTATCAGGGTTGGGGACAATGTGAGGACATGAGCAAACACTGGGCAGTGGCAGCGGCATCGAAGGAAGGCTTTGGGAGCTGGCGGGGTGATGCTATCTCACGAGACAGACCCTGGGATCCGCTTTCTCTGACTGGCGGTGTTGGGAGGGGATCGGTGACTGTGGCAACCCTAAGTCATGAAAGACTGAGGGTACAACGTGATGGTGTTTGGGTGGCAGCGCTGGAAAATCGGTGTGCAAAGGAGATGTTTTGGACTTTCTCATCGAGTGCAATGAAATCATCAGTTCTCAGCCCAACTTTGTGCAAGTTTGGGCTGGAGAAAACTATTGGAAAACAGGCTCAGCAGGCTCTGTCTCTGTAGCTTTCTTTTTTAAAAAGAAACCATGTGAGGCTGGCTGCACATTTGTCCAGACAGCATTTACATTTACTGATTAGTTCAAGCCAGGTTTGGCAGAGGGGTGAAGACCTGTAGGTAAGAGTAGGAGGAGGTACCAGATATTGGGATTCATAGACTCTGGCTTGAAGCAATGCTGAGCCAGGAGCTGTTTGCATGTCTAAACTATGGACAGGCTGCAAGACTGGCCAAAGGGGAAGTAGATATTCTGGTCTGTGGAAAATCACACTATTTCATTTTGTTCCCCCAAACCGAAAGGATTCTAGCTTTCCCATGAGGAGAAACCTGCTTTCTCAAGGTGAGGTTTTGAGACAACCAGTTTTCACCCATTTCCACTGGGTCTATAATTAAAATGAGATCCCAGAGCCGAGAGCTCTCAGCCAGCCTCTGTGAAGTTCACACATTTAAATGTTCCCAACAAAGCAAAACAAATGTCCAGAAACTTGGCAGTAATTGGATCACGAAGTGCAAGCTCCTGTGATTAGATCAGGAGCACCCTGCCAGGATTATAGTAAATCAAAAGAAATAATCAGATGGCTAGAAGAAGGAGCAGCTCTTCATTTAAACTTCATTAATTTCCTGCCTGCTTGGCAGAGATCACAAATTATGCACTTAAAGATGCAGAGGTTACTTCTAGTGAGCACGGGCTATTGCTGCAGTATGAAAAACATTCATAATCCACACAGTGTGAAGAAGCAAAGCCTGCGCTCCCCGATATGCCTTGTCTAAAGGAAATATTTAGCTGCCTGCTGTATTTTCTGTTCAAGTTGGCAGGTTGCTGCTTTGCTTTACAGGTTTCCTGGGTCAGCTGAAGTCCTTCTCTGTTGGGCCAAGCAGTGGCATCCCCCAAGGGTGAGAGGAGCGAAATAATGGCATTGACGATGGCCAGTTGGACAGGCTCCTGCGCAGTTAGAAGAAATATAGAGAAGTGACTGTGTTATTTTTTACAGGCTAATCTAATGTTGCTCAGGAAAGTTTCAGAGGTCTCCAGCTGTGGTCTGCTAGATGGACCATCAGCTCTCATGCTGATGCTCAGGAGGAAATTTGTCTAGAGCTAAAGGCACACACTTCCTGCTTAAAAAAGAATTTTACTAGCAAATACTGGGCATCCACACATTTAGCCCTGCTTAGCTGTCGCTAAGGTAATTTTTCACCAATGATCCTTTGTTTACATCTTTGTCTAAGCCAAGTAAGCCATGATGTTTTCCTGGCGATGTTACCTCTTGGGAAGCTGGACAGGAATAACGTGAGCCAACCCCTCTGTGCTATGTATCTGTGAAGGCCATACTGCCTTTGAGCCATACTGGCTTTGAGCTGAATTTACTTGTCTTATCCCAGAGAGTAGCCCCACAGATTTACATGGGAGGACTTGAGACAGTGAAGGTTGATGGGTCCAAGCTGGTTGTTTGGGAGGTATCACCAGGTGGTGCTGTTAAATACTTATGTTCTGGCAGTGTGCGAGCAAGTGCTCAGTCTTAGGAAGACATGTACCATGGCAAGATTTCTTGTATCAAGGTTTGTGTGTTTTAGAGACAGAGGTTCCTGGAGCTTAGGTGGGAAACCACACTTGGGTAGCATTGGCCAAGGTGCACACCGTCTGATTCAGCATAACTTTAAAGAGGTCCAAGCCCTAATTAGTGCATTGTGGCAGGTACATGCAGGGATGCTGACCTGGTCCCAGGCACCCTAAAGTTGTCCTTACCATAGCCTGAATTTATGTGGATGTCTGAAGGACTGGGCATCTAAACCTGTCAGAGCAGGAGAGACCAGAAATGCTCCCCAGGAGGATACTGTGGTTTTAGCCAGAGTTTTTCAGGACAGCAGCTGAACACACTATGAGGAAGTTTATTTTAAAACAGAAAATCCCCTAAAATCCCGTCAATTTTGGTTTGAAAGGAAAAAGTAAGGGAGTTGCTGTCAGCAGAAGGTTCATTCATCTTAAAAGAGAAGCATTCCAGCCAAATTAAATAATAAAAGAGGTGATAAAACCCACCTGCTTTTTAATGCCAGGTTTCTGTTTCTTTTTAAATCAGATGAGTGTATTAAAAATATTCCAACTGAGATTTTTTGTAGAATTATTAGGCCAGATCTGTATCTCTTTCAAATGGGAAGAGACATGTTATTCTAATGGCCATCATTTTATGATCCAATACATCTCTTTTCACTAGCTGATCTCAGAGGAAGCAGGTTTCACTCTTGTTTTACAGGAGGCAAAATCAAACCAGGAGACTTTCCTAGAGTTCCACAGGAGGTGAGGGAGAGGGCTGGGAGGACAAGCAGGACTTTGTGCCTCTTCATTTCTCTGAGCATGAGATCATGCTTCAAACCAAGACCTCTTGGCTCCCTCAGAGGTTAATCTGCCATTTTCCTCTTCCTGAGATTTATTGGCCTCGTGATCTACAGGTGAACACTGGCTGTGCGAGAGAATGGTGAAAAAATAAGGAAGGAGTAGTAACAAGCATGTTTTACCTGTGGCAATACCTATTTAGACACTTCTTTATAGGCAGAAATTCACAGTGGCATAACTGCAGCTCTTGCAGTCTGCCATAGACCTATACAAATATTGCCCAGTCCATTTCTTGAAAACCTTGGAAATAACAGCTTCTCCTGAGACTCGGTGTTGAGCATCCATACTGCCTTTGAAGTTGAGGCTGCTCCAATTCCCAGCTGACTGTGGAGCAGGGCCCTTCTTGGAAGGATGTCTGGGTCCTGCAAGGAAGACCTTGTCTGTTTGGGTTGTTTTTTTTTTTTATTTTGCTTGGTGTTGCTGGAGACAGCAGGATGCTGCAAGGAGGTGGGGTGCAAGTAGCCTGAATTAAGGCTATATCTGAAGAACCTTCATGTGATCAAAAAGGACGGTAGCTAATTTGGATTCAAGGGCTCTAAACACCTCTGTGCCTACCAGTGTATTCTTAATTTAGGGAACAGACATGTAAGACAATGACAATGAAAACCTAATAAACCTGGCTTGAATGAGAAGTGCAGCTCTTCGCAGAACTAACTCAGTTGTCAAACCTGGGACACAAACACAAAGCGTGGAAGAGGCTGATGATACCTTAGCATAAGGGAGGACTTGGAGGGAACCTGGAGAAAGGTATGTGAATAACTCTGGGACAAGACACTAATGAAAAATCCAAGGATAAAAGAGGTTTCTTGGTTAAGGGCTACCCTAATTAGGCACAAGTATTGTTCTCACCATGGCATGAAGAGGATCAGCTGGAAGTAGGAGCCTCGGTTGTGTTTGGTGCTGGGCAAACTTACCCTGCTTCCCCAAAGTTGTCAACCTCTATAACCAAGATAGAGACTTTGCTGAAGGGGAGAAAGATGTGAAAATAAGTGGAGGGACTTGCCCAGGGCTAAGCAGTAAGTCAGTGGCAGAGTCAGGGAGGGATCTGAGGTCTCTTGGCTCCTGCTGGTGGCACCAGCCTGGGTCAGGAGCCAGAAACAAGTAGTGACAGTAAATAATGAGTGGGTCTGATGCTTTTTATTCCTTCCCTTTTCGTGACACCGTTGGGGGCTCACACATGTGAATGGACCTGGATCTTTTAATGGAAAGGGTGGTCCCTGCTCCACATAGATCATAGCGCAACCACTTCTCTGAGGTCTGTAGAAGATTTTGGGAGACTGCTCCTAAAAAAAGTAATAATCAGGATATCCAGAAAAGCAACCTATTTTGCTGTTCCCCCTATATGGCTGAGTTGAGAGTGACAGGCTGTTTTTTAACAAATCTTCCTGGCATTTGATGCAAGGCCGGGGGAACGGTGGGAAGGCGAGCTGTAAAATGGTATGCCCTGGCTGTCTCTCAGCTCCCAGCCTTTGCCTTGGAGTTAGATAACAGGAACAGCAGATAAGAGGAAAAGCGGTTCTTTAATTCAGCCAGAATTTCACTTAGTGTGAAGGAAAATGTCTAGTGAGAGAATTAGACTAAGCCAGGAAATAGCCTCTTAAACCTCAGGTCTCCCTTGCTAAAAGTATATTTAGCATTTTACATATATATGTATCTATATATCTGTCTTTCACTATACCACCATAAAATCCCTGTCTTCTAACAGTGTGGTGGCCAAAAAATTCTTTTAAACTCATAAAAACAAGACAATACAATGCTGCCTTCTCTACCACATAGGCTGGAGCATTTTTGAGGTCTCTCCCAATATCAAATACTCCCAGCCTCTGAGCACACCTGAGGCCAACAGAGTCATGATCTCCGCTTGCCAAGAGGTGCCCACCCAACACATAGATAGCTCCACAGCATGGCCAAGATGATGTTTTAGGTGGTGCATGCCCAACACTTGGACAAGGGGGCTCAGCCTAGACTTTGCATTGATCAGAAGCTTTGGGGAGGCTGAAGAGGGATCAGGCTTTGAGTTTTACTCTTTCTGAAGACCTGGATCCCATTTCTGAGAAGAAGGCTGTGTCTACCCTGCTGCTCCTCTCATTTATCCAGCCCTGAGTGTCTGCTGGCAGGAAGCAATGTTTCTCCCATCTGGTCAGCAGTGTAGGATTAGCGCGTGGGATATCACTGTGGTTTGGGGAGATCTGCCATGAACAACCCTTTCATGGCAAAACATTGCTGCACCTTCATTGCAGACAGGTGGGTTCACACCAAGTGGAGAATTTGGCCTAATAAAAGACCTTTGGGCATTTGTGTATTATCCTAGCTAGGAGCTGGCAAATCACCAAAATTCACCTTCTAGTTTGGGAAGGAGATACATCCAAACATCCCTTCACAGCCCTTGTATGGGAACTTCCCAGTCTGCATCTCACTGATGTATGGTCTCCTGGTCCCTCTACCAGCAGATCCTGACAAATCCCTGCAGTCCTGTGTTGCTGCCCACACCTCTGCCACTCCAAGGCTTCCGCCAGGGAAATAACAAAATGTTGGAGGCTGATATTAAAACTTGTGATGGAAGCACAAGAGATTGTCTTGCTGCTAATGGCCGACTTCCATGCTGCTTCTCCACTTCAGTTTCCTGAGTTTGGGTCTCCTAAACACATCAGACAGAAAGACAGCAAACACTGGGCAGCCTCTGTTATCAAAAATGAGCAATTTGGTTGGTTATTTGCATTTCATTTCTTCAATCCTCTGGCCCTGGGAGGATGCAGGTGGGAGATTCAGGTCATTTGCAGTCTTTTTTTTTTATTACTTTTTTTGTTTCTAGTTACTCTTGTTATGGAAGATCAGGTGCTCTTATTTTTCTTAGAAATAAAACAGTTTTCTCCTGGGACACTGGCATTTAGTTAAAGTTGGTACGATCCAAGGCAGGAGCTACGGTCTCTCTGTGGAGAAGTCCTGCCTCGTGGCAGCCATCAAATCCTTTGCTGGGCTCCTTTTCTGGTTTTTTGGGTTGCAAACTTATCAGGCTTTAAGATAACTTAGTATCTCTATCATCTAGTGCAAAGAAGTCTTGGTATGCTGAGGGTCAGAGATTGCTGTTATCGTACACGTATCAGTAATATCTTTTTTATACTATAAGCATGAAATGCTGCTCACTAAGATAAATAATTGTATCAGCAAAATAAGGATATGGTAGTACCTCTTTGCTAGACCATGCAGTCTCCACCAGTCTGTGGCCAGGGATTATACTGAACCTGAAGTGGGGACCTGGGGTTTTTCATCTGTAATTTTTCCCATCACTGTTTGACTGCACATTAACTTTTAGCATCTGCAACATCTTGTGGCTGCCTCTATTAGACTGAAGAGACAAGATGCTTCGAAGCAGCTTGTTGCAACACCTGGGGGCCAGTGCAAAACTGAGAGACATTCTCTCTGCACCTAGCAAGAAAAGGTAAAGTCGAGCTTGCCTGTGAACTGATGCTGAGATAGCAGTTCAGTATCTAAACAGGTAACACCCAATTACAACAGAACTGTGTTGACTTACACTTTCCCTTATCAGAAGAATCAGGTATTCATGTAAATCACAAAAGAGTTTGATGGATGCCAGTTCACAGTGAGCCCCACACCAAGGAACAAGAGCCTAGTTAAACAAAATGTATGTTGTTCTTATCTTTAAGCTGTGACTATTGCTATGAAATAAAAAAATATAAAAGAAAGTGCCTTATCATGGGGGTTATAATTCTTTAATGTTCTCCAGGGGCTGTGCCTATTCTGGAATCAGACCCTTGAGACCACTTTCTGAACCCCACAGAAGTAATTTTCTCGCAGACAGATGATCTTTCCTTATCATGCGTTGTCTTGGCAATAAAAAAGTCTCTTTCTTGAGATGCATGTTTAGACTGAGCCCAGTGAAAAAAAGGAAAGGAAAAGAAGGGGCAGCTAAATTGGTCTTAATTCTGATGCTTGCCTAAAAGTAAACAATGAGGTCCAGGGACAATCTCTGTTAGACCCTCCTGAGCCTGGAAGTGTGACGTGGAAAGCACATGTGGTAAGTAGCCTTCAGACAGCCGTGACGGAGACTAGCTCAGAGCCCGGTCTGAACACCGTGGCTAATCAGACTCTCTTATCACATTTACTGGGAGATGGGTGATGCCAATAAAACCAAGTCAGGCTGAGTGCACTTAGTGGAGCCAAAAAGCTAATTGTTCATAGATGTCTACAGCTCACGGCTCGGGAAAGCCAGCTGGCCCTCTCTGCTCTCCTGCCTTGGTCCTGGTGGGACCTCAGATTTGGGTTATTCATCGATTTCCTTTGGGACGCTGCAGATCCTGAGCCCCAGGAGGAACAATGGGCAGGACACATATGATTTTATTGGTATTTAATTTATGGGGTGTACAGGCGCTCTTTTTGAGATCAAGACCTTACTAACATGACAGTGGTCCAGCCACTTGGGGTCTCCAAGGGTGACAGTAAAATCAAGTCAGTGTTTTGCACTAGGGGTGTGCTGAGCCCTGATTTTGCCAAACATGGAAAACTGCAATGTGTAATTTGTGACAGTGATGGACTGTGTTTATATCTCCTTCTGCCAAACTGCAGATAGTGGCTTTTAGCAGATATCTGTGGAAAAAGCTGAGATCGAAGTGAGCTTGTAGTGATTTTCCCCTGGTACACTCCCCCTGCCTCTAGAAAATTGCAGGTGATGAATATCCCAAACCAGAATTGATATAAATGTGTTTAAATCCTTATCTTAATTTTTTTTTTCCTTGAGAAATACCTGTGTATCTAAAGTCTTCTCTGCTTCCTCTACATCCCAGTAGTTTAACAGGGATGTTACACCTCACTGCAACGCTCACCTTCTGTAGGACACAGTCCCATCTTGGAGATCTTACAGCTTAAATGAAAGCCTTAAAGTCTTTTTATAACCTGATAATTTAAGCTAGCTAGCTAGATTGATCAATACATAGTTTAATAGATCCTTAAAAACCAGCACCAGAACTACAGGACCCAGATGTGAATGGTAGGTCGAGTCTTCCAGCCACCTGCTCTCCCTGCAGACTCCAGCAACCCTCCCACATCTCTGCAGTGATCAATTCCCCGTCCACTCCAGGGGAACCCTCCAACACCAGCTCCTATGTCCATCAACTTTGAAGGTCCTTTCTTGTGCCTGTGTGAGTCTGAGCATGCAAAACACCTTGGAGCCAGGCTGCATCCCTCAATGATTCGTATCCAGCAGAGGCAGGAGGTGGGAGAGCCTTTCCTGGTCCAGCTGGTGCTCATTTCAATGGCAGGACCACAGTGTTAGCAGAGAGCAGAGATCTCCATTTCCCCAAGAAGCCCTGAGTGCCTGACATGGATATAGGTTATGGGCTGTGATTTTGAGAGGCAATCAATTTGTACTTTCACTATCTGCCTTCTCCTTGCCTTGATGATATCATCATTTCTGAACCTCTAAACCCTAGTGAAGACCCTTTATCATGGAGTGCACAACAAGCAAGTTGTGGAGACTTTAAAGTGGTTCTTGCAGACAGAAAACAGGGCTGTCCTTCAGGTACACCACAGAAGGAGGCCAGATGACCTCTACAGAGGCTATGCAGAATTATTTCCCATTTCTGAGGCCCTCATCTGTTGGAGTGCATGCTACCATTTGAACCTCCCTCCCGCTTCACTCCTTCACTAGATCTGAAATCCACTACCCAGATGAAGAGACCTGGTGAGCTCAAGACATCAACCTGCAAAAAAGGAACTAGGGAAAGCAGCTGGTGGAGAAGGTAAGTGGGCTGTGAGTGTACGACCATTGGCCTGAGAGGGGGCTCGGCTGCAGGTGTGCAAATACAGCTCATCCCTGGCATCTGCTGGGAACACTGCTGAGCAGGGACCCACTGCCTTTATCTCCTGACCTCTTGCTCCCCTGCCCTGAGAATCCAAATGCTGTGGGTCCAAGCACATCCCAGCCAGCCTAGATGGGTCCCTCACTGCGAGGAATGAGAGTCCTTGAGGGATGGTAGCACTGTGGTGGGGTGTTGCTTCCCAAAAAACATATTTGCACCCAGCCCCACAGAAGTATAGTCCTCTGGATGTACCTGCACCCACCGCAGGGTCTTGTGCCAGCACATCTGCATCATCTGCATTCACATCTGCCTGGCAGGATCCGCAATGGGCAGCTTTCGAAGCTACTGCTCACGGAGGCTAAGCTGCCTTTATTGCAGGTCACACACCCTCTGAAACAGCAGTGGATTTAGATGCCATAAAACCTGTAGTCTAACACACCCTGGGAGTCTCCCCCCACCCTGTATGCATTGCAGAAGCATCGTTCATTGTGCTGGCTGAGGCGGTGCTCCGTGTGTCATTCAGCAGCCAAGAAAATCACAGCAGCCCACGGTCTCCTCTCGCTCCCTCTCTGCTGCTCACACATGTCACTGCTGTGGACGCCTTGCTTTATTTTTCTGGCAATGGAGGAAAAAATAGCTTGTGTGAAAATTATTTATTTTGTATTAATAGCTCGGAGTCAAAGCCTCAGCAGACACTTGGAATAAACAGGATCACTCAAAATACAGTTGTTTGAAATCAGAGCTTTGCTCTGACCCCGGGGTTTCTAACCAAAGCCAGAAAAACTGCCTAAAACTGTATATAGAATCGCTTAATTCTTTTCCCCCTGTTAATCCACAGTACAACAAGCCTTGCTTGTAGCCAGAGGACTTTGACCAGGATGTTTAAGCCAACATTTCATTTAGGCGGTCGCACGCGTGGCTGTATAGGTGGTCGAGATGTAAAGTAATCTTCCCTATCTGACTAATGACCCCCTTTACACTTCCAATCCAGTTTGTATTCGAGCACATCCCTCTTCTCCTCAGTCAATCCTCTCCTTTCATTTCCCCTCTCAAAAATATATTTGTTAAGTGGGGGTGGCTATTGGGTGAAAAATTGTCTTTTGGAAGAAATTTTCTGGACCTGTTTTCTTGAGAAAGAAAGAAAACCAGCACTTTGGTTTTTTTTGGTTTTCCTTCCTCTTTTGTTTCTTTTACTCCCTGTCTTGCACAGTCAGTTTTCCAGCCAGAAGAAAAGGAAAAAAAAGGTGAAATAAAACAATAAGTGAGTTTATATTTTTATCTGTCTTCAGCGTGGATTTCCTCTCCTCCCCTTTTTTTCACCAAATAACAGAAATATTCCCAGCTGAGAATTAGGGCACTTCAGCTCATTTAAATTATTGTGCAATACTGAGCACATCCATTAATGAATGCAGCTCTTTAACTGTGGTTAGCCCTTGCTATGGATGGATTAATTAGGGCACAAAGGGGAAGAATAATCTGTGCAGGGGTTAATGCAGACCTTGAGAAACCCAGGTTCAAGTCCACAAGCTCCTTTACTGGCTCTGAATCACTGATATGGCTACTTTGTGCGTCATTTCTTTGTGAAATGGGGGTGACAGCTGAGACCCCATGGGCAAAGAGCAGTGCATGGGATCCCTTGCGGGGTCTTGCACTGCACTGCTGCAGCCTATGGGGTATCTGCAAGCAAAGCAGAGGCAACCAGGCAGGGATGCTCTCGGAGCAGCTCTGATAAAGGTACCCCAACTTTTTCCCCTTTGCAAAACTTCTTTATTCCACTTTTGGTCTGCAATTAAAAGGCTTTCAAGGGGTAAGAGCTGGTTTTGCCTGTCACTCTCCCTCCAGCCTGCAGCATCCTTGATGAAGACGGCTCCTGCGGGGCAGATGGCCAGGCTGCTGAGCCTTCACACTTGCTACAGCTCTTGGAAGGCTTCAGCTAGCGGCTTTCCCTATCCCAGCCGGCTGTTATAATCACACATTGTTCCTGGTCACTGCCTCGTCGTTTAACAGCACTTGGAAAATGTCAAATGTGGGAGTCCGGCAGCCTTAGGTTAGAGTAAAAACTCCCAAACATACTTGGAGGGCTGCCAGCACTTTGCAAACCCTCTGCAAACTCAGATAAGGGGCGACCTTGCAGCCTGCGGGCTAGGCCAGGAGTTTATAAATCCTCCCTTTGCTTGGGTTGAGCTTTCTCAATATTGTGATCATCCTGTCCCCTTCCAACATCGCCGGTGCCGCAGGGTGGGAAAGCAGTGTACGAAAACAGGGGCTGCTGGAGATGGTGACCTTCGCTGAGACGTCGTTCAAGTTGGAAGAACCCATTGGAGATGTGACGTCCAGAGCTGGCGGGGACAGGACCCCCCGTGCATGGGGAGGCAGAGGGTGCCTGGGGCTGGATCTGTCACGGCCGAGTGAACAAACCTTGCGCCTGGTTTTATTTGAGCTGGAGGTTACAGACACTGGCCCAAAAACCTGTTTGGGTTTGCAGCAAATAATGGCCCTAAAAGTGCAGTTGGGGAAGGATGGCAAACGCCGCTTGGCAAGGAGGGGGAGGAAAGGTTGAGTTTGGGGCTTCATTTTGAACCCTAACGAAATCTAAACATTTTGAAATTCTTCCCCAAATGACAAATAATGTCAAATACTGAGATAGCACTGGGCTGGATTTGAGCCGCGAGGCACCTTCTTATATTCTTAACTTCTGATAAAAAGGATGGAACAGAGTCAGGAAAATGTTCCTCTCCTTCCCCTCATTATTTTTCTTCTTTTTTTTTTTTTTTTTTAAAAAAAAATACACAACCTCAGTGAAATCAGCAACGTCTCCTGAAATGTTCCAGTTTGGATGGGAGAGCCTTTCACAGCAGGAAATGTTTCCCTCTGGGTTTTCCTGGCCAGCTCTGGCTGACTGCACGTCCCCCACTCGCTGCCGTAGGGCTGGGGGTTCAGCCTAGGCATGGCAGCTCAGCACAGGGGTGAGCAAAGACCCCCCAAAAATCAGCTCTTGGGAAGTTGGTACCTCCGTGTGCACACAGAGAAAAGAGTTTGAATTCCCATTAATTGACAAGGTTAATTAGCTCAGGGGCAACACAGTAGCTATATTAATGAAGGATGTGGGTCATTAAGACAGCAGTGTTAATTTGCATTTTTTCCTCTTTTCTCCTTTGCTTTAGGCTCGATTTCTGGTAAAACCTTTGCAGGTCAATTAACCAATATTTATACATTTTTGATCTGCGAAGCATTTACAGACCCTTTCCCCCCCATATCCTTTCTTTACTGTATGTGGCTGAATTATTTCTCACTTGTCCATACATCATCTAGTGAATTCAGGGTCTTTTGGGGCCTGTTTGCAGTTTGTTGGCAGATCCCGTTTTCCTACTTGCAAACATATTTGTTTTCTCTTCGGGTCAAAAAAGTCATGTGAAAATGTCAGTGCATGAATTACCTGTGAACTATTTACCCCTCACAGCACACCAGGCACCCTCTGAGTTTCCCGATCTGCTGCTGGTCACCTGAAACACCACGAAAGGGTTGAGGTAATGCAGGATAAATGGCCAGAAAAACGTCCAGGTGTATTCTTGTTTGCTTTCACCTTTGTAAAAAGGTCAAGTGCTGTTTTCCTGGATAAATTCCCAGCTCTCAAACCTAAGCAAGCTCACTGCTTTTATGAGAAAAATACCTGAAGCCATCTTTTGGGGCTGCTAGGCAAGCTGGACTTTCCCTAACTGTTGTTAGGCCCTCTCAGTATAAGAGATTTTTTTGTTTGGCTCTCAGATTTGGAGGAAAATCGTATTGTTATTATGTTTTTAGCTTCCCGTTCCTTTTTCCACTGCACCCAGTGGACGGCTCCATGTCTCAGCCCTTTCTGGGCAAAGTGCACGTCCCCAGCTGCGCACAGGGATAAGAACCCGCAGCCTATCGTGACATGGAAACAACCTCTGCTTGCATTTCCTTTGGGAAAGGCAAAAAAAAGACCCGTATCCTCTAGCTCTGTATTCCCAACTGCTCTAGTCCTGGGGGGGAGATGATGCAGATTAAAGCATTGAGATAGCCCAAGTCAGAGTTACCCAGTTCGGGTGAGCATGGAAGATCTCCAAAAGGAAGAAGAGACCATCTCTGGCCAAGACACTGCAGCAGACACCTGCTCTTCCCCTTGTACCAATCAGCCTGCTTTGGCTCCCCCCTTTTTTTTTTTTATTTCTTTTTCTCCCCTTTTTTCTTGCCTCCCCTCTCTTGGGCCAGCGGCGGAGCATTCAGCAGTTAATATCCTTCTGTCTCCAATTGTGCTTTAAGAGGTGTAGCATTTGATAAGCCCCATTTAACTTGGCTGTACTACATTGTTTAAATAATTCAAATACAGATTGGCCCTTTAGAAGGATTTCTGCTCTATTGACCCTGCTGGTCATGAGTTACCAGGAAGTCAGGGAGGGGCTTCTAGGGCTGAAAGCCTGAAAAAAAATCAATTTGAGCTTTTTAGTGCCCCAATCACACCCCATTATTCCCAGGTAATTGCAGACCTGCTTTGCTGTTAACTCTTTGGGAATGATATGGCCTTTGATGGGAAGAGGGAAAGCAAGAAGAGTTTTCTTCTCCATCAGGGTCCTAATCTGCATGGACAGTGTCATGTGCTTATCGATAGGATTTGGATGGATAATTATTTATAGGTAGAAGTGTCAAATTGCTTGGTGGTTTGTTTCGGATTTCCCCCCCCCCCCCTTCCCTTTCTTAATACCTGGTATGCTGGAGATTAGTTGCACTGCAGAATTCATAATGCATTTTTTTCTGTTCATATCTCTTCCTCTATGTGCATTGACTGGTCAGGAATAAGGAATGGGATCCTGTAATGTGATTAGTCCTTAACAGTGCTTCTCTTTTGTGCTCGGGCCCCATTAGGTGCCTCTGCTTTGGGTGCTGCACAGACACGTGGCAAGTCCTATGTCAAAAAGGTTGTGGAAAAGCAAGAAGAAACACTACATTCAGCCAGTGGAGTGGCCATGTAGAAGTGGGTCAATGTAGCCAAATGGTTGGTCTTGAGCACATGATGTCCACACTGCACACATTTCTGTGGGGGTTTACTCTGGGCCAGCCCTGCTCTGGTGCCACAGACAAAAAGACCCCTTAGCAGCTGGAGTACATCTTTTGAATTAGTTTCATTCAAAAGGAATCCAGGTTTTTAGGCACAGTTGGATCTGAGGGGGAATTTTTCAAGGCTTAAAAGAGGGACCAGAGTGTGGTGATGCTTCAGAAATGAACTGACTCAACTCCAAAAGATGTGGTTTGTCCTTTGACAGGTAGAAGAACCCAAACTTTTGTATGACTAAAAATGCACTTTGTCTCTATCGCTGTCCTTAACAGGTGAAACCTGCCCTGATGAGAAGGGAGCTGTTGTCCTGGCACCTTTGGGTTGTGAGAGCCAAGCCTGGGAGATTTCATGAATTAGTCTAAGAACCCAAGTGCAGGGAAAAATACACCAAATCCCACCTCTGGGTGATGCCTTCTGTCTTCATTCAAGTCCCTTCTTCAGCTCATGCTCCTCCTCTTGACATGGAGTAAATAGGACAGGATCCAGGTCTAAAGACTTATCAAGACACAACACACGAAAAATCTGTCCTTCTTTCCTGGTGTGTGAAGGCTAAAAGTCATTCACCCCATCATCCAGTCTGATCTGGCCTGTGGCAAAAGCTACAGCCTCACCCTCTCACCCAACATGGCTGCTGGTGGTGACGCTGGGTGAGGACATCCCAATCTGGGTGGCAACCTTCAGGTGATGGGGAACTGACCATACTTCTCCAAGGCTGCTTAGTCCCCACCCCTTTTGCAAATGGGCACCTTATCGCTGGGCACTGTTTATCCAGGAACAGGGGAGAGAGGACAGGGAGGAGCAGCATCAGCCTCTGGTCTAGGTCACCACACCAGAAGCTGCTCAGAGTCTATTTGTAGGTTGGGTAGGCTTCTTGTTCCATCTGCTCCTCCTGGGAGGCCACCCTAGAGCCTCACTCCTCTGTAGGAGCCATCTTCTAATGCCCAGCTGATGTTTCCTGGGCTCACATGTACCTTGCAGCACTGGAGCATCCCTGGTGCCTTCCTGCAGGGTCTCTTTGGTGTCTGTCTATGTTTGATTGACTTGATCCAACCTGTGGATTTCAGGGTGTTGGCAAGGATAAGGTGACATCTCAGCGTAACCAATGAAGCAATGTCCATTCTGGCCAGCTTGCAAAATTTAATTCAGCAGGTGATGTTTTCCTGGGATCTGTGTTGTCAGGGTCTTCCAGGGAAAGATACAGAGCAAGAGCCTAACTTTGGTGTGCTAAATTGTCCTTGGAAGCTGCCGCTGTCTCTTCCTTCACCATGGAGGACCTACAGAGACCCTCTGGCTAATTTAGCTGGCTAAATAACTGCTAACAAGTCAAGAACCTGAAAACCTTCCTCAATCTCATGTTTCAAGGCAGGAACACACTCTACTGAACACTGCTGAGACTAAAACACCCAAGAGCTAGGCAAGAGGGTGGCTGGTTTTGCCATGGAGACACAAAGTTGGGGTAAATCCTGCCTGCTTTAGGCTGCAGCAGAGCCATTTGCCTGTGATGTTTTATGTCACCAGGTGAAAGCTGGGGAGAAAGAGTGTGTCTGATTAGCTCTGTGTTGTTCAGAGTGGAGATCATCCCGTTACAGATGTGTACAGCAGCAAAGGAGCAGTAGCCATGGGCAGCTTGGGAAAGCTCTGGAACAACAACGATGGTGTGAGTGCGAACAGCACCTGAAATTTGAAACAGAGTGAAAAGAAAGAAAAGTCTGAGGTAATTTTTCAAGGCCAGTGATTGGGACTTTCGAGGCATTTTAAGGTGACTAGATGCTTAGCTGCCAGTGAAAGGGGATATCTTCAGATTCAGATACCAAAATCAATTCCCTAAGCATTTTGAAGGTGTGGGGTGTGTAATTTTAGAAAAACCCTGGATGCAGAACAGGGGGACGGTATCTTAATTGAAGTTCACAGGAGACTTACCCCTATCTCCGGTTGCTCTAAAGAGACTCCTGGGACCCTGATTTTAGACAAAGCAGAGCTATGCTCACCTCCTTCCCCCTCCCTGACCTGCAAAGGGTTAAAGGGTGGGGGAGCCATTTGATTAATAGATGTCGTGTGAACATGCACATTTGCCTGTGACTGCATTCCTGGGGCTTTCGGCTGGGTGATAAGCTGCGACCAAAGTCCTCTGGCTCTGGGCAAAGAGAGCAAACAGGGCCCCAATGAAGCAGTTATTAATTCCAGCCTTGCATCTCCCAGGGCTGTCTCTCAGCAACGGGGCTCCCGGGAGGCCTTTCACACACCAATCGATACAGCTCACCTCTTCCCCTGTTCTTTCCATCCTCATCCCCCTGATTTTGCATGCTCACCCGGGTCTCCTTCTGTGCCAGGACCTCCAGCTCCAGGACCCTGTCCCATTGGCAGCATGGGAAGGAGAAGATGATAATCCTGTTGGGGTGATGGGAATAATCCCCCACCCAAAGTGATGTTGCAACTGTCCCATCCCACCATGACCCCCATGGGTCTTGATGCAGTGGGGAAGGAATGTGTCTGACCAAAAAAAGGGGAATTTGGCAGCAGTATCTCCAATATCTCCATGCCCTTCTGCACACATGAAAGGACGTGCTCTGACAGTCATTGTTTTTCTTCAAAATACATTTATAAAATGAACACACCTGATTTAGAATTTCTTTGGCTGCAAAAGTTCCTTTTCCATGAGGGCAGATTCAAATTGATTCAAGCCACAAGTTGTCTTTTAGACTCCAAACTTTTACATAAGGATGTTGATTGCAAATGAAACTCCTTTCTCTCCCTGAAAAGCAAAACAAACCAAAACAACCCGGACCTTTCAACTTGCTTGCCTTCAGACAGGACATTGTCATACTTACAAACTGGCTTTCACAAGGGTGTATTTTTAGTGGCAATGATCGCTGCATGGAGGATTTCTGTTAGCCCTGATTTGGTGTATCAGGACAAAAAGTGGCATTTTGGTTACTGGCGTGTCTCTCCTAACCCCACAGCTGCTTTCAGGAGGCTGGTGGTGGTAATATCTAGACTAGGAGGTGCCTCCTTCAGGAAAATCAATTTCTTGAGACAGGCCAAGAGTTTCAAAAATGACTTTGGGAAGATTTGACTCCAGCCACTTTATAATTTCATCTCAGGGCAAGAAGATTTGGTCCTCTATGAAAACAAGATGTTCTTAAGGCATGTCAAGCTGATCACTTCCAAAATGAAGACAGGCTATCTTTTAAGTCAGTTATAGGTCTCTTAGTCTGTTTTCCATAAAGAAAGCAATTCCAGATTTCATAAGAATTAATATGGAAATCTCCTAGCATTGCAGAGCATCATAACAGATGCTGTATTCACATATATTCAGGCAGAGGTCATGGAAAGGCACCACCTGTAAGCGATGATACCTCTGCTCTGTTACAGACTTTCCACTGACTTTGATAGAGACTGGACCATCTGTCTGAGAATACTGAAAAAGATGCAGGTGAAAAGAAGTGGACTTATACCAAGCCAAGGATATCACTTCACAGCTGAAGGGTGGCTTAAATGTTCATATCTGAACTGGTTTTAATCCCTGAGGACAGAAGCTGGGATCACACCACAGTTAGCTCCAACCCACAGCTGTCCTCCCTTTCTGTGGCTCCTTTAGAGGACGTGGTGTTGCACATGATGCCAGGACCACCGAGCTGCAAGGGGTTTGGGGGAGGAAGCCAAGATGCTTTAACACATGGTCATAAGCTACAAACCACAACCTGTCTTGCGGGCGAGTGGAGGATTGGAGTCAGTCAGTTCCTCTGCCCACCAGCTAATATGAAAAAAAGCAAGAAAGATGAGAAAACAACACTCTTGTCAAGAGCGTTGGGATATGAGACCTAATACAAGCTGCTGGGTTTTGACAGAGAGCATGTTTCTCTTAATTTTATTTCAGGACAGGCTAAAAAAAAGGTTCATGCTGTTCTCTGAAATCCAGAGATGGTTTTCAGGTGGGGAAGCCATTCCGTGGTCATTTATTCACAAAGCAGCAGACCCTTGTGCATAGCCCTGGATTGTCATGGAGAAACATTAAAATGAGATGTCCAAAGAGTAAAAGCTGATCTCTGTACTGAGAAACTGAGAATTATATGCCTGATCTGGACTGTAACAGTCTTCAAATCTGTAGGGTGAGAAATGTGATAATTCTGAGCAGAAATTCCATCCAGCACTGACAATTTTTACAGGATTCATTGAAACAAGCACATTTCAATAGAAAAGTGTAATAATGATAATAATAATAATGATGATGATGATGATAATAATAATGTCAATAGAAACAAACTGGTTTTCTCCATTAAAAAAAAAAAAAAAAAAGGAGTAGCTTTGTCCAAAGATTCCCAGCGGGCTCAAGTTAGTCCTATATCTGTGGTAGCAGATATGAAAAAGGCATACTGAGGTCATCTAATCCAGGGGCCGGAAACCTTTCAAGGGTTGAGTGCCAGACTGTATTTTTCTTCTCCAGCAGAAACTCAGCAGTCTCTGTCTCTCTTGAAAAAGGGTGAGCTGATAGGTGGGATCCTGGCTCTCAGGATCTAAACCATCTGCAACAGCCCAGATGCACTCTCCAGAGTTTATTCTCATAGCTCCTCTCCCAACACATGCATGATCTAAATGGTTTTGGAGCTGACTTCAAAATAAGACCCAGAAATGTTTTTTTTCCATGTAAACAGACCTACAATGGGAGTAGGTGACCAGTAGGTCTCCACTGTAGGCGCTGGTCTGAGCTCTCTAGTGACCTTCAAGCCTTGCACTGATGTGGAGACAGCTACTCTCAAATACAACAGGAGGGATAAGAGGAAAGGGAAAAAGCCAAGCCTTCACTGAGGGAAGATCCATGATAATAATACTATATTTAAAAAGGGTAGGAGCGACTTTCTGCTTAGTTGAGGCCTTCCTGTGCTAGCAGAAGGGGATGGAGGGAGTGATTCAGCTTGCAGGATCAGACACGTGCACTAGGTACGTACATTGGAGGGGTCTCCATAGGCTCTGGGTGCCTAAGCTCCCATCATAGTCTCTGGACACCCAGTCCATGCAGGCAGAGCAGATTAACTCACCCTAATCTAGGCATCAGGTTTACGTCAGCCTTGGGATATCCCCATTTAATCACCAGCTGTTGGACAGAAAGGCATGAGTTACCTGTACTTACTTTGCCTTCTAGCCCCATGTGAGCATCTTCAATGAGGACAACCATCTTAAGCCCTAAATTTAGGTTCCTAAAGCTTTCAGTTGAATCCCATGTGAGATCTTTGCAGGAAGATAAACACTATGCATTTCTCTGCAGCTAAAGAAGTTCTCCCGATGGTTTTATACTGTGGGAGGTAAAGGGTTTTTCATGAGAGCGTAATACCCCTACACTCATATTGATAAGGAAAGCCCACTGACTTCAAAAGATCTTTGAGGATCTGGTCTGGAGACTCTTGTGTTTCGTAACTATTCCTACTGAAGCATTTCTAAAACACAGCACTGGGCCTCTGCAAGAATTTGAGACCAGACCCAGGCTGTTCTGTTTCCTGAAATCCAGAATCTACCCCACATCCCCTCTCCCTGGGTCTCTGAAGCCTGTTCTGCAGTCCTCAACTACATCTGCAGCTAACACAACCCATTTTCTACCTTGCAAAGCCAGATTTAAGAACCGCCGAGGTCAGGGGAGGGAAACAGCACAGCACTGAGGTCATATCAACTGTAGTTTGAGCCCTCAGGCAGCTTTGATCATTTCAACAAAGAAACGTGTCGCAGGGAAACACCTTCCTCTTCTGGGCTGCAGTTTGGCACTGCAGGGCCCCTCTTCTTCAAGTAGTCTTGAGCCAAAGGTGACATGGTTTCTTCTGGAAGAGGGTGGCTGTTCCAGGGACCCTTTCCAGAAGGGTTGATAATTATAATTGTGTGAAATGGTCCTTTCTTCATGGAAAATTTCTTGCAAGATCTGTGGTCATTAAAGATTTCCCCATGGGAACAGAGGTGTTAGTCCATTGCCCTGCTGGTGTTCCAGAGCAGATAATTAATTTCTCCTGTGAACATCTCTCTGGAGTTTCCATACAAAGCTAGACCTCTTCTCCTGCTCTGTCCTGGAGGTGATCAGTACTGGCAGACAAGCCCTGAGACATGCCAATGCCTGCAGACTGTGGCCTATGTTTCCCTCAGTCAATGTTAGACAAGAGGTAGGAACCCCCAGGGGATGGGAACCTCCAGGAGGATATTGAGAGAGCATGAGTCAACCTCTGAAATACCATTTCATCTTGACTGACTCAGAAGAAGCCTTGAGGAGGACTTTCTGGAAAACTGTCTTGGTCCTCCACAAGCCCACCTCTACAAACTAATGCAACCAAGGCACAAACTGTACCCCTAACGTCCTGGTGAGAAAGAGGGGCTTGAGCCTCTGCACCTCTCTTCTTCCAAATGGAGAGGACCTCTGTCCTTTCTCGCACCCCTAAGTACTAAAGCCAGGCACTATGACAAGAAAGTACCCTCCATCCATCTATCTGCTATCGGAAGCCAGGTTCAGGCTGGGTCTTTCCACACTCACATGAGTTTGCAGTGGGACTGACATGAGGGACTCCTTCAGTTGGTCAGAATCAGTTTATTGAAACAAAGAGAGTATGGGTAGGATCAAGATGCAAGAATCAGAGCTCCTTACATGGCAGGGTCTCCTCTACAATCTTCCACTTTCAGCAACTTTGCCTGGCCATCTTGGCTTCTTCACAACCATGTAGATGATGGGTCTCCTCCTCCTTTTTAGCACTTTTCAAAATTTTGTGTTTTGCTTCTACCTTTGGGTAATGAGGAAAAGGTCTCCGAGTGTCTAGACTGGTAAGAAAGCCCACTGGTTTGGGGAGAAGAGAAAGGTTTTAATCAGAAATTTTTCAGAAGAAAAATAAGTAAGAGAGCTTTGTTGAAAACAAACATAATTTGTTGTTTTCTGGTTTACTTGTCAGTGAAAGTCTCCACTTCTGATGAAACTGAAGGGCAACCTAGAAAGTTTTTCAGCCAGATTTCATTCTCTATCACTGGAGTTTCATGTTTTCTATCCCTGTAATGTGCAATATCCTTGTAGCTCTGCTCCACCTCCAAGGACTTGGGTAGGAGGCAACACCCATTTGCCAGTGTAAAACCCATGCTCTGCCTTTACACGGGGGCTTCAGCCAGTGCTGATCTTTCACCAGCTGGTTTGTGGCAGGCTCTGAACCCCTTGTATTCCCACAGAGGTGTGAGCAAACACAGAGAGGACCGGGGCTGGTTCCTGAGCCTGTCCTTGGTCCCATCTGGCTGGCCCAGATTTTCACTGTGGCACAAGGTCTTTGCAGCATCCCCACCACAGGGTTTCTCTAGGACCTGTCTGGCCAATGAGTGCAGTGCCAGCACTAAAAAAAGCCCTCTCAACTGAAAGGCAGGCCAGCACGTCCGCTGGAAAAATGACATAACCTTGTCACGTAATCTGGAGTTCCTCCTTTGGGGCAGCCTCACGGCTGGGGCCATGTGAGAGGAGATCAAAAGGCAGAACAGGAAAATGAGAGCAGAGCCCATAGAGGGAAAAACACCCTCACCCGCCAGCTGGGGGACTAATCACAGCCCTTGGCGGGCTTTGGGAGTTCCAGTTCACAGGAGGGATGGAGACAGACATCCTCCTCTGGCTCCGGGCACCTGGGTGGGTGCGGGCATGGTCTCCTCCATGCCTCTCCCTCCTTATCATTTGGACTAGTGTGAGACAGCAGCTTGAGATGAGATTTGTCCTCTCTTGTGCCTGATGCTGTTCAAGTTCCATGGAAGAGATGATCTTGACCCAAAAGAACTTGGGAGACTGCAGTTACCCAGGGCAGTGCCATCAGCATCCCCACCCCTGAATTCTCCAGCTGACTTCCCACCCTCCCTGACTTCAGAGTGCTTTGGGAAAATACAGGAGATGGATGAAGGAGGAAACAGCAAGGCAAAGACACTAAAATCAATGGGTCCCATGCCAGGACTGGTGGTGCTGAGGGATCTGCGCTGGGTACATCCTTGCACACACAGCCTGGTGCAGTCTTGCAGCCTGGATCCTTTCCATCCTTCGTCCTCGCTCCCCATCTCTGCAGCCATGGGGCATTTGCCACCACCTGTGCCCCAGCCACATCCTCCCACCCCAGCTCCATCTGCCCAGCGGTGCCCACACCGGGGGATTTGCATTGCCCGGGGTTTGTGGTTTCTGACCCCTGACTTGCCCGTTGCCACTGGAATTCCCTATCACTCTGTGACTCAGCTGACAGAAAGGGAGACAATGGCATTTTACATCAGCCCAGGCTATCAGGAGCCTGCCTTATCTGAGCTGTGTTTTTCTATTAGTCTAACACTCCATTGTGCATCCCTTTATCAGCTGCAATGTTGATGTAATGCTGGCTTGGAAGTGGTTTCTGCATCCTAGCACTAAGACAGCTCACTTTTATTTCGGGGGGGAAGGGGAGGGCGCGAGAGGAGGGTTTATCAGGATTCTCAGGAGATAGGAGCCCTTCTCCTGCACAGAGTGGGGAGGGAGGGCTGTCTGGGTGGTGGAGGGGGGCTACCAGCCCAAGCTGAGCAGACTATTTGCAGCCAGCAATTTAATGAACATAATTTCTGCTCCCCACCTCCAGACAATGTTTTTAACCAAAGTCCCCATTTGTCAGGATAAATGTCCTCTCTGGTTCCTTCTGCAAGCCCCAGAAGGTGCAGACCTGGCTTTCTGCAGCTGGACTGGCCCAGCTCCTGGTGGCAGGGTGAGCTCAGACTTGTCTTGCAGTGTGGGTCATCCCTAACAGCACTTTCCTGGGCAACTTTTCACTGGCTGATATACTCATTGAGCTCCCGCTGTGGCTTTTCCCTCATTTTTTTCACATCTCTAGACATCTATTTTCAAAGAACAGCCAGCAACATAGCATCCTTAATGGCTAATGGCTTAAAAAATTTCCGGGGTTGAATGGGAAGAACAAATGAAGCTACCCACATGAAGTAATACATGACAAGGTGGCCTCATAGGTTTTACTTCCTGAGGTTTAAACCCTCAGGACCTATCTCCATTACAGCAACAGGGACAGAGTCACTTTAGCTGCTACGTGGGAAGAGAGAAGAACATTGAATTTACATTAATACAGCAACATGAGGTATATGGCCAGGTAGGATTAAGCATGTTAGGCTTAGCCTATCCAGAAGTAGTAAGAGCAGCAGTGAGTTTATCAACCCAGGACACAAGCCATCTGGAGCCATACCTGAGCATCATCCTTGAGTACTACAACCTGGTTTCACTCGGCTACCCCAGCCCACATAGCAGCCCTGCTGTGTGACCATCCTTTGGCCCAAGTCAACAGCATCAGTATTTTGAAGCCCACTGTAACTCCCTCTTGGAGCAGTCTCTGGTGTGAGGGGGGTGGACTGCATCAGATGCTCTCTGTTCCTTCCTTGATGGGATTTCCTGCTTATCCTTTCCACCTGGAGGTAGGATCAAAAGATGTGTGCAGGCACATGTGCCAGCTTGGGTCTCCACTGTTTATAATGAACTTGCTCGTTTCCTATTTTGCTTCACTTAAACCCAGTAGACTGGTAAAGAAGCTGCAGCCAGGATACATCCTCATGAAGTGTGTATAGTCACTTGTAGAAGCCATACAATAATTAATGTGTTATTAATAAGAACCTGGTACAACTCATATTTTGGCTGTTTCAATAATGCCTGGTTTACAGTGTGACCAGAGGACGGCATTGATTTTGGACTTTGGGTTCAACTCCTGGGTGACTCACCCCGGGCAAGGGGTTGTATTGTGTGGCTCTAGATAGGTGTCTGCTGCACATCCATCACCCCAGCAGCTACGCAGCGCTGGTGTCAGCTCAGCAGGGTTGTTTAAAGTGGAAGGATAAGCAATCATATGTCTTGCTACAGATCCCTAAACTCCTGTTTATTAGCTAGAGTAAGACTCAAGGCTTTTCTGTGATACATAGGAGCTCCAAATACTGTGATACTATAGAGCTCCAAAAAGCTACTCAGGACCCATTGGCATCCCTTCAGAGTTTATTCTTAAGACAAAAGGAACTTACAGAGAACTGCAAAAGCTAACCCCAGGCAAACTCTCTGCACATGTGTGAGCATCATCCTCCGGGCCATTGTCTGGGGTGTGATGGACATGGTTCTCCAGCTGCAGGAAGACTCACACATAACATGCTTTCCCCAGAGGAGAAGGTGAGTGGTACATACACTCACCTTCAGCATCTTGTAGCAGTTTCCATTGAGGCCTGGTGTTGGAAATTACCTTCTACATGGTAGTGTGTCCGGTCTACCACTAATTCAGACATGAACAACAGCACTTTTCATCCATACCCAACAGACTTCAGCTTGGGACTTTGGCATTTGCTTACCGGTACTTTTGCATCTGTGTTTGCATACCCCGGATGACTATGTTTGCATGTTGACACCTGGGGATGTGTGAAGACCACATCATGTTTTACTTGCAATAGAGAAACCAAAACAGATCTTTCTGAGAAGACCTTCAGAGGCAACTTGATTTATTGGTCCTTTGTACAAGATGGCACCCATCAGATTAGTGGAAATCCCACCATGATGGGGACTTGACAGATCTGGGCTCAAACAGAGTGCTTATGTGGCAGTTCTGAAGTGCTGATGAAGGGAAAGCAAGCGTAGAAACATGAACCATGGTGGGCAGAAAGAGTCACGGTAAATGGTTATTCCCCCCCCCCGCCACATCTATGGTCTGAATTCGCTGTTGTGTCCTCAGACCCCAAATAAAAATATGGAAGCACTCATACAATGGGGTGCAGCAGCCCTGGGGGTTCTCGGCTCGCAGATGTCCTACCTGGACCAGTCAGCTCATGCACCAAAGCTGTTTGTGCTCTCACCTCTTCCTCTTCAGCCTCTGGCTACCCGTGGAAGGGCCGACTGCTCTCTCTGCCTGTCAAGTGGCTGCGGTTTTTTCTCAGTCATCATTTCTATTGTTATCTGCCCATTATCTGATCCTCTCCCAGGCCGGGCCAGGAAACATCCTTCTGTCTCTGTCTTCGACGGCGCTCCATCCTCTTCCTCCTTGGAGAAGACAAAAGCAAAACAAGAGCATAATGAATCAGACGTTTCCCTTCTCACTTTGCCCCTTACTTCCCCCTCTCATTTTTTACACGGACCAATTTCTGCCTTTTCCCTCCTGTTTGTTTGGGACTTGGCCTGTGCAGTTCCCCTGTGCTCAGCATCCCAGGGAGTCTGGCCGGCTCCGTTTGGTGTCAGCAGGAGTTCAGCAGTGGGTAAGGCTGATAGGGCTCCTCTGGCCCCCACCACGTCCTCAAACCTAGCGTCTGCAAGAAGCTTGGCCTCATGACACTGGAGTGCAGGATCAAACCCAGCAAGCTGAACTCCAGCCCAGCTAGAGGTTCATGTGGGTTCAGAAAAGCAACTGGACAGTTAAGTGGAGGAAAAACAGTCTATTGAGGGCCATTAAACATGAGATCAGCTCATCCAGCTCAGGATGTCATGTGGCAGCAACTTGCTAGAGTCTGGAAGAGGGTGTTGGGGAAGCATTGATCTGTCCTTGCCCTGATTTTGTGTTATTTCATTGGCATTGCTGGACAAGAGGTCGGACACCCACTTCTAGGCATTCAGTGGGTTTTGTTTCAGCTGCAGAACAGGGTGGTGCAAAGCTCTGCCCATGAAACCCAGCACTCCTTGGGCCCTGGTGAACTTTCATGTTTGCTGTCTCCCAGAACAGTGTCGGGTCCCACTTCCAATATTCTGTGGGATATGCGCTGCTTTATTAAAACCAGGGTGGTCCTGGTCTGCCTTGGATCTGCTCAGAGTAGCTGTATTGAGGGCCTGAAAAGAAAGTCACGCTTGTGAGGCATAATTGCTTACCTAACACGTTCACACCAGTCCCTATCTGAGCAATATCTCCCTCTCCTTCACCTCTCTCCACCACATAACAACACTGCACTTCAGCTTTTCTGTTAATTAGTCAATTTTTCTTGGGGGCCAGAGGCTGGAGATCCCTGCAGTCCAGGGTCAAAGCTGTTGTGGGCAGGTAATCCTTGCTTATTCAGGTCATGTCTTCCAGGTAAGACTTAGGTCTTGGGAAGCTCAACTGCTTGTTGAGAAGTTCAACTGCTGATTGGTCAAAGGCAAAGGCCATGACAAATTTTGCTAACAATGGTGTGGGTGACTGCGGGCTGGTGCCAACAGGTGTTCCTGGCCCTATTTCCTTAACTGGTATAGCTAGGTGGAAAGAAAAAAATCTGCAGGAAATGTTCCCATTTCTGAAATTTTCCCACTCTTTTCAGAAAATGAAGGTGAAAAGCCACACCCCACTCCAGATACAGGAGTTTCCTCAAATATAGATTCTATAGTCAAATCTTTATTATGATTTTTCACTGTAAACAGGAAGGAATGAATGAAAATATTGAAAAGGAAAGGTGAAAACATCCTAATTTCTTTACCTTTATAAAACCTCCTGGCTCTTTTCCTGTCATTTCTAACGAGTCACATAGATTAAACCAGAGAGAAAACCACATTGCTGCTTTAAATAAGATACTGAAAAATGAGAAAGGGTGTGGAAAAAAAAGCTACAGAAATTATTTGAAGAGTGAAGAGAGAGCCTTAATATGACAGGATCAGAAAACTTGTTCTGGTCAGCTTATCAGAAAAGGGGATGGAGAGGTGACTGAAGAGGAATTGCTTGGGGAGGAAAATGCCTGATGCAAAAGATCCCTTTAATCTAGCAAAAATGGCCTTTGCATGGCTGCAAAGCAGAGCCAAACCACCCAGGCTTGTGGTTACCACTGAGGGTAATTAGTCAACAGGCTACCCAAGTTCTTCATCCCTGGATACCTTTAAATTAAGACCAGATGCCTTTCTGGAAGCAATGTTTAAGCCAAGTGCAAGTTGTTGAGTTATGGGTGGAAGCTATATCTGAATATCATACTCACAGTGCTGAAATGTAATGAGTTGAGTTACATGGGAGGTGAGACCACGGAAGCCTTAAATGCTGTGATTCATGAAAAGTGATGTGAGCAGATTTTTTTTTTGTTACTCAGCTGATGGATGGAGATTCCAGGTGGATTTGCTTTGGCAAACCTGGAAGGACTGCTGAGGAAGGCCTGGTGCTTACTCATTGGCCACTTTGGTAAGTGCTTACAAAAGCTTATTCATGGTCGTGGAGGTTCTGCTCAAGGTAAGGTTAATGGCTCAGCAAATCAAGGTGATGGAGAAACCAGAGTGAGAATTTTCACCAGGAAAACTTGGAGTAATACAGGAAATGTTTTCTTTTGTTTTTATACTGGTTTTATTACACTGATCCTGCTGGGTTTGCAGGTCATAAGCAAACAGGAGGGCTCTGTAATTTAGTACTTCACCTCTTCAGAATGGACTTGTCCTTTCTTTATTACTCATTCTGTTCTTCTTAATTTTTATTTATTTATTTATTTATTTATTTTTTCTTTAAAGGCATGTTTCACTCCCGGCTGCTTCATTATCAACGTGCAATTTTCTCACTGGTCAAGATTTGCAGGACAGACTTTCACCAAATGTGTTGCTTGGAAAATGTTTTTCCTGAGCTCTGCCTGCCATTCTGAGCAAAGCTCTTGATGGATCTTCACTGGAGAGAGCTGTCAGCAGCTAAATAGAGACTAAAACACCATTTAGACCATGGGCTGCAAAGTGTGACCAAGGGCAACTTGAGCAAATCTTCGGAAACAGAGGAATAAAAAGAGAACAGGACTGAAGGATATTGTAGCAGGTAGGGGCCCTTGAAAAACTCAGCCAGTCCAAACACTCCTCCCTCAGCTGGATTAGACCTCCATAACCTTTCCTCCTTGTGCAGCCTGTTCTTGTAAACCACTGGTGATAGAGACACTGTTCTTCCTCTCTACTCTCTCCCTAGACAAATGAGGTACATATCACATTTACCCTATGTCTTATCTTCAAACTGAACACTCCATGTCCTTCAACTGCTTCTCGTCTGTGTTTTCCACTCCCCTGTTCATCCCCGTTACTACCTTCTGCATTCCCTCCACTTGCTCCTGTAGCCCCGTGTGATGCCCCAAGCTGGACCCTGCGCTCCACTGGACACTGAGCAGTCTGGACCTCCTGCATCCCAGGTTATACACCAGTTTATACAACCCAGTGTGGAGTTAACCTCCTTTGCACTACCTGACTCATGCTCAGCTTTCGATCTGCACTGCAGATCCTCTTCTTTTCCCCAGTGCAGATTCTCTTCTGCTCCTGTTGATCTGTTGCCTTGTGGTTGGCCTCCATCAATCCTATCTTTCTGTGTGCAAGATCTCTCTGCTAAATCCTCCTTTTCCCCATGACCCTTTGATCCATGGAGATTACTGTATATTCTCGCAAATACTCAGCTTCCAGCACAAAGTTTCTATACCAAGATACCAATGGAAATACTGTGCTCTCTTCTTTCTAACTTTCTCTGACACCCACAGAACCGGTGGTGACCCAGACCCTTTAGAAGTCAGACTGATCATCTCCAGCTCTCAACCCTGGGAGGCATCAAGTATTTCATGCCCTGTGTACACAGCCTTCTGCATGTCAGGGAGGGGCTATAGGCTTTTGCATGTAGAGAGGCCACAACGCCTTTCATTTCATGGCTAAAGAAAAGAGAGTCCCTCCATTCATTCCTTCTGAGCAGGTTTTCCAACCCCTCCCATCTTGACCCTGATTGCTTATCAGCTGGGATATGTTTATCCTAAATCTTTCTTTTCTCCTTTTCACGTCTCCCCCTCCACCTCTCCCTTTTCTGCTTTTTCCCCCACTGTTTCTCTCTCTCAGCAGCCCACATGCACACCCCCTTTCCAAGGCCAGGGCTGAGCTTGCAGAGGAGTGGAGCTTCAGACTAAACTTTAATTTGCACGCTCCCTGTTTCAAGGGCACAAGACATTTTTTTCAGCTGTTGTTCTCCACCGCAGAACTGGAAGGTTCTGGTTTGTGCCACTGTCGATTGAGACAGCACCAGCATAATTACAGCATGTTCCCTCCCTGTGGAATTTAGCAGAGACCAGCTCCTTTTATAGCCCGGCCAGAGCCCCTCTGAGGGACTGCTCCTGTGCCTCTGATAGTCTTTTACACTCTCTGTCCCCGGGACTGACGTGAAAATGCTGCAGCATTGACCTCAAGCCCTGCAGGTCCTTTGAGTGGTTCCTAGAAAACCCTCCTGGCACCTTGCCCATGGGGTACAGTCACAGCTCTGCCCTGGGAAGGCTGTGCCTGGCATTGGCCCGCGTCTCTGCAAAGTCCCTGCTGCTACAGACACTATGCAGAGACCAGGTCCTTAAAAATTTGACATTATAGAGGATATAGTGTGACCCCTCCCAGCTGTCCATATCTCCCATCTCCAGGAGCTCTACATGGCTACCACTTCCTAGATAATTCCTGAGCCCTTTTCCTTAGTCTAGGTTTTACCCAAGGAGCATTCATACCATCCCAACCACTCTTGCCTGCAGGGTCCCTGCAGGGCAGAGGTAAGGATGCAGATCAGGAGCTAACCTCCAGTGATGAAGTCTTGCACTGCTGTTGCCTGAGAGATGCTTGTGCTGTGGGAAATCTGGGCCTCTCAGGCATCCTGGCAACAACAGCAGTGGCTGGTCAGGCTGATTAAATAGCAAGAATTAAATAGCAAGAATTAAATGGGAAGAAGGGAGAACGTGTGTGTGTGTGTGTGTGTGTGTCCCGCCCAGCCTTTCAAACCCAGCTCTCAGCCCAAATCACACGGAACGAACAAAGTGCAAATGGGCATCTTCTCTCCATGACCTCCGACTTTTTTTGTATTTTCATCCTTTCTCTGACTCTGAAAACCCATCCTCTTGCTGGCCCCATACCTCCTGGTCTGCTGTTGTTTCTCCACATTTCCAACAATTGGAGAGTATTAGCAGAGTCAAGTGTATGCAACTGCTTCCCAATAGATGTTTCATGAAGGGGACCGGAGGTTTCCCCTGGACCTTTCTATAGTGTTCTTTTTTGCTCCTTCTGTAAAGACCCAGTCTTACTGTGAAGAAATCCTGGAGTGTTTCTTTTAGACTCACAGAAGCAGGATATTGCAAAATCCCTAGAGTCTAGGAGACTGAGACTGAATGGAAACCAAGGAGTCTCATTCTTCTGAATTGCTTGGATGTTTTGGCTTTCTTCAGCCCAAGGTGCATGGGGTGGGGACAAAGTACCTTAGGGTTATCTGCAGTGTGTTTAGGGTCCTGTCACTGCCTTCCCAGGCAACCATTTGGCCAAGTGAGACATATTTAATTACCCACTGGGAAGAGTGTTAGTTTGGGAAGTGAGATGGGATTTTAAACTCCCTTGCAGTGTCTCATCATGTGTCTCCCCAGCTGTGAAATAAAAACTGCAAGAGTGGGGTGAAAAGAGCTAACACTATCATGAATAACAAGAACAAGTGCGTTTCTGATCTTTGGAATGAGATGGTCTTTTCCATCAAAGCACACAGCTCTACTAATAAATTGAACAGTGCTAAGCACAGATACTGGAACTTGATTGTTAGCATGATGCTTGGCACAGTTTTGGCCCCAACCAACTAGTGCCAGCCTAAGCCATCCTGAATCTGCACAGGGCAATGTCTTCGTGGTCTGAGCACAGGGATGCTGCTTCACCCAGATGAGGTCCAGGTGGAGAACCCAGTCCTTTGGGGTGCCCCATCTGAACCCCCTCTGGATACAGCGAGCATGTGGCCACAGCACAGCTGAGCCTGTTGATGTATCACTCCTCTTGCCTTGCTTCTCAAACCCTTTACATAAACATTTGCTAGTGGACAGGGTTGGGAAAGAGCGCGTAAGCAGACAGAGCTCTGCTCTGACTCATTGCGGCTGCTCAGATGTTTTTGCCATGCTTTTCACGCAGATGAGCTCAGACCATGGCAGAGGTCAAACCAGCACGTGATATCTTTAAACAGCCCAGAACTGAACCAGATAGTTCTTCCCAAAAGCCTTTCCTGATGATTTTTTTTCCTTCCTGGCATATCCAAGCCATGGCAGAGTTTCTGCTTGCGGCACTTGGAAAATGCAGCAACTGCATGTTAAAAAATGCAGGGGAAATAAAAACAACAAAAGAAAAGGGCAGATAGTACAGGGTAGTTCTTATTTATCTCACACTGGTTGCAGAGATCCTCAGGCTGAGATCGGATGGGGAAGAGATGTCCATTAACTCCATCGCCTTCATTCCCCACATAAAGCTTTCTCCGCACTTTGCCACTCTGGTCCCCCCACTGCTGCCCCTGCCCCCCGTCCCATTAGGACCCAGCAGGCTGTCGGAAGCATAATGGAAGAGAGAGCTTTCATCCATCATAGACCTTGAAGAGTTCAGTGAGGCAGAGCCATCACAGAGGAGAAACATTCCTCCGTGAATCCCTTCTTGTCTCTCGGGTGGGAAGGGGGAGGAGGAGGGAGAGATAAGGCCAAACTAATTTGTCTTTTTTAATTGGCTCAGAATACTTGAACGAAAGCTGGTTTGTTATCCTTGGCTTTGCTCTGGCAGGCGTCCAGGATGGAGGGCAGAGACAGAGGCTTCTGAAGAGTTAACCTCTTCTAAATATCCTATTAGGATCCTCTCCATTTAGTGTAAGGACGATGTAAGCAGAGACAGAGTGGGAGGGCCTCTTTGTCTTTCTTTTTTCCCTTTTTCTATTAGAAACCCATCCTTGGAAGGGACACAGGGACATGCAGAATAGCAAAGGCCCAAGGGTGAGAGTCTTCTGGTCAAATTTTGCCATATGCCTTGTAAACATCCAGAGCTGAGCTAATCACCCTGAGCTCACTTCGCAGTCAGCAAAGAGAGACAGGCACTTCTAAGGCACAGTTCAGTTCATCTCAGCCTAAGGCAGGCATCTCAAAGAGGTCAAATGATTCATGCCTGCTTGTCTGCAAGGGTCTGCAGGGACTGGAAAGGGAGCCTAGAGGCCATCAGCTTGAATGGACATATCCATTTAGCTGCACACATACAGGCACCTAGTGTCCTCTGAGGTGCTCTAGGGTTTATCATAGAATCGTAGAATGGTTTGTGTTGGAAGGGACCTTAAAGATCACCTAGTTCCAACCCCAAGACATGTTTTTTCTGAGACATTTACATTTTCCTGGTGTCACACAGATATGATGACAGTTCTGTTGGAGACCTGTGCAGGTCTTGAAGAGCAGCTGGAGGCTGAGGGCATCTAAAAGTCACTTGATGCCTACTCATGGACAACTGAATCAAGCTGCTAAAGTCAAAGCAGATGACTCGGGCTCTGGATGTCTGGCCCTAGCTGACCAAGTTTTGTGCACACAGCAGGGAAGAAGTGGTTGCAAAGTCAGGGTTGAGGCCAGATTGACTGGCAATCCATGATTTGTGTTTCCATGCCGCAAGTGACTGTTGAGTGACCCATTTGTTCTAGAAAAGAGATGAAAAAATGCTTTAAAACAAACTCAAAGCCATATTTACAAGATCATTTAGGCATGAACTGCACCATGTGTGTCCTCTGTCAGTCTTCGTGGTCATGATGTCCAACATGCTTCCTTGAAAGGTTCCAGCTCTATCTTCCATGAGGACACATGATGTGTATAGAGCTGAGTTCAGGACCAGGCTGGTGGGGCTTAGAGCAACCCTGGACTTTGCCAGGGCTCCTCACACAGTCAGCTCAGGTCCAGCAAAGAGGCAGTTAGCAGAGAACCAGTGATGCTGCATGCTTTGGTTTCCTCTCATGCTCGGATGGGTGGATCCTTTGTTTGCAGATGGTTACAGTCACAGGTCAAGGCCTGTGCCCTCCACATGTCTGGGAGCATCAGATTTGCTTTGGTCTCTGACAGCATTACTGCAAAGTAATTTCTCTCATTGGACCATGCGACTTTAGTAGGCAAAGAGGCGAGAGGCAGTGCTCAGCGCTTGACATACAGTTTGCAAGGTCTAGGGTTAATTTTGTGTTCAGTTATAAATTTCCCTTTGTAGAGCTGTCAGGCCTAATTGATTTAGGAGCCAAATTCCCATTTCTCAAAGTAGACTTATCTGGGCTTGTAAAGACTGAAGTTTGCTTTCAACCCCAAAGCAGGAGAGTTAACGTCCCTTCTAGATGGTCTGCCATCTTAAATCATGTTAATTAACAATGTCATTTAATTCATGTAAATGTCTGATCCCTTTTTTTTGGAAACCCATGTTCCTATCAAAACCCATCATGTGGGCAGTTTAGTTGCGTTCCTCTGTCTTATGGAAAAGATAGTGCAAAATCTAGTTTGCAGGGGTTTTGTTTGTGTAAATAAAATCTACAAAGTGAGAAAGGGGAAAATGTCCTGGAGAAATATGGCAAAGCCTGGAATAGTACAGCCAGGGCTGTGTTTGCCAGGGCTGGAAATCCCTGCTCCCCATTTTCATTGACAAAACCTGTTAGAGTTCACCCACTGTGACCCAAGTAATGCCATCAAAAGACAGTCCCACCCTCTGGGTTTTGGTTTTCTCAGATGTCTTAATCAGCTTGTTTGACAGACGCAGGCAGATACAGAGGGTGGCCTTGCAGCCAGACACTGGTGTGAGTGCCCGCTGTGATGGGTCTCCTTCCCTGCTCCACCCCAGAAGTCCTGAGATGCCTGGGGCAAGTCACATCGTATGGCATCTGCCACAACCCCAGCTGACAAGGGTCAAAGCACTACAGGATTGGAAGGGGCTCCTTGAGGGCATCTTGCCCATCCTCCTGCCTCAAGGCTGAGTTGGCTGTATCTATCCTTGTCAGAGGCTGTTCTGAAGGATGCTGAGTTTCCCAGGCAGTTTCTTCTTCCTAGACTTCCCTGTCCTTGCCATTAAAAGTCCCTTCCCTCCCTTCCTCCCTCCCTTCTTTTACCTCTCATGAAGGAATGTCAGTCCTCAAGTGTCTCTGCAGACTAACCAATTTCAGTGCTTCCTCCTTAATCTGTCGTTTCTACTCCTTTAGTCATTCTCTTTGCATTTTTTTTTGGGCTGTCCCCAGTCTGACCCCTTTTTCCCTTGAAGCCCAGGGCCCAGGAGGGGGCCCAGAGCTCCAGCTGAGACCTTCCCAGCACCAAGGAGATAACTTCACTAACTAACTAACTAACTTCAAAGATAATGCCATAATTCCACAGAGCTCCCCAAAGGCTCAGACATTTCCCAGCTTCCCAGTGATTCCCATTATGAAAGGAGACTGAGGAAGTCTCTTGGTCTGCAGATATAAGACACCCCCATTTCGGAGTCCACGGGTCAGTCATCCAGCTGGCCAAGCCTAGGTCTCTGCTGCTGAGTGGAGCAAGTAGTTGTGGTGGCTCTAGTCAATGCTGGGTGGGATTTGGTTGCCACATGGGTGTCTAATGTCATTTTGGCCGGAGATCCTGCTGCCATTTAGATCAGTGTGACCCTCATGCCATATCTTTTGACCCTGTGTTGACATCTCAGGTGCTTTCAGACATCCTCAGTGCCTCTGTTTGGCCAACTGAATTATGTCTAAGGGTACCATGGGGGATAAAGGGAATATAAAGGGAATTTAGACATCCAGCTTGCAGGAATACACTGGCCTGGATAAATTTATTAGTCTTAATCCACAACTGAGTCCTGACTTGGTGTGCAAAGTCTTACAGCCTCCCTTGCTCTGTTTTCACTTCTACATTGTCCATGTCCATCGCTTCTCCCCATGCAAAGACTCCCCTTGCCCTGCTCGATGGAGGCATTGCAGGGCCCCATCCCATCTACATCCCTGAGCATCTCTTGGGAGCACAGCACTGAAACACCTCAGAGGGACCCCAACATTTGGGACTTGAGTCTTGTACAGATGAAAGGGGTGGTTAAACACGGTCCCTCAACTCTACTAACCCTGTTGAGCCCTGCACAGAGAGGAGCTGCCTCCTCCTGCATGGGGATGTGCTGGAGGCTGAGCAGAGCCCACCGCTCTCTGGAAACCCCCCTCCCCTTCCCCATGCCTCGCAGACCCAGGCACCCCCAGCCCTCCGAGGGCTCTGACAGTAACCATGCCATGGGGGGCTGTCAGTCAGCGCAACGTTGGGCAGTGTCAGCCACAGTTTGCTGTAATCTCCTGGGGGGGAGAGTGGTGCCAGAAGTGACAGCTACCTTTATCCACATCCCGGGGATATAAACAATATCGTGAAATAATGACAAGGGGAGCATAAGCATCAATATCCTTCAGCTGCTCCGGCCCCCCTCTCTCCGCCCTGGAGTATGTTCCTGAAAAGCCTTGTTTCCTAATACCTGGGGTTTCTTTGCTTATTAGCCTTATCTGCTGGAGCAAAGTACCTCGGTGAAAGACATTTTTTGGTGACGTTTTTTGGAATGTTTTTGTAATCCTTGCATTTATAGGCAAAGACAAGGAGATCAAAGCTGCCCAGGGTTTATAAAGCATGTCAGGCTGAAAGTTTGACATCAATTAAAGTGATATACACGTTGTCCAGATTTATGAGAAAACACTGATTTCGCCCCATCCCCTGCCCCCAAATCAGTGAGACTCTTTGCAATGACTTGCATCTCTTTTCAGGCTGTTGATGAGTGATTGGGGATCTGAGAGCAATGTGAAGGGGACCTGGTGCTCAGTGCTTCCCAGCTGCAAGTCCTGGCCTGTGTGCACTGAGTTGTCTGGTCTCAGCTGCTTCTATTCACTCTGCTGGTGGCACTGCAGTGGAGGCAGTCAGAAATTACTCACTTATGTTTTTAGAAGGGAAAAGGGGACACAGGACCGAGAATTCAATTTCCTTCTTAATGCTTTTTTTGAGTCTTCTTTTGTCATCTTTTGTGGTAGAAATTTTTTTGTTATCACCATGAGGAATGGATGAAAATTGTAAAGCTTTCACGTTTTGGCTGAAAATGGACAAATTCCCTCTTGAAAGGCTACTGAGGGATTTCCTACTGAAAGGGTTTTGGGTCCCCATCCCCACCATTTTCCCAAATACTGTCCCAGAGTGGATACCCTCTCTGTGACACTGCAGGAAAGGTTCAGGAGAGCCCTGTGGCTTGGATGTTTGGGAGAGAAGAAGAGATTTCAGTTCATAGCCCCTTTCAGGCTCAGGAAACTGAGACTGAAATCATCTGTTTCCCAGCAAGGAGCCATGACCTCCTGTCCAGCCTTCTTGCTGAGGCTGGCCAACTCTGTATCAAAAAATATGTGACTTGTAGACCATGAAGGTAACTGAGGGGAGGGAAGGCTGGCTGTGTGCTTCATCTTTAGGCTGCTCCCCTGTACAGGTAGACTCTGTTGTTGTCTGTGCATTTGCATTGATGAAGTAAGATGGTGGGGATGGAGGCTGGAGTCTCTGCTTTATAGACAGAGACTCCCTCTCCCTATGGTCTTCTGTGATTTGCACTTTTTGTGCAAGGTGATAAAATACAGACTAGCAAAACCTAACCTCCAAGAACATCTTGGAAAATATTTTTGGTGCCCAACTGTGCTTTGCAGCACCCCTGTCTTTGGAAATTTGGTCTTTAGAGAAGATCTGAAATTCCAAGAGAAAGTCTGCTTTACCTCATCTGGAGGGAGCCCCTAGACATGGATTTGGAAGCAATGGGGCTGCTACCACCTTTCTGAGCAAGCCAGATGGTGGGGGCTGCTGGGTGAAGCTATGTACGTTGCTGTTGTGCAGATTTCATTCGCCTATGGTTTCTGTCCAGTCAGTAAATCATGCAGAATCATTTTCCTGTGGGTGGCTGGAGTAAATATGAAAAAAATCCTGAATATCTGAGAACCTAAAAAAAGGGTTCTGGACCTAAAAATGTCCAAAGGGAAGACAAGGAGGGGGGGAGGATAATAAATGCAAATTAAATAGTTCATCCCTAAATTAGACCTTGCTTCCATCTCATTTCCCTTGCTACGTTTCAGATATCCTCTGAGTGTTTCCTGGCAATCCCTCTGCATTTTTAACATCATAATTTTGTTCATTTACCCCGGCGTTCACTGCTCTTCCTGTGTCTTGTGACCGAGGGTTGATTGCAGTGAATGTTATTCTCCAAGAACAAAACAGGAGCTGATTGTCCCTTTAACCCTCCTGGAAACAAACCCATCCAAACCAAGAAATACTCCAAAAGCACCTGTGACAATCAGAAACAGAGCTCACTGGGTGGAAGGAGCAAGAGGTAAAGACACCACAAAAGGGATAGACACATGGTCACAGACCCGATTGCTTGGGGTCTTCCTCCCCAGCAGCCTCAGGAGCTGCCCTGAAGTGATGTTGCCATCACAGATTTGCTGCAAAACCGCTGTTGGTTCAGTCTTTCTGGGAAGCCCCCGATTGCAGGACAAGCTGATGAGCCCACACTTTCAGCTTCAAAAGTTGTTAGTTCTCCCTCACCTTTGTGGAGAAAAAGTAGAATTCTCTAGGAGGGGAAAAGATGATTGAAACTCAGCAATGTTTTTAAAACCTCATGGTTTTCATGCTAATCTGATAGTTTCTTCCGGGACTTGAGGTATGGCACATGGGAAGGTGCCACAAAGCCTGGCTTTGCCTGTGTGCTCCCAGCCTACCCCTGATCCAGCCTAGGATATCTCAGGACATCTGAGACAAGCTTACCTTGCATTTCATTTGTGAAAGAACTGAAGATGTGCCACCTGGATCACACGGGCAACCCGAACAAAACTACTCCGTGACTACCTGGAGCTGTCAGTCCAAAGGGGTGGATTCGCCTCAGCAACCACGTTTGGAGAAGAGAAAGAAATGGAAGTGGAGATGTTCTTTGAGGTGTTCTTCTGATCAATGCCAGCAGCATTTTACAGATGCTTGTGAGCAAACCCATCCAGACACTAAGGGTCCAGATCCAAGTTTTACTCTCTGTGGATGTGAAGCCAGTTTAAGGGTGTCTGGCCCTAGTGATGTCCCCCAGGTCTGTGGCCCAGGCTGACAAACCTGCAGTTACTCTGATGACGAAATTTCTGGTGCTGTACCAGGTCATTGCAATGATTAGGATTAATGAGAAAGAAAGGAAAAAAGAGAAGGAAAAAAAGAAAAAAAGAAAAAAGGATAAAAAGAAAAAAGAAAAAAGAAAAAGGAGAAGGCAAAGGAGAAGGAGAAGGAGAAGAGAAAGAAAAAGAAAAAGAAAAAGAAAAAGAAAAAGAAAAAGAAAAAGAAAAAGAAAAAGAAAAAGAAAAAGAAAAAGAAAAAGAAAAAGAAAAAGAAAAAGAAAAAGAAAAAGAAAAAGAAAAAGAAAAAGAAAAAGAAAAAGAAAAAGAAAGAAAAATGAAAATTAAAAAAAGGAGGAAAGGCCTGCACTCAAAACAATAGGATGCGAGTCTTCAGTTCCCCTCTGCTTTCTGTACACTGTTCCTTGACTCTCCTAAACCAGCTTTCTCATCAGAGAAAGGTCACTGAACTGCATCTTGAGTTATGGGACAAGTCCTTCTCCTCATAAACACATGAAGGATCTGGCAGGTCATGCTGGAGACTGTGTTGGAGAAATGGTGCTTTCAGCATCCCCTAGGAGCTGCTGGCTTCCTTAAAATGCCCCAGAAACTGTGTGGGCCAATTACAAAAAATATGATCATTATGACTTAGCTGAAGCTGTAACAGGAGAAGTGATGAGATAGTTCTGGTTTCTCCTCACACTACAGGGTTTAGGAACTGCTGATACAAGTCAGGTGTTGTGAGGCTCATGGCAGTGCTTGGGGGACTGAGCTGGGAGATAACGTGGTGTTGTGATTCCTACCTTTGCTCAGAACAGGAGAAAAGGGAGCAGAACGATGTGTTTCAGGAGTTAATGTCCACCGTGGGAAGCTTGGGTTTTAGTCCCTGCATTGTCATGAGTTTCTGAGCTGCTCTGTGCCACAACAGTGTAATGAACATGGCAGTTTTCAGCAGCCACGGGGATTTTCTACTTCCTCCAAGCAAAACCCAGTGCTACAAGGAGCCTCCCAAATCTTAAGACACTGGGCCTCCTCCTACACATTTCAACACCTCCTCCAGATCAGACTCCAGACCAAGGATAAGATTAAATCATTTATTGCCTTTGCATTGAAAAACATCACAGCAAAGCAGTTTTTCAGCTCCCCTTTGCCAACAATGGCTGTTTAATATGTCCTATGACAGGCACTGGACATGTCATCCAGGCAGTCAGCAGAGCCTGGAGGGATTCAGGTCATGCTAAAGCAGACCTCTGCATCCAGCTGAATTGCTCTCCGGGCTTCACTGACTGTAGTGACTATGATGAATTCGGATGCCTAAACACAGAGGTTTAGCACTTTGTGGGATCCTTTGGATCCAATCCTGAGAGTCACATCCTGGTGGTGTCATTTATCAGGGAAAGGGAGGAGATGTGCAGTGATATTTGATGAAGTGTGGTCCCACAAGCCTGTGCACGTGGCCCAGCCTGTCTGGCCATCTTTTGGAGGAGCACTCTGAAAATGCCTATAGCACCGTGAGTCGGCATGGCAGCTTTTGTGTCTTAGCATCAAACACCATTGAAAATGGACCAGAATCAACACTTACGTGCTAAAGAGCTGATGCAAGGGTTTCCAGTACAGCTATTGTAGGCTGAAAACAAACCAGAAGCCCCTATGGGACTCCCTCTACTGTCCTTTTGCTAATCCCTGGAACTATTTAGGACCTCAGGGTGTACAAGTTTTCTTGAAAGAAAATCAATAGTTTCTGCAGACATCAGTGGCTCAGCACTTTCCACCTTGAGATTTTACAGTGGAAGCTGATGCTTCATCACTGAACTGAGCTGAATAATCAAATTTACTAGGGAAAGAAATAATAGTTACTGCTTCTACGCAAGGGATGTTAGAAGGTTGTCTTTAATTGTGATGCAACCACATTCTTTACTTCCTATTTTGCGCCAAATCAGAAAGGACTTTGCAGACCTGTTCTGCTCATTTCTCATAAATTTTTGGAGACCTTCAGCTTCTGCAAGCTCTGTTATTCAGCCTGTGCATGCACTTACTCCTTGTTTACAAAGCCATGATGAAAAAATTCAGTCTAGGAAAGGCACCAGAAAGAGGGGTCCCTCTTCTAACTGTATCCTGGGCTGCATCAAGAGAAGTGTGGCCAGCAGGTCGAGGGAGGGGATTCTCCTCCTCTATTTTGCTGTCTTGAGATGCCACCTGCAGCACTGCATCCAGCTCTGGGGCCCCCAGCATCAGAAGGACATGGACCTGCTCAAGTGGGTCCAGAGGAGGCCACAAAGATGATCAGGTGGCTGGAGCACCTCCCCTGTGAGGACAGGCTGAGAGAGTTGGAGTTGTTCAGCCTGGAGAAGAGAAGGCTCTAGGGAGACCCCATAGTGGCCTTCCAGTACCTAAAGGGGGTCTACAGGAAAGATGGGGAGGGACTCTTGATCAGGGAGTGTAATGATAGAACAAGGGGTAATGGTTTTAAACTGAAAGAGGGTAGATTTAGATTAGATCTAAGGAAGAAATTCTTCCCTGTGAGGGTGGTGAGGCCCTGGCACAGGTTGCCCAGAGAAGCTGTGGCTGCCCCCTCCCTGGAAGGGTTCAAGGCCAGGTTGGACGGGGCTTTGGGCAACCTGGGATAGTGGAAGGTGTCCCTGCCTGTGACAGAGGGGCTGGACTAGATGGCCTTTAAAGGTCCCTTCCAACCCAAACCATTCTATGATTTTGTGATTCCAAAGAGCTACCTCTGAAAAAGAAGTCAACATAACCACCGGAGAGAGGAATGCACAGGAGTTCACTGTTGTCTATATAGCAGTGGGATATGGGACTGTAGCTTTACCTGTCCTGATTGCAATGATTCTTCTTACGTTTACAGCAGGAAAGAAGTGGAAATAAGTGTTTTCACCATCAGGAGTGGAAATAGGCTCTGCATGGAGGCAGTGGGGAGAAGAGATGGAGCCAGGTTAGAATGGCATGGGTGAGTTTCTCAAAATACTGTGTTGTGGACCCTGCCAAACTCGGTGTCTTGTCTCTGGTCTCACCTGCCAGCAGTGCCATGGAGCTCATGTCTCCAGCTGGAGGCAAAAATGATGTGGGGACTTTCTGGCTGACAAAGACCAGGTTACCCTGAGGGCTGTGATCAGTCCCTTCCTCTATTCACAGCCACATCATGGTCTTCTGTGAAGCAAATGTATGGGACTCCAAAGTATCCCTGGTGCCCTCAAGGACCTGGTGGGCCACATATTATGTGATTACACCACAGTCCCGCACCTCAGGGCCAACATTTTTATGAAAACAACTCTTCTTTGAGTTGAAAAGACCAGAAAACTGGGCTTCAGGAATGTCAGATATTACTCATGCAGCTCTCGGAGGCAGAGGGGACCTGACGTCAGAGCATCAGTCAAGCAGGAGACCAAGGAAGAAGATAACAGGAGCACACAAAGAAACAAGTTATGGTGGTATGAGCTCCTTCACTTCAACTTAACTATATCTCCTGGTGGACTGTAATGGTGTCATGGTGGCTGTAATGCTGACTGTGCCCACACAACAGCTCCTGAAGCTGAAGGTGAAGAGCTGTGGTCCCTGCCTAGAAAAAAACTGTGTTGGCAGGACTCCCAGACTAGCTGCAATTTATAATGGCACAACTGGACTCTCTCTCACTCAGTCTGTTTTGTTCAGAGCTTTAAGCTGTGGTTTAGCTGATATTTGCTGTTTTGCAGTGCCTGTTTCCCGGTGTTGTATCCTGGCATCCCCATCCAGGTAAACTAGATGGTGTAATGGTGAGGAGGGAATGGGCTTCTGGTTTGGGGGACAAATCCCTTCCTCCTCCCACAAAGAATTCAGATCATTCTTTTCAGGTGAATGAAACAATACCAAATATTTCATTTTCTCTTGTTTTATTAATCTCACAAGAAGTTGAATAAGGGGTGTATAGCTTCATTTCAAGGCAAAACCATTGCCCAAGAAAGAAAAGGCAAGAAATTTCATTTTGAAAGTCAGGGCAAAATGCTTCAATGTTTTCTCCATTTATTTTTTTTTTTTTTTTGGCTGAAACAGCTTGCCAAATTTGGCCTGAACTTGCAAAGAGACTTGATCTGCCAGAACCTGCATTTTTCAGTGAATTAATGATTGTCATGAAAAATTTCAGCCAGCTGAGACAAAACCCAGAGCTGTTTTGAAGAGATAAAGTTAAAATGGTGCAAAAGTCTTCGCAGACAAGCCTTTATGGTTAACTTCTTAAAGGAATGCATGTACCTAACTCCCTCTCAAATGACGGAGAGTTAGTACTTAATTCTTGGATGACATTGGCCCTTCATGCTTATATGGTGACGACTGTTTTCGACCGAACCAATGACCACTGAAAGCAAAAAGCAGAGTTCGCACTAACTCCCTTCACCCCCATCCAAGGATTTGCGCAGACTTCTTTACACGACTATTTGAGCTGCGTTTGGTAGCGTACCACCCGACGTTAATGGATCTGGCCCTTCTCCCTAGAAGCAAACTTCTGCACTTGGCAGGTTTCAAGCCCAGCTTGCTTTAGCTATATAATGCAGATTCTGCTGAAAAATCCCAGTGACCAGCTCTGCTCTTTGGCCTTGCTTCATTTTCAAATCAAAGAACAGCCTCAGCATCCTCCCTCATCCTCCCTTTTATTTCCCTCTTGGCAAAAAATAAATGCGTATATTTTTCCTAAGATGCTGGTATCTCTGCCCAGAACATGCCATGATATTATTTTTAACTCTGTTTTCTCTTCCTTGCTTTTCTTTATGGAAGAACCTTGGAAGCTCTCTTTTTTTTTTTTTCATCTGCACCCACATCTGCTTTGCCTTTTCCTTCCCTTCCTCACCTCTCTTGATAAAAGACCCTGGTCCAATTCCAGCAAAGTGCCAAATGTACCGTGCACAGAGATGGGCAGAAATACCTCAGCTGATTAAATCACCCTTTTTAAATAGCCTGAGCAGTTAATGTCAACTCTCCCTGCCAAACAGTTTCTTGCCTACCCATATCCGTTCAGCAGCGTGGCAGCCAACCTCTCTTGCTCTTGACTTGTGCTGAGAAAAGGCAGCTCACAAGCCAGACAGATATGTAGACATCCCCTGAAACAACGGGAGGAGGTGCAAGTGAACAGAAAGAAGCACTGCTGGGCAGATCAGACATTGCATTTCACCAAAAAACTTCTGTTTCCTTGCTGCGTGTGGACCAAGCATTGTGCTAAGAGCCTTAGAGGACTGATTGCTTAGTTGCAGTGTATCTGGAGGCTGTAGGTGAGTTTGGAGCTTCGCTGTGTCGGGGCCATTGTAGATGGATATAGGGGAGCCTAAAATCTAGCCTTCTCTATGGTGCCTCTGAGGAAAGGCTGAGGGGGACTTGATAAGGTGGGAGTTACCTGAAGACTGGTGGTAAGGAGCACAGGGCATAGGGATCATGTGGAAACAATGCTGTCTGGAAAGCCACAGGGCAACGAGGTGTTTTTAGGGGCTCAGATGTGTTTTGGTGGCCACCAAGGTCCTGCCTTATCTCTGAGACATCATGGTGCTTCCTGGTGCCTCGAGTTTTCTTCTCAAGGACGTGGGTCAAGTGGCTGCCCTGCTCATGCATGGCTGAGCTCCCAGCAGCTCTGAGGTTCCAATTCATGTAGGGAGAAGGAAGGAGGTGATTCTGACTTGCTGAGCACTCAGAACCTTGCAGATGTTGCATCCCAGAGAAAAGTCTGAAGGAGAAGAGGAATAAGCAGGTGACCTGGCTTCCTCTAGGCTGGCTGTGGCCAGTAGAGGACCAGGGAAAGAGAGGCCCTTCTGACTAAGAACCAGCTTTCTCTTTAGGATGTAAAAGCCTCTTTTTCCCCACCCCCCATCAATACTGGCGAAGGGTGGTCTGGTTGGACTGCAGCAAAGGTTGAGACATTGTCCTGTGCAATGTGTGTGCAGGTTCAACTGCACTTCTGCGTCTGATCTCTGGGCGTTGCAGGGTCTTAATGTTTCCTTGTCCTCATTCAGATCCAGGCCATTGGCACTAACAGGTGACTGGGCCTGTGGACTAGGGAAAATCCTTTCCACAAGACATCACAGGGCTCCAGGTCACTGTGGGTTTACAATACAATCCACATGAAAACAGAGTGGATGTTTATATGTATAGAAAGAAAATCCAATTTTATAACAGCAATACACCAGGGTTTCGTAAGGGATACAAACCTTTATGACTGAGGGGAGGAGGTAAATGGAGTCTAGAAAAAATATCTTATGGGAGCTGCTCATCCTGCTGCTGAAGGTATCTGGCACCTTCTTTCAATGCAATCACTCCCCAGTGAAATATCACCCTGGAGCCAGTAGCTCGGAGAGGGGACTCTGGACCAGAGCATCCTGTACCCAAGCCCTGTTATTGAACATTTGTCTGCAAGCACAGCCCTTGCCTGTCCTTCCTGTTCCCAGGCAGAAGTCAAGGTCTCCACGGCAGGAGAGCCTGACGCAGGCAGCTCCCCCCCATGACGCTCCTGCGCCTGGGTACAGAACATTCCCATGGGGAGGTGAGGGGTGGACACCAGGGCCGGGGCACAGATGCACGCTGCCTGTTACCTTGAGCGCCAGGGAATGGCTCTGAAGTGAGCGGGGATGCGGTCGGCTTGTTTTGCAGTCTTACTCCAAGTAAGAGGAGGAGGAGGAGGAGGAGCGGGGCCACTGGCAGGGATTACATGGGAGACTGCGTTGGAAATAGCTGGCACAGCTGCGCTCTGTCCTGTGGCCTTCACCTTGCTGCTTTGCTAGGGGAAAAGGAAAGAGGGGGACTTGGCTGGGGAGTCCTTTGATTTCTCCTGCCTTCATACTCTGGTTTCTTCCCAGGTGGAAGGACTCTCTCGTCCCACAGGCAAGCACACTAGCATGGATTGGATCCATACTATTAAGCTCTCTCCACCTTTAGAAAAGGATGGCCACATTCAAAATGACTATTGGGAATGGTGCCTGGCCTGTGATAACCCCCAAACCGAGCCTGGGACTAATCTGGGTCAGTGCTAGCCAGGCCAAGCCAGACCTGTGCCAGACCGAGCAGGATGGACAATTTGGAGATGGAGGTTCAAAAGGATTTTTCCATGTTTCAGTGTGAGACAGAGCAATGTGGGGGTCCCCTTTCCCTCTGCCCATCTTTGTGAGCTCCTCCTGCTTCAGAGGGAACATTGGTTGGGCATTTTCCCTGCAGTGAACCATCCTGATATCCCGTCCTTTTGCATTCAAGGGGGACAAGGCTGTGAGAAACCCTCTGAGTGAAATACAGCCTGTCCCTAGGGCTCAGACCTTCTGTACTTATGTACAAGGAACTGAGGCTGGGAAACAGAAGGCATGTTCAGACCACCAGCCCAGTGGGTGTTGCTTTTATCCCAGCAAATAGTTTTAGATTTGCAGGTCACACCTTGGGGCTAGGATGTTATAGGTACATGCTGAAAGCTTTACAGTCTTCCATTTTCCTACTCTTTTTAGACCAAACCAAGGCAATGGTTTAGAAGCACATATAAGTGGGTGCATGGAGAGCACACACACACACACACACACAGTGCTCCCGCCCCTTCAGCATTCCCCAACTCCCCAACCAACCGTAGCTGACACTAGGCCACAAGCTGAGCCTTTCTTAGCAATTTTGGCTCCTAACATGCCTCTCCCTCAGGCTCCCAATGTTGTGGGAGTGAGAAGAGGGTAGGGGGATTGGGGGGAAGGGTGTAAATTGCTCACTGAGGATGCTATCACATCAAGCCCACTGTTTACAAGCTGCTGCCAGGTTATTGAAGATCAGAGACTTGCTGGGTCTAAACACAGCTACTCCTGGAGTGCAGCATGTCGAAGCTGGTTGATACATGTCCACCCACTGCCCTTGGGTTGACCTTTCAGACCTCAGAGTTATCAGAGGGAAGCGACCATGCGGTGGGGCTGGAGGACCACCTACGGTGCGACGTGAGCTGTGTGGCGATCTTGCACAGCTCAAGGAGCGGAGATCTAGAGATACAGTCTACACAGGGGGCTCCTGGCCCATATGGATTCAGGGCTGGGAACCTATATGAGCATCTAAACACCCGGGATAAATAACTGCCAGTGCATAGATGGCAGAAGTGGTTTCTTCCCAGTCTATCCAGTTGAGCTGATTAACTTCCTCTGTGGTGTTGGCCCATGAAGCGACGTGGCTCTGTCCACCAGGTGAAAACCAATGCTGGTGACTTCAGACAAAATTTGGCTTAGTGGATATATCTGTACCAGTAAATTTGACACAGCCATGAATTTGGTGATCTATACTGCTAAACTGTTAACATGCTCCCAGCATCAGCTTGGCCCAGCTCAAATAACACAGACCCAAACAATGCCTGGGCATTAGACTGGAGACAGCACACACCAGGGACCATTCCCAAAACATATTTTGGATCTGTCCACTTTGCTCTGGAGGTTGAGTGAGTTTAACAGTGTGGATGTGGCCAGAGCAGGCCAGCTGGCCTCAGCATCAGAGGACAGACTAGGTATTTTTTTTGTTTACCAGCAGAGCTGTAATGAGTAGGTTCAAAAGTTTAAGGTACTGGAGAGTCAACACCATCCAGAACAGCCCTAGCAGTGTTTGTCCTGCAGAAGCAAGGCTCTTGAGGTCCTTGGCTGAAGGTGGCAAAGGCAAAGGTCATTAGATGAAGATGGCAAAGGCGAGGTTCTGGTAGAGAAGGATGGCCAGAGCACACCCTTGCTGTAGGGCAGGGTCCAATTTCAAGTGCAGAAGGATTTGTTGTGATATTAATTTCTGATCTCCTGGATGGGACAGGCCAGTTGTTCTGAAGGTTTGATCTGGATAAGAAAACGTGGGCAAAGGCTCTCACATTTTCCTGTTCAGAGCAGCTGGACGCCCCTCCGCTTGAAAGAGCACATGCCCCAGGCAAGTCTTTTCCCTGTGGCTTGGAGGTTCTCTGTGTTCTGCCTAGCTTCTTTGCAAGGGGGTATCCTCTTAGCAATGGGCACTGCCCCGTATAGCTCCAGTCTTTGCCCTTCCAAATATATCCCTCTGGGTGAGCTGGGGACCTGGTTGGACTTGTAGGGCAGGGGAGAGCTCACTGGGAAGAAGGTCTGTTGTTGTGCACATCACATTGCCAGTCTTTAGCAGAGGGGAACCTGGAGGCCAGACCAGATCTTTTTTACAGGGGTTTCTTCCCAAATAAAACATATGAGCTCAGCTTCGGGTCAGGTTCCTACATGCCGCTCTCCACTTAGAAATACACTGAAATTTCTGCTCTGGAGTTGTTCCTCTGCTATTTACTTAGAGCTCCCTGGCAGGCACTCAAATTCCAGGAAAATTCAGAAAACTGACTGCAGTCTCTGTTAATGTCACACACAGAGGGATGTAGATACGAGCATCAAATGCCAGTGGAAGCAAATAGGTCCAAACTAGGTGTCCTCATTCCCAGACACCGACACGGTTACGGCTCCCATTTCTAGTCAAGTGGATGCACATGAACAGCCCCACAACTACATGCACTGAACCTTCCTCAGAGTGTGGCCCTCCTTATTACATTTATTGGTTTTATCCTTCAAAGACTTCACTATGAGCTGGTAATTGCATCCCACCTTCCTGTTACTGCCTGCTGACCCTTGATGGAGAAGTGATGACCACCACAATGTCTAAATCCAGAAGCAATAATGTTTCAGGCCCTCATGAGGCCAAAAAAAAGGTGTATTGTTAATACCTGAGTTGAGTATCAACATGAGAGCTAAGCAAGATACCCCGTTCTGAGGCCCATATTGTCCAGGCTTGGCTGCCAATAGGACTTAGCACCTTGATGGGCTTCCAGGGAACTCCATTTTGCACTTCACTATGAAGAATTTCCTCAAGAGAGTGGCATCTTTGGGAAGGAAAATCCATAATGAAAGCTGCAAAACAGGACCAGAGACTGAAATAAAATTGTTCTCTCCAAAATTTAGTAAGGGATATTGTAGGTAGGCCACAGGGGCACATGATCGTTCAAGATATAGAGAGAAGATTTGGAGAAGTGTTTTTTTCCCACTGTTTAAGTATTTTTGAGATTTTGGAAATATTTTCATGGTCCACCTGAGATCCAATAAGTTTTCCATCCAAATGAGGTGTTTTGGGAAATGTGGATGAATGAACTGTATTCTCAATGAGGGAGGTCCTTGCAGTTGAACTACCTGTCTAATAAGATACATCCTCCAATCTGAAGCTTTTTCAGCATCTGGGGCATTCATAACATCTCTTTCAGCTCCTGTAATAAGGACTGTGTTCATGCTATAGACTTTCCCTCAGAAAGGACATCCATGGGCTCTCTCTTCTCCTCAGCTGCCCATTTCCTTGAAGCTCACAGGAATAAAATACCTCTGCAATGTTCACCCTTTTGGCCAGGGAATCAGGGCCACAACAAGAGACCCTTTCCTCCCTCACTGGGTGGCCAGAAGCCAGGTGATACAGGGTTCATCAGTGTTGCCAGAAGGACAAGGGTTCAGAGGAACCATGTCCCCAAGGCCCTGCTCTCTAGACCCAGATGATGATGCTCTGCTAGTCCAGGACAGCTTCTCTTAACTTCATCCTCTCCAGCCCTTCCCCTTTGTGTAGATTTGTAGAACAGGAGTTTCACCCCAATAGCTGTTCTCCAAGGCACTAACCACTAGCCTGGGCATTTAGCATCCCAAATATCCAGGTTTTGCCCCAGGAAGTCCACCAAACTCCTAGCTTCTGTGGTATGAATCTCTCCTCCCCCTCTTTTGTGGCTGTTTGTCGATCCCAAGAGTCTGCCTGACAGCTTCAACTCATGTAAGCATATTTTCTCCGGGAAAAACTTGGTTTTGTCCAGATATTTCAGGTGGCATTTAGTGATAAGGAAAGTCTTGGGTGGTACAGCAGTTTCTCTTGGCTTCTTTCTAATATTGGAAGTGCCTCTGTTTTTGAAGAATATTCTCTCTCAACCAGTGCCACCACAGGGATTTTCATGTGCAGCTGCCCAGTGCAAAGGTAAGGCCACCATGCTCATTTGTTCCTCCTAGCAAGCTGCACGAGATTTCCCCTTTTTCTGCCATCACTGTGTTGCCCACATCGGCTACCAGTGGTTCATGCACCAACATTTGAGTTCAGGGTTGAGTTCAGCCTAGAGGAGATGCCCAGGCTGGTACCTCAGGGAAACAAAGATGCTCTTGCTCCTTGGGACCAAATTTTGGTGCATATGTTACAAAGGGACAAGCTATGTGAGTGTTACCACTGCATGGGGCAGGGGATGCTTTCCTGGGCTATGCACCAAGCCGGGATTAAGGCCCTGATCCCTTTACCATCTGTGCCCTTTCCTGGTGGACCGGACATCACACCCCTGAGCACCCCTAACCCAAGGCAGGGGACTGACCACAGCAAAAATCACATCACCCTCCCACAGCTGCTTTTCTGCTATCTCCACCCTGTGGCTTCACCCTGCCCTAGAAAAAAAGGAAAGAAAGACAAGGCGGCCAGGAAGAGGGATCAGGTGAGGACGAGTTAAATATAGATTTGAAAGTCTGGGGGAACTCTCTTGCTATCACAGAGACAGTTATGACCAGTAAAACATCTGGCTTGGGTATAATGAGGGTGAAGTCTGAAATTCAGAGGATGGTGGTGGGAACTGGAGGCTCCAAGGAGATGCTCCTTCCTCCTGCTTTGCTGGCACAGATGTGGAGGTCAGATTTAAGGCAGATAGGGCGAGCTGGCTGCAAGTCCTTTGCTTATGACTGTGAGGATGGCAAGCATAGGCTCCCTCACCTCCAAGGGGAGTCGGAACTGCATCCCCTGACGCCAGGTCCCAGGATCACAAGTAGGCCGGAGGAGTTGGCTATCTCTCCTCTCCAATGCTGAATAAGCTGCTAATTTTAACTGGGAGTGACCTTGAATAGATTGGTGGGGAAGGAAACTCTGGGGAAAGGAGATCTGGAAGCAGCCTTGAAAAGGAGTACCTGTGGTGGGTCACAGCCTGCCTCCAGTGGTGGGCAATTGCAGATGCCATGGGCAGAACAGGCGAAAGGTGCAGCAAGAGCCCTGGGACAGCAGAAATCAGCAATTTAGAGATTTTCTGAGCCAGGGATGGTGTTGCAACACCTGACTCAAATCACTGAGGGATGGGCAATCATCCAGAAACAGCTCCAGCCCTCCTGCCTGCAACCCAGCAGGACTGAAGGGGGTGTTTTTGACACATCTCACAAACCTCTCTGGAGCAGCCATGGGCCCTGAGCGTATAAAGCAAATGTTCCCCTTGAGCTTCGTTATCCATGGAGGACTTTTCTGGCTGCTGGCAGAGATGGGATGTTGCGTGGAGTGGCTGGTGGGGATGGAGAGGCCTTTCCTTGGTCAGATATACTGGGGACTTTGTCTCTGCTTCACGTCAGTAACGCATCTCTGCTGTCTGCCACCCACACAGCCTGGCTGGGACACATGGCCCCAACCTCTCCTTTGGTAAGGGGGTGCTCAGGAATGGCCACCCACAACTTTCAGACCCAGCCTGGAGCTTCACCAGCCCTTGGGGGTGCTCTGAGCCAAGAATTCTTCTTGGAGAAGCAAGCCAGATGAAGACTCCCTTGGCTGTAAGCACTAGGTTAGCCAGCTGCCTGGTCAGGGAGGGGGCCCTCCTGGCAGAAAAGTGGTTATTGTTCCCTTTGGTGGAGCAGCTTGGAGACCAGAGCTCAGCTTGGCAGGGCATTGATGCCCTTGTTTGCTCTGCAGTATTTGCCAGGGGATATTTGCTCTGCCCTGTGTGGGTGGAGGTAAAATAGAGCAAGGTGAGGGCTCCTCACCACCTCCCTTCCCTGGTGGGCCTGCCTCGCTTTTTGGTGGCAGCGTGGCAAGCTCCAGGCTTCCTGTGCTGCACAGAGCAGGTGGGGACACTCAGACCCTCAGGGTGCCAGGCTCTTTATCACCCTGGGAGAGGGCCTGAGCTCTGGGCACTGCTGGTGAGGTTGTGCCTGCCAATGTTGTTCTGCGTAGGACCAACAAGAGCCTAGTGTGGGATGGCATTGAACAAAGCTCATTTCCCAGAACATGGCTTTGCTACATCGTTGCTTTGTTTTTGCTTTACACCAACCAACCAAGTCCACCTCACAGTTCCAGGGTCCAGCTGCAGCCTGTTAAAGTAGATTCAGACCTCTCGCTGCTGGGCAACCTCCTTCCCAAAAAGGGTACCAGCTCCCCCATTTGCCAGAGATCTGGAAATGTAATGGACTTTTCTTCTTTACCCCTGTTCTGACTGAGTCCTGCACACACAGGGTTGCAGTGTGAGCCAGTCAGGCAGATCGGGGTGCTAATATAGCGTGGGGAGAAAGAAGAGGGTGGAGGAGGCTTACCTGAGGAGCCCTAAGTCTTTATCCCATGGCTTGGCCCATGTGTTCCCTCATTCTCCCTGCTCTGCTCTTCCATCTCAGCTAATCTTGTCCTGCTCTGATTTTAACCCAGTTTCCTAAAGACATTCAGGAAAGCCTATAGTGTGTTCTATGCTTAATGTTTTATTAGACATGAGAAAATCCACATTTTTATGAATGCCTGGGGCATGGAAATAGCCTCAGCTGGAGCTCACACCTTACTAGACATCAGAGAACCCACCTGATTTCCTGAGTGCTGCTGCTCCCTGCAGCCCTGTCCTCTCACCAGTTTTCCTTTGCTCTCCCTCTTGCTCCCACCTCGTCTCGCCACCTGGCCCTGGCTCCAGGTTTCCAGATGCACGTTCTGCTTTGCTAAAATGTCACAGTGCACAGCTATTGCCTGAAGAAGGTTTGACACTGCAGCCTCGGGGATGTTTCTACATCTGCAAGGTGAAGAACTGAGAAATACCACAGAAACCTTCCTTCAAGAGCCTCAAACCACTTGAAAACAGGGTGTTAATGCAGATGAACTCAACATTAAGAAGACCAGATATCACCCGCACAGATGAAATTTCAGAAGATGATGGTGAAGTAACAGGACCAAGGCTGCAAGGGAAAGCAGTGGCAAAGACCGATAACAGATGTCGGGGTCTTTCCATATGAAAATTGGAAAGACCATTCCAGTGGTCTTTGGAAAGACCACCTGGCACCTGGGGAAGAAATGAAAGGGCTATTTTGGTTGTTATGCAAGATATGTATCATTAGGTATCCCTTTTAATCCTGGTCTCGGCCATTCATAGTTCATACTCTGGCAGGAATTACCTCTTAGCTTGCAAAACAACTTGCACAAAATGGACAAGCTCTTCTTGGGCAGCTTCACAGGATCCTTGTAACTGAGCTGTTTGCATGAGTGATAGAGTCCCTGCTGCAGATCACTCAAGAATCTCAAACTGGGTCACTTTTACCCCCTTTCTCCTCCTCTGAGACTCTCAGGCCTGTGAGCTTCTGGATGGAGCTCATCCACGATGAAGAGACACCTCTTAGGCTGCCAGGTAGGGATGGGGATGAAAGGGCTCTTGCAGAGCTTGCTGGGGCCATTGGAGACATTCTGGTCCCCTGGAGTACAGTTGCCTCCTGGGCTGGAGGTCACAGGAGACAGCATCGCACTTGTCACCTGGGTTTTTGACTGAAGTCCCTGGTGTACATGTCCAGGATGGAGACTGGAGTGCAGGTACTTTTCTCTCCAGCTGAATGACCTCTGCTGTGCTGGAGCTGTGGGGTCCATTTCCCAGTGGTTTTGGTGGCTGTTGCATAAAACCATGGCTGCTCATGGGTCTCATGGTCTCCTTCCACCTCCTGGAGAGACTCAAGCTGGTGGCACAGTCCCCAGTCCCACTCCCCTAAGCAAAGGAAGAGTTGGCAGTGGCTTCTGCAATAGCTTCGTGGTGGAAGCCCATGTGACTATGCAGTCAGGTGCGTGTCTGCCCCATCCATTTGTCACAGGCATGACAGGGAACAAAATTCAACAGTTGTTTGTGCAGCATGAACAAAAAAGGCTATGGTGTCCAGTTCAGAGGAAGCACAGCTTAGTCCCTTTGTTGTGTTCAGACGGGGCTCAGCCACGTGTTGCTATTGGCCATAAAAATATCCATTTCCTTTCTAAATTGAGCTACAATACTTGACTCTTTGGCCTTGGGTGATAATGAAATGCACAAGTGCTTAGCAGACACCCTGTAACTCTTCCTCCTAGTTTACTCCAGCACAAATGATCCACAGTTTTCAATTCAACGCAGTATTTGCAGCCAAGGCATCATATATCTTTCATTCATATTTATTTGCAGTGTGTCATTTATGGTCAGTGTTAGGTTAATGGTTGGACTAGATGACCTTCGAGGTCTTTTCCAAACTAGACGATGCTGTGATTCTGTGATCTCATTAATAGAAATCTGCTAGTCCTGCATGGAGTTCCTGATAAACGTGAAAGCCCAAGCTGGACTTCAAGCAGGGAGAAAGACTGTTTCTTCAACTCCAGTGAAATTATTGAATAAATGACTAATAATTGCTTCTTGTTTAAATCAGGATTTGTATAGTTACAGCACATACAACTTGTCCCTTGGAGCCTTGAAACAAGTGGACCAAGCTTGATCCATGTTAAATTAGTACTAGGACCTACTAGCACTGGGCTCAGGGGGGCCAAGGAACAAGATTGTGAAGATGGTGATGGGTGCACAAAGTTTGCTGATGGTTTGGGGAAGAGGTCTGTGTAACCATGTCCAGGCTCCCCAGCTGTTCCTGCTGAATTAGAAGATGGCTTCTGACGGCTCACAGAAAGGCTTGGGAAGAAACTTCACCTCCTTCCAGGAGGAGTGAAGCTGCCCATGGGTCTGCTGTGGAAAGCAGTTGTAGATCAGATGTGTTATGGGTGGGATAAGAAAAGAGCTCTGAGACACCAGGGGTTGATTGACCTCCAGGTTTGGACACTTTGGGGGTGGGTGAATCCCACCTGTTAAACACAGGTGTCTAATGCTCTTTTCCACACACCAAGGTTTCCCACCCAGCTCCAGCTGCAGTCCTAGAGGGGTGCAGGTCTCCCATAGACCCCTATCCACCAGCCCTGTGAAAACATCCTGGACACCCTAGGGTCTCTCCACTAGATTTAGGATTACTGAGGTTATATCATCTCATCCAGTTCTCTTCCTCCTGGTCTGGGACACCCATTTTCTACTATTAAAACCCCTTTCCCTCCTGAAGATTCCGGGAATGACATTTCCAAGCTGTGCATTCATCTCCAGAGACTTTGGCCTTCTGTGAATGCTAGACCAGCCCCTACATGCTCTTTCTCTCAGTTGTGGGTCTGCAAATGAGTGATAAACAGCGCTTGAAACCAGGCAAAGTGCTGTTCATGCTGACACAAGCGCATTATCCCATTAGGAACACTTGGGAAGTGATGCTGGCATCATGGTGGGGGATTTTGTTTCATCACAAGCGATGGACAGGGGCGTTAATGGCACTGAAGATCAAGGCCTTGGACTGAACATAGCTGCTGATAGCCCTGTTGTCTCTAAAGATTTGTTATGAATCTTCCCACTCCTCTTTCTTCCTAGGCTGTCTTGCAGCAGTGCCGTGCACAGGTAACTCCGTGTCATGTGTTGGTGATGGTCGGGTATTTTTTCTGGCGCATGGGTCATCTCAGCTGTTTCTTTCTCATAGCATGCTTGTTACACTAGGAAAAGCACCCTCTACAGAAGGACTCAAAATCTGGTTCATGGGGTAGAAAAGAGCAGACCAAGCACCCTGGGGAGATGCTGCTCAGCGCCATAACCTGAAGGAGAGACCACCTGGGTCCCAGTCTGGTGCTCACTCCTGTAGTCCTAATACCCCTTCAGTGTGCCATCTGTGCCTAATTTCTCCATCCTCCACTTCCCAACCCAGTGCTACTGCTGATTGGAGACCACCCTGCAGCTTCTTGTGGGCATTCCCACTGGAGCTGTGGGTCAGAGATGCACCAGAAACCAGTGAAATGACATTTGAACCCTCCCGGTGGAGCAGGACCTGCCATGGGGCTGGCTTGATGCACCGGTGCTGCATCAGGAGCTTGTGCTCAGCAAAGCACAGAGGGTATTTTTTTCTTTCTGAGGTGGTTTAATACATATATTTTTAATTCTTCCCCACCAGCTGGATGGCAGGAGCCACACAGATCTGCGGGGAAGGGGGGACATCTCGTGGCCACACCACGAACATCTCCTGCCTCTGGGTTCCAGGGCTGCCTGTGTCGGCGGTCGGTGGGGTGTACCCCGGGCATCCCCCCTTCCCGCCCCGGGGTACCACCCCAGCATCTCCCCGCGCTGCCCCGGGGAGCCCCATGGCCTCTCCCCTTCTCCTCCCTGGGCTGGGGGTGGGCAGGGGAAACAAAGAGGCTCGTTCTCGCTCCGATGCCCGAATAAAGAAATGTTAAAAAGTTGTATCCAATTCTTTATTATTGGCTTGGGGCAGAAGGGTGACACTGCCTGGAGAGTTTGCTCCAGAGCTTGGGGGCCTGGTGTGGCCCAGGGAGGTGCAGATAGGACACATTCCCCTGCCCATGGCATGAAGGAGGTTGTAGTATTGCCGGCAGTGGCATCAGAAGATGGGGAGAGACTGTGCACGCCCCCTACCATCACCCCCGCCGTGGCCTCCTCTTCCCAGGGATGCAGTTGCAGGGCTGGGGGGATTTTCTGTGTCCAGGTGGGTCACGAAGGAGCTTGCTGTCCTTAGTGGCAGAGGTGATGTCTGTGAAATGGGTACAGACCTCCAAGATGGATGAGGAAGGAGCTGTACCAGCTCTTAGTCACCTCTTTAGTCTCCATGATAACCACAGAGCTGGCAGCATCCACCTCCCTCATGTCCTTCCTTATTCCCCATCTCCAAATGCATTGCAGAGGGACACAGGAGAAAGGGAAAGGCCTGAAATGAGCCATCACCAGGTGACGGTTTTCCTCCAGATCTGTCCCCAGGTGTTTGTGGGACAGTGGCTTACTGCAGAGGCTCTGACTCGTATTGCTTCTCCGTGGAGGTGTAAAAGTCCTCAAGGACCGACTGCAGGTACTCGAATGTCGGGCGCTCCTCAGGCTTGTTTCGCCAACATTTCAGGATGATATTGTAGAGTTCAGCAGGGCACATGTCCGGACAGGGCATGCGGTAGCCCCGCTCCAGGTTGCGAATCACCTCGGGGTTGGTCATCCCTGGAGGCAAACACAGCCCAACAGGAGTTATTCAGCACCCTGGGGGTAACGCTCAGTGCTCCCAGTAGCTCACATCCAGGCAGAGCTGGAAGGGTGTAAGGGACTGCAATGCTGGGTCCTATTTGGGAACCATCCCTTCTTCAGGGTTGCACGCCCCACTCCATCCCTCCTTCCCCTCCCTGGCTCCGCTCTAGATAATCGCCTAGTACAGGTATAACTGAGGCTCCTGGGAGCCTGGGAAAGGAAACCCAGCACAAAAAGACAGGCGTGTGTGTCTGAGCACGCTTGAGTATGTGCCTTCAAGCATAAAGCAGCACTAGATGCTTTGAAGTCGATGAACACTCATCCCGTATTCGCAGCACACTGTACCTGGGTAAGGGATCCTGCCGTAGGTTATGATTTCTGTCAGGAGGATCCCGAAAGACCACACGTCAGATTTGATGGTGAAAACTCCAAAGTTAATGGCCTCTGGCGCCGTCCATTTGATCGGGAATTTGGCACCTGTCCAGACAAAGCAAAGGGAAATAGCACATGGGGGTACAACATCTGCCTCTGCTCCTGCAGGCATGGGCAAGCAGTTCCCAAAACCGAGTCCTGGGTCCTGCTGGCTGCTGACTGCTTCAGGGAGCTGCGATGGGACTTACTGAAGGAACTGTGGAGTTATGGAGATAAGGCCAGAGGAAGGTAATTGCTGCCTATCTCCTGCTTTTATTAAAAGGTCATTTCCACCTGGCATTTCCTTGCCTTTCTTGGTTCTTTTCCCAGTGCCATCAAGGATATTCCACCTTAAAAGATTTTTTCACATGTATACGCTTATAAACATCCATAGATACTGATACAGAGAGGCCAAATAGTGAAAAACTTAATGCCCTAGGTAACTGATAATATGCATATTAAAAAATTCTAGGTAAACTATTTTACTGATTAAATCAGAGGACTTTGCAGTCTTATAACACCTTTGCATCTCTTGTGTGTTTAGCAGTAGGATCTCAGGACTGGAGCCAGGAATGGTGGCATGGATGGCCAACCAGTACCATGTACACCGAGGGCGCGATGCTGGGAGCGAGCAGGGCCCGTTGTAGCCCCTGGGCATCAAACAGCTCTTGTGAGAGTTGTTCTCATGAGAGACTCTTCAGGCAGCAGCCTGCTGTGGGGAATCAGTGAGTTTCTGTAGCTCAGACTATGTGTCTGTGCTATCTAAAGCTAATGCCTCGAGTAGCTTTATTAGAGGACAACAACAGTAGGATTCTATTCCATAGAAAATCACTCACTGGAAAGGGGCTGTTTTTAGCAAAAGTGCATAAACAATACAGCAAATATAAATTCTTCAGTTCTAAAAGCTGTATATGTATATTTAAAATAAAAGAAACCCCATTCTATTTTGTCTACCACATTCTTGTTTTTCACGCTGTGGACAGCAATGACCATAAGATTGCAATTTCAGTTTAGCCATGGTCAAAAAAAAACCCCAAACACCTTGATGAGTAAGAAAAAAAAATGTGTTAAACACTGCAGTGGAAACCACATTTTTATTTGTGTATATCCTTTCAGGACTGAAAGCTCAAATGCATAGTGTGAAATGAGTGCCTTTTTGTTCTTGCACATCATACTCTGACAACTAGACTGACAAGGCTCGGAAATGTGATCTATGAAGTGAAAATGTTCAAAGTAGATAGAGGGGCAGTTGTTATTTCAGATTAAATCTAGCTGGAAAAATGCTGATAGGAACTATTTTCCACTGGAAATGTAGCTCCTTTGGGTATGTTAACAGAATTATACTGATTTCAACAAAACGTTTCTTAAGGATAAAAACTGCCTTAAAAAATCGGAGCAATCTCACAGTACCCCTTCATGACATTTCACAAATGACATTTGCAAGCTTTTACTACTTTGAAATGCTTTACCTGTTGGAATGGGTATAATTTGTATCATAAAGTATTTTGGGACAGCAAATTGAAAGAAAAGTTTCCTATCTTATAAGAAAAAAAAAAAAAATCTATTCCATTTCCTTTCCCCAGAGTATTTTTTATGGGGAATTTTAGCTTCATCCCAACTCTAGAGGAGGACAGATTTCCAAAATTTGAAAATTTTCTGGTAAGTGCCACTTGTGTCAGACTTAAATGTTTTATGTCAATCATTTCTGCTTTTTTCCCTGCTGCTCTATAAAGTTTCTTTGCAATCTGAATGATGATCTCATAATTGAGCTCAAAGTCAGAGGTCAATACAGAGAAAGTAGAGAGAAAAAGCTGCCACCAGAGGAATTTGACTTGACCCTGTTGTCAAATGGCTGTAGGTGGACCTCTGCACCAGCTAAACCAGTTGTCACCTCTCATGGCCACACTCTCCTGTCCACCAGCAGTTCAGATACTCTATCCCAGCAAGGTGCTTGGCTTTGCAGGTGGAGTCATAATGAGATTTCACATTAACATGGGAACTACTGGGGTTTGTATGCCATTTTTGTCTGTTGGCTTTGCTTTAGATACTCAAGGTACTCTGTTCTCATGAGAAACATGCCAAGGTGCAAACGCTCCCCATGTTTTGTAAGTTGTGCCTCTGTTATGGAAGGGACCTGATCTGGTCTGGGCTCAGTTTGCCTGGGACATCTGGAAACTGTCGTTAGGTCCAGATTCGTGGCTTCAGTTCCCCTCTGCAGTGCGATGACTGAGTTACACTGCTATTTCCTTCCCTTCGGACTGACTCACTCTGAACACGTAGCCACAGGCAGCTGGTTTCCTTAGTAAAGTTCAAATTTCTGCAGGAACACAACCTGAGATTCAGCAGGACTCCCCCAAACAGTGCAAAAAGCCTTTTTTCCCATTTCCCTCTGCAAACCTCTTTATTGTCCCCAAGAGCTGCTGCCTCTCCTAGTACCCAATATTTGGCTCTCGTGTTTGCTCTGCCTGCTGCCTGGGTGCTGACAATGGCAGTAGTGGGGGCTCTGGTCTCACACCATCATCAGTGGTGCCCTGTGCCCAGTCCCAGCCCAGCCCCTGGACACCCTGTATCTTGGCACGTCTGCATGGCAGGGGGATTAGAGATAAGGGAAATGTGTTGGTGAGGCAATGTTGGAATGACACCCACCTTCTTGTGCCAAGTATTCGTTCTCGATGATCCTGGCCAGGCCAAAATCAGCAATTTTGCAGCAGAGTGTCTCTGAGACGAGGATGTTGGCGGCTCTCAAGTCACGGTGGATGGAGTTCATGCGCTCGATGTATGCCATTCCCTCTGCCACCTAGGAGAGGAAGATAGTCCATCTTCAACAGTCACCTCCCCATGACAACAAGTTAACTTAGCTGCATCTTACCCACTTTTTCAAAAGCACGGCATGCATATAGGGTGCTCACATGCCTCTATGTGCACAGACATGCATACATGATCCATGGATGGACGGACGGACAGATAGATCAACAGACAGACAGAAAAACAGGTAGACACATACATACATACATACGTACATACATGAATAGATATTGCCCGTGTAGGTGTGCATACATTCAGCTCTGCCAGCATACACCCGGCCACCAAAAACTTCAAGCAGACAAGTCAAGCAGAACAGAAGTATCACTCTGTTTTGCTCAGAAGTTACAGCTGTGAGTCGTGTCTGCAGCAAGATGCAGAAAGTTGAAGCAAACCTGAAAGCACATCACTGGATTCCCAGTTTCTTCCACAAGACTGTCCTCTCTAGTTGGGATTTTAATCACAAACACTCCAGATTAAATATGTGAATTAAAAAATTAAAAAAAAAAACTCAGAGAGCTTGTCTGTCCCTCAGTCACAGTAGCAAAGTCAGATCTAGGAGGACAACTGGATGTTTTTCAGCAAGCTCCTCTGTTCTCCCTCACTGATCTGCTTTGGGATGGGGAGGACACCTGGGGAGATCTGTCCACAATAAATCTGATGTTTTATTTCGCTATGCTGGATCCAGGACACAATACAGTTCTCCCCTCTGATACCTACAGAATGCATGAGAGCACAAGACCCAGATATCCACAGAAATATGACTGGGATAGAGAGTATGTCCCTGGACAAACCCCTTGTCCTGGGCATGCGCTGCTTTCTTCAACCATCTCCAAACTTTGGGAGGTTCTTGCTCCCAAGATCATCTTGCAATGTTTAGCTCCTTGGAGAAAGGAGCAGCCCCGGGGAGGTGCCTGGTGTGTGACGAGACCCTATAAATGACAGCATCAAACTTCTATTGCTGGGTGCTGGGAGATATAGAAAAAAAATCGATTGCAAAGTTGCTTTATCAGTTGAGTCTCAGATTTGGGTTAGGGATTTCTCAGGAGGGTGACTGGATGCATGCAACCCCTGCTAATAATGGTTAGTACCTATTAAAGCTTTTATACGCCTGTGGGTGAGGGCAGAGCAATTTTCCACTCCATACAGATTCACATCAGTGTCTCGACTTACATGTGGTTTTAAACAGGATACTAACACATACTTTCCAATGCTGCATTTCTAACCTGTGTCAACACCCCTTCAGCGCAAGTGCTGTTTGCTGCAGTGGAAAATGGAAGAATTGATGTAATTTCCTGTCCTGATGTTAATGAGATAGTACCCAACGATGAGCCTGTTCCAGCCCAGTGTGCTTTCAATCATGTACCCTCAAGACTGACCACAGGATCAAGTGCATCGGCCCAGAGGTTTCTAATTTTAACTCCGACAGATGTTATTGGATCCAAAATTGTGCTCAAGAGGGTTGGGTTCCTGTTGGGCTGTGATGTCATCCCAACACTGCAGATGAACAGATTGCAAAATAGCTCAAGAGACTGCCCTTTTCCTCCTCCTCCTCCTCCTGGAGCTACCCAGTGAGTGTTTGAATCCGGGCCCTGGGGAGGTGGTGCTGGGGTGGGAGGGGGAATGATGAAAGCTGTCCTTCCAACTGACACCCATGCCTTGAGGGATGGGCAAAATCCTTCCTACCCCACACACTGTGGGTGGTTTCTGTGGGTTATTACATTGTTGGGGTGTGTGGGTTTGGTCTGTGTTCAACTATCCTGGTCTTGGAAGCCATGTGTGGTGCAGGATGCTGCAAAGAGCGTGGAGGGATGCTAGAGGGGTGTGCAGGGTGGGTGAGTGTTTCCAGGTGTCCATGGAGAAGTGACGTCCACATGCAATTGCTCAGTCCTAGTGATGATGCCCACTATGGGGACCATTCGACCATTGTAGTGGATGGGTTTCTGGCCAGCTTAGGCCACGCCACGTGATCGCATTCCAGGCTTCAATCTTGAACTCAGAGAGGAGGTTTGGGTGCATGAGGTTGCCCTGGGATGGATTCCTCTCAGGGGTTCCTGCAGCCAGTGTGTTGTCAGAGCTATAACACCCTCATGCCTGGGACTGACAAGATCACTGACCTCTCCCCAGATGCTTCCACACACCTGCCTGGAAATTCTTTGTTATCCCATTTGCTCAATGCAAGTTCACAGAATCACAGAATCATTCAGGTTGGAAAAGACCCTTGGGATCATCGAGTCCAACCCTCAGCCCGACTCTAGAAAGTTCTCCCCTACACCACATCCCCCGACAGCTCATCCAAACGACCCTTAAACACATCCAGGGATGGGGACTCCACCCCCTCCCTGGGCAGCCTATTCCACTGTCTGACCACTCTTTCTGGGAAAAATTTGTTCCTAACATCCAGTCTAAACCTCCCCTGTTGGAGTTTAAAGCCATTTAAAGTTATAACTTTGTGTTAAATAAATGTATGAGTACTCATAGCTTCTGCTGTCCCTACCTTAAAGTTGGGTATAATGTTGGCCAACAGCTTCGCTCTGGGTCACCCCTGTGGCTATCTATAGCTGAGTGCAGATTGTTCTGGCTACGGCACTTTCCTTTTGCGTAGACATGCACCAAGCCAGTTTCTGGGGTAATGCTGCCACCAATCCCAAGAGCTCTGTAATACGGATTAATTTGGACCATTCTGCTTGTCACCAGGAATTTAAAACAAACCACAGGCTATAACTTTCAAGAGAAGGAATGAAAGAATGAAAAAGGGAGGGAGGGAAGTGGGGAGGTAAAGAGAGAAGGAGTGAAGGAAGGGAGGAAGAAATTAAGGGAAAGGTACTAAACATGGAGGCTGCAGTTGGCCCCATAACCTTTCACAGGCAACAAAGATAAAGCTGCAATACGGAAGATTTATCAGTAGTGAAGAGGGAAGGCACTGAAGCATGTTATATAAAAATACAAAAAATTATAGATGGTGGACACTGCTTTAAAGTATTTAAATATTTTCATTCTGATTAAAGCAACAAGGAAAATCTTTCTCTATCATATATTAAGATTCTCCAGTTTTTATTACATTATAAAATAACTCTGTATGATGGCTGGAACCAAGTGGCCAGCCTTTACATGCTGCTTGCTCAGACTGACTTTGACCCAGAGAGGCTGAGTGATCTTATGGGTAAATCCCAGACATGCACATCAAAACAGCTGTATCCAGCCATGACACTGATGTTTCATGATTTTTCTCAATATTTCCAAAATTAGCCTAACTCTGGTCGGGGTGAGCCAAACTTTGTCAGCAGCTGGTTAGGACCTACGTGGCGTGACTTTGCCAGTCTCATCCTTCATGCACAACTTGTTGCCCAGATGCTGTCATTCTGGTTGTGGTTTTCCTTACTTTGACCTGTTTGAGTTTAGATACACTTTAGATACGGTGCAACTGCAACTATTAACATTTACAGCCTGGGGATGCTTAGAGGGAAACAACCCTACTAAGGTAAAAGTTTCTTCTCATAAGGAGCAATATTCCCAGATTTGAGGGTCAGAGCATCCTTTAGGCTTAATCATCAGAAGGGAAGAACTGCTGAAAACCAGAGTGTCTCTACATTGAAAGTTTTTTGTTGAGATTTTTCTTCTTTTTGATAAAAAGAGAAACAGACTTATTTCCTGCTCAGCAAGCCAGAAAAAAACAAAACAAAACAAAACAAAAACAAAAACAAAAACCAAACCAAAACAAACTGAACCCGAAAACAAAAAACCAGACCCCAGTTCTCTAGCACTACACTGAGTCCCCCAGAGGCTTCCCTAAGGACAGCAGAGCATTGCTGAACTGACATGCACATCAACACAAGAGGACTGAGAGAGAAAGCCTAAGAGAGCACACCAGGAGGAGCTGTTTTTCTCCATGAAATCGATGTCCTGACAGACTGCAGACTTGAAAGAATTTCAGTGAGGCAATAAGAAATCATGGTCTTGAGTCTGCTTCCCAGAGGCTGATCACTAACCTGAGCAGACATATCAATGAGTTTGGGGAGATTCAGCTGGCTTCCTTCTTCCGTCTTCAAGTAATCCAGCAAACACCCTGCAGAAGAGGAGAGACTGCTGTGACTCTTCTGAATAAGCCTGTGCATTTGCTTTCCCTGGTGCTTCTCTGAATAAATGCAATAAATCTGTCTGCATCCTAGAGAAAATCTGAGGTACCATGGTTAGTGTTTTCTAGATCATCTTCCATTAGGACAGTCCCCAGTTGCAGCCCATTTTCCCCCTGTGCTTTGCGCAGACCTTTTGCAAACTGCTGGGCATTCATGACTCAAACCCTTATAGACAAGAAAGGCAAAAGAAGGGACTATTTCATCATGAGGGGAGTAAAAATCTGAAAAAAACTTCCAGTAGGAACAGTGGACATGAGAACTTTAAATACTCTTCAAACGGAGCATCACTGTCTTGTGAAGTAGTTTTTGAAATATGAGACCACAAGAGGCAGCATTTAATTTCCCAGAAAGTCCCTTCCAGTACTAGAAACAAACTTGTGGATCACTTAGTCCTTCTGCTTACAGATTTGGTACAATGCCCTCCTCCCCACCCCCATTATCATGGAAGTACCAGATGTCTCATTGACCTGATTTTGCAGAAACCCCACCAAAAACTCAGTGAGGCTCTTTACCATTGGCCATGTACTCTGTCACAATGTAGATTGGCTGTTTTGTGACTACTGCATATAGCCGGACAAGTTTGTTATGCTGGAGCCTCTTCATCAAGTTTGCCTCTGCCAAGAAGGCATCAGGATCCATGCTGCCTTCCTTCATGGTCTTCACAGCCACCTTGATGTTGTTCTTGTAGTAGCCTGCACAGAGATAATGATGCATTGAGGAATTTTGGCCTCTCTACAGGCTCTATCATGCTGTGCAATAAGGAGCAGAAAAGCTTGTGGATCAGGGAGCAGAAAACCACAGCAACAGCTTTCAATTTCCCAACAAGAAACAAATGGAAAATCTCAGTGCCAGTGGGTTCTGAGCCACCAGTAGGTATGAGAGGAGAAAGGAGAGATATGACACAACTGTCAATTCATGTGGTTTCATCAGGGATCATCCCTGCTCTGGGTGATGGACACCCATGCGATGAGCCCATCCTCATGCATTCCTCCCAAGCCCTGCAAGACTCTTTCCTGGTGAAACCCCTGGGGCTTTCCACCAGCTAGGTTCTCAAATAATCCAAACACCAAACTAAAAAGCCAAGACTTTGCAGCGAGGACACTGACTCAGTCTGGTCCTGTCCACAATCTCAATTTCCAAGGCAACAAGCAACCACAAAGAGGACAGCAAAGGAAGCTGAGCTCACCCCATTTCCTCTTCCACTGATTAGCACTGGGCAGGAAGGCGTAAGGGATTCAAATCTGGGTTATAAAGTGGAACGGGGAAGCAGAAAAAGTGGAATAGTGTCACCCATAGGATGCTGCAACCATGCCCAGGATTCCCAGGAAGAACGAGAACATGTCTCAGGAGATGAGTATGCAGTTACATCAACACCTCTCACATGCATCTAGCCCATGAAACCCCTGCTCAACCACTGATCTGTGCAAACACAACCTGTCTGGTCCTTCCCAGGAGTATGGCATCTACTGCTGTGTCTGTACCCATAAATATGTGTTTGTACTTTAGGATCCCCCTGCCCAGACTAGTCCTGTCTTAGGGAGAGAGGGCTTTCTATCTCTTCTGTTTATATATTTTTTTCCTGGAATGGGGGGAATTATACTTACCCATCCACACTTCCCCAAACTGCCCACTGCCAAGTTTCTTCACAAGCTTCAGAGATTCCCGTGGGATCTCCCATTCGTCCTGTGCCCAGGGTCTTTGGGGAACCAGGGATACGCAGGGAGCCATGAGCCTCTGGCACAGGCCATCCCCTTTCTCTGTGTGAGGACAAAGCACAAGACAGTTCAATGGGATGGTAGAGCTAACTTCCTCCTCTATCTACACATTCCAGGAAAAAGTCAACCCATGGGAAACCTCCACAACCACACAAATGTTTCAGCCACAGGGATCAAGGCACCCAGAATGGACTGACTGAAAGGAAAAAGCTCAAAGGTAGCCATAGAGGAACAAATTCTCTTGCCCAGCAAGTCCAAAGCTTCCCAAGCATCTCTCCTCTATATCCCTTCAGCATTCATCTCTTTCTTTTCTTGATGGGAGATACTCCCTGCTTATAGGGCTATGGGCAGAGCTCACCCTCACAGTGCCTTAGGATGAAAGATAGGACATGGGTGATGAAGTTTTGTTTGGAGAAGCACACTTTGCCCATGAGACTGGATGGAGTAATGGTGGTGGCTAGTAAGCCTGTTCTCCCTCTGTCCACATGCCCACTTGCTGCTAGGAGACAAACCCATTAGGGGAGGCAAACAACTTACGGCTGTAATGATTGATTAGCTCCGACAGGCTGGAGAAAGTCATCCTGGGGGAGATGTAATACCCGCCGCCATCTAAGGAGCGTATCCTGTAGTGTTTGATGATGTCCCCGTGAGCAGAGTCACTGTCTCTCACGGACAAGGAATAGGCACCTGGAGAATGAGCAGAACTGTGAGGACAAGTAGGGCCTGACCCAGGGACCAGCTACATCCTCTTTCCTTGTCTGCCTGCAGCTGCAGACACCTCTCCCAGCCCTTGCTGATGCCTTCTCAGGGCAAGTCCTGCCAGACTGCAAAGCTTCAAACTTCCCTCTCTTCAAGGCAAGCGGAGAGCTTAAGTGGGCATGTCGAGGCTTAGTTGAGTAAGACCTGCCTATGCCATGGTCAACATGACCAAGGAAGCAATATGGCAATCCATAGCACATCTCCAGCCAGAGCAATCAGACACTCCTTGGGTCACAATGGTCTTGCCACAGCTCCACATGTCCTGTCTGAACTCGGTCAACCCCCCTATCTCATGTGGAAGAAACTAATGACTCCAGTCTCACCAGTTTGTACAAACTCAGGACTGACAAGAAGCTGAGCCACCTGGCCAGCACAACCAGAATTTTGGTAAATGGGAGAGATATGGTCAAGAGATGTCCCTTCTTGTCAACATCCCCATGTCCATGTTATCCCCTATAAACCTTGTGCCAAGGTCAGTGATTCAGCTGGAAGGTGCAGAAGGAGGTACAGAATAGGCGTGCAGGAGAATTGCTTTGTTCAGCCATAAACTTGTGACTGTGGATAAACCACATCTAGATTCACATCTAGATTCAGGTGCCTTTTGACCTCAAGGGAGCTACTCAACGATCTGCTATTCCAACCTGCTATTGTCTCCTTATAATGGGTTTATAACCTAAAGCACGGAGGTTTTTTTTGCTCACAAAAACATCACTAGATGTTGCTACAGAGCAGCAACTTCCAGCCTATGTCAGTGTAAATTTCAATACAGCTTAGCAACGTTTTTTTTCCCTTTGTCTGGATCATGTTTCCGGAGTAAGTTGTTACAAGCCTGCTGGGCTGTGAAAATTCTAATACGTCACCCGGGTTGATAGGCTGCCTTTTTTAATGTTTGAAAAGTCAAGGCTATATATGTTTAAAAGTATGTCTCTGTCATGTAGGATCATAAGCAGAAGTGGGACCTTCCACGGCCACTCTGCACGCGAGGGGAAAGTTTAGTAACATATAATGCTCACCGGCTGGTGTTTCTACATCAGCAGTTCCCTACGCTGCGGCTGGAAACCATTTGCATTTTTAAAAAGTAGCAAAAAAACTACCTCTGTGGATATTTGTGCTGTTGCAGTGATTATAAGCCTTTACAAGCGGAATTTGGGAGTGTCTAAAATTTTTCCAAGTGTTAGCAGTTGTTTCGGGGGGACTCCCTTTCTGCAGAGACCAGACTATGAGTTATAGTGGCATAATGTTCATGGAAGACCTGCTGATTTAAAAGCAGAGCCAGGGAACCTTGAGATTGGAAGCGTACAGCCTCGGCATGGTGGTCTCTTTCCCAACAGAGGATGCTCTTCTGAAACTCTTTCCTTCACCGTGAGTGTCAGGCAGAAGACAGACTGAGAAGCACTTTTGGCTCTCTTAGTCCTGCAGCTGAACATCCGAGAAACAGCCCTGAAACCTCTTCAATGGGGAAAAAAAAAAAAAAACCAAAAAAAAAAAACAACCACGCAAGGGAAAGGCAGAGGAATGGCTCATTTTTGCAGTTTATGTCTTGGTGACCAAAGATCACTACACAGCTAAGGATGTCTTTCCCAAGGAGTGATCTTTGGTCCCTGGTGGGTGCAGAGAGGTGTTGTTAGGGCTTGTGTCTACAGTGGTCAGCACAAGTCCTGCTAGAGTTGATCAGCCACATTCACACTCCCTAGCACTTGGCTCCAGACCTCCTCTGGCTCCTCTGTGGTACCTATGTGGCCCTAAGTTGCAGCATTATTACTATTATTATTATTAATAAAACAATAATATTATTTTCTAATTTTTATTATTATATACTTCTACTATTAATTTCTATTACTGTTGTTGAGGATGATTATGTTATTTTAATTTCAAAGTGGTTGACATAATGGGCAGGCCAGGCTGCAGCCTATTAGAGCAAGCCCAAGAGGGTGCTTTGCATGCCTGGGACATGGCTTAGGGTATGTGCAGGATTTTTCCTGCTAGATGAAGGAGCCAAACATGGTGTGAACCCAGCTGTACTGACGACAGACAGCGTTGCAGAAGGGAGCACAGGAATTAACGACTAATGTATGTGCAAGTGGGTGCCTGGGGACTGAGAGTAAGCAGAGAAGAGGAGACCTGATCTGTTAGTGTGGTTGCACCCAAAACACCTTCTTGCTCTCCTGCAGGACCTCCTCTCCAGACCCCACTGACCCTTTAAACCCACCTGCATCTTTCACACCAGTGATGCACAGGATGCAGCGGTGACAGGGGCTCCAGGCACCCTCCAGGCCAATCTATCATCTGCCTACTACCAGCTTTAATACTAATCCTGCCATTAGAGCTAATGATGATATTTCACCCCAAGTCGGAGTTCAGTTTGCTGGAGTGAGTGTTATAGAGCTTTTCCTGTCATCCACCATGGCCGGTTACTGTTCCCCTGGGAGCTGCAGTGTAAAGGCAAAGCACTAGGGCTGAAAAGCTTCAATTCTCTCTTCTGTCAATAACAGCAGCAAATGAAAAATGTTAAGTGTAGCCGGACAAATGGCAGGACTCTTAATCTCCCCCGATGATAGTCAGGATGGCTGAAAGGAGTTCTTGCTCCTCAGCCACAAGGGACATTCGCCTCTGGCACAGACCTGCATCGCATCGCAGCACAGACCTGGGCTGACACACAGAGGTCCACTCTGGCACTAGACACCAGCTCAGAGCAGTATGAGCACAACCAAATCTTGCCCTGGGCAGCTCTGGGTGTCAGACCCTCCTGTTCTGGGTCTGGGACCCCCAAACCATCCTACAAGGGCTCTCAGGTCCTTTCTGTTCAAAGGGTGGTGCATTTTGTATGGGAAAGAGCAACAGAAGACATAAAGGGTGGGATTCAACTTCAGATCATGCTCAGGGATGATTCAGGCACCTAAACATGGGTGTCTGTTACCCCTTGAGATGCTCTGGGACATCTACAATGGCTTGGCAGATATGATGCAAAACCATACCTTCTGGGGGAGCACCTGGAGATGACTACAGGACATCCAGGTTTTGGCAACCAAATCAAGGCCTGTTGGCTACAGTGGGAGCTCAGGCAACTGCCACGTGTGATATCTACGTTTTGATGCCTGCCTCTCAGACTGAGTCCCACCACATGTGGCATGTCCTGTTCCTACCGTTCTCATCAGGCTCTTAACTCCTTCCCAATGGGAAATGCAGGAGCTCAGCTGGATGCCGGGGCTGAGCTCTGCGAGGACCCTCCTGCCAGGAGCACAGACGCAGCAGTCTTGCTGCTAGCCAGGAGTTTGTGACTCGGCACAGCTGTGCAACTGTGTCCCTTCAGGTTTCAGAATGATTATTACTTCAGGGAAAGATTTATTTATTTCCAGCAGCTTCCACAGGGCTAGCTCTCCACCAACGATTGCACTGCTGGTCTGCTTCCCACATTGTCTTGACAAGGACTCATCTTCCCGGGATGTTGAATGTGTCTTTTATGATCTCTGCAAATTGTTGACTGAAAGCGAAGCCCCCAGGTTTGCAGAGTTGCTATGTCTTTAACCACGAGTGAAATGAGACTCTCTTTAGGATGGCAAGGGCATAGAATGTGTCCCACTGTGGCTGAGAACCCAGTACGGGGCAACCACACTCCAGTGAATGCAGCTAAGGTGGCTACTGCTCTTAGCTTTACTCAGTCCTTGAAGTTATGAAGGTCAAATGTTGCTGAGGATCTGCAAAGTGAATTAAAATATATGTCGTGGAGGAGGAAAACAGGAAGAACCTGTGGGGTTCCAAGGGCAGGGTTAATTTCATGACATTGCTCTGGACATCTCGTGGTGGGTCACATTAGCGTGGTGGCTTTACATTAGTGAACACAGCTTCACAGCACATCTGGAGATGTGGGGCTTTCTCTTTCCCCCTTCTCTTTAGAGAGGAGGATGTCATGGTTAAGACAGATCAAATGGTGTCCCCATGGACATTCAGGCAGTCTAAGTCTCAGGGTATTCAAGTAGAAGCTGACCACAGAAGATGATTCAGAGGATGAGGTGTCTGAAGGATTAACAGCCATGTTTTAAGACAGAATACTAAATATCAGAAAAGGCATAGCTGGGACTCACATTTCAGAGCAGAAGCTGATCTCTGACCATTTGGGATTAACATGGGACTTCCACGGAGTGGGATAGAGTGGGATATGCCCCATCCGCTAATGCAGAATAACACACACCTCCAGCTAAGTATGCTTCTAGCCAGCAGAGACAGAACATTAAAGACCAGGTCTAGCCTGGATATTTCTCCTTGAATCTCAGGACTCCATCAGCTCTGTCCAAGCCCCATGCGACCTAGAGCCAATCACACTCCAGAGAATTTCAAAGAATTATTTCACCCTGTGTTTGCAGCTCCTGGCTAGAAGAAGTAGGGGGCAATTGTCCTGAGCAAGTGTAGGGAGAGGTCTGATCCCATCCATGTGTGGCATCTAGAGATGCCACAAAGACATGTGTGGACAGAAGGCCTCACTCCTTCCCTGACCTTCAGATGCAATGCACAAGTGTCTGCTGGGTTTGTGCATGGCACGTGTGTTTCTCCCTACCCTTCCTGGGTGCAACGCACACTCATGCCAGCTACCCAAATATCCCAGCAAACAACGGAGCGAGTGGGAAGGGCATAAAAGGAAGAGTGGCATGTGGTGACTAGTCCAAGGCTGATCATTTCAAGGGCGCCACAAAGGCAGTGGGGAAACCAATATACAAGCAGAACAAGTTACTTGTAAAGGGAAGTGCTTCGAAACAAGTTTCTTCAATGCTTCCCAATCTGAAT